>NC_057804.1:120608586-120975628 GCF_018294505.1 Triticum aestivum
GGCTTAATCGGAGCAGAGCAGCAGCACGAGCGAGGGGGAGAGCAGCACAGCAGTTGGGCGAGCGAGCGATCGAGCGAGAGCCGGAGCAGCAGCAGCAGCGTGAGCGAGCGAGCGAGAGCCGGAGCAGCAGCAGCAGATCCGGCTGGTATGGACGCCGCCGCCGAAGGGGCCTCGCACTGGGGGAGAGCCGCCGTGGAGATGTCGCCCGCGGCGCCGGCTTCAAGGTAGCCGCTCCATGGGGGTGCGGGATGGAGCACCGTCGGCGCCGGGAGGTCGAGTTAAGGAGAAGGTGCGATGCGATGAGTGTACAACCTCTTTGGTGGCGCCGAGTAGGCCTCGGCTTCGTCCGAGGAGTCGGTGAGGATGCTGCGGTTCCGGTGGAGCAGGTTAAGGCGGCGCTGTGGGGATGGAGCAGCCGCGATAGACGAGGCGATCGTCGGAGCAGCTCCTTGGAGGTGGAGGACGGGGCGGCTGAACCGGCGGGACGGCGAGATGGACGACGGATCCTCATCCGGGGAGGTGGACGAGGGACGTCGAGCTGTTGCGGTGGACGACGTCGTCGGGGAAGAGGCTCCGGCTGGGCAGCGGTGACGTGGCGGACGGAGGAGGGTGGGGTTTCGCGGCTGGAGCGGAGAGGTTATGGCGGCCTGGGATTTCGAATGGCGAAAAGGGGGCGATGGGAGGGGGTGAAGCATGACTTAGGGATGCGCTTGTCCAAAATGTAGGGTGTGTTACAAAAGTACCCCCCACCGATTTGAACTAGCGGCCCTTTCGGCTCAGGGTTAGAAGGGGGATTTCGCGTGTCGGGATTTGGCAGCTGGAGGGAGTTTTCGCGCGCGTTGTAATTTCGGGATAGCAAGGCGCGGGTTGTGAAGGCGCCAGTTTTGGGAGCACGATATCTGAATTTTTCGGGATATAACAAGACGCGGGTTGAATTTTAGGGACAAGCCTAACGTGTAGTAATATTGTACTTTCTTTTTGACTGCATAGTAATATTGTACTTGTACGTACCAAATCAATTCGCACTTCCCTCAACCAAAAAGAAAACGAAAAAAATAAAACTATTCACACCACACAAAGAGAGAGTCTTGCCCCGTTTTACTATACAAATGCTATTCAAAGCTACTCCCTCCTTCCATCTATATAGGGCCTAATGCGTTTTTCGATGCTAACTTTGACCAAATATTAGAGCAATGATATATGACATGCAACTTACACAAAGCACACCGTTAACTTCGTCTGTGAAAGGTTCTTTCAATGATATAATTTTCACATTGTGCATGTCATGTACTATTAATCTTGTCAATAGTCAAAGGCGGTCTTAAAAATCTCATTACGCCCTATATAGATGGAAGGAGGGAGTATGAATCCATGTTATGTCCGATTAATTTTTTTCGCTTTGCTGTATAATGCATGTAACCTACTCATACCAACATTTTAGTGCATTCCAAATGTCTATACTACCGCTGCAATTCGAACTAAATTTGAATTCGTTTCTCTATTTCAATAAGAATCTACAATCATGATTGTTGCCAACTTCAACCATCATAGTTTCCTTGCTATCCGCCAGATATAAATCGGACGGCCTATAATGCAGGATGGCAGGCACACCATCATCAACAACTCCGTTTTTTATAAGAGTAGAGATAAAATATATTAAATGTAGTATAACATGTTCATAAACACACCATGTGTATCACCGTTATATATATTCACACATACGTCGGTTTAAAACACTATGATAAATTCTTCAAATATCCGAATTCGCTTTTTATAATGAAGTATATATGATCTCTATTCGTCTTTTACACCCACACAACCCTCTTATCTTTGTAGCTAGCGCTAACTTTCTCTTGTGCATGCACACGCCCGCATCCCTCTCACCCTCCCTCAGCATTCTCTAGCTCCATCGCGCAAATTCGTCTTTTCACTTTAGGTCGTTCACCCATGGTGTGTGTAGGCCCCCCAGCTCCTTCTTTACGGCACACATCGATCGATATGCCTCTCTAGCCAGGTGTGCCTAGCACAAACACAAGCTTCCCCTCTTCTCTTGTCACCGTCCATGCCTCACTCCCACCACTCTTTTCATCGTTCTCGTACTCGCACACTCCTCCCCGCTCGATATAGTATGCCTCTCGTACCACCTCCTACATGCATCCCTCTATCTCTATCCTTCTCCTCGTGCCTCGTTTGCTTCTAACACACACATGCATGTATACCGATCGATCTCCCAACATATACCTGGATCGACTTTAACTACCCCCCCATCGATCGACGTACCTCACAAGTTATGTCTCTCCTTTCTCTAACAAAGGGCGATTGATCTTCCTATGTAGTTATGTCTGCTTACCACAGCCACATCGTCCCCCCTCATCATTCGTGCATGCCTCCTGACCCGTCTCTCACACGCACGTGCACAGACAACAAGCAGCCATCTCCTCTCTTATTGATATTGCGGGCGTGCCCTCCGTTTGTCTAGCAAGCCTATCCCACCATTTGTTAGAAGCAACTCCACTACCACCCCCTCCAACACTCTAGCTCTGTCTCTCTCCCAACCTTATTCCTCTCATGCACATATGCATGGATGCCGATCGATCTCCCTTAATACATGAGGCAGATCGATCTCCTTAATACATGAGGTAGGCCTCTCTCCTCCTCCACACATATACCAGCCATTGTACCTCTATAGTTAATTGGGCCTCCCTCTTCCCCCACCACACACCGATAGTCGAGCGCTGCAGGTAGGTATCCATGCCACAGAGACAAACTGCACATGTCCCCTCTCACGTTCCAGTAGGCCAGCCACTCTATATCTTTGACGTGGGCACACACAAATTCGATGGCACTCTTTATCGATCGCGCGCGCACACACACACATCATCCCTCTTTTCGATTCTATGGACACCTCAAGCCGGTGATACCTCCACTCTCTTCTCGTGGATCGCCCCCTCTATATATATGTTATATCCAGGACTCTATTTCACACACATTGCATATGTTACATTTTTTGATTGAACCCCCCCCCCCAAAAAAAACTCTCAAGAACCCACACACTATATCTCTCTAGGTTTGTATCTCTCTCACACAACCCCACGTAGGTGGTGTACGTATACAAGAAGAGAATAGGTGCACCGTGCACGTACTCACGCTTCGTGCCCAGCCACACCCGCGCGGGTACACGGTGGAGCTCATTTATTTACGAAATGGCAGCCCACGTGCTAATTTGAACGCCTGTAGCGGTTGTTTACCTAGGGAGGTCGTGTACCACGCCTGCACGAAACAAAGTTCGACTTGACGCGTTGCCGCGTTATTTTTAAATAAAGTTATAGCGCTCAATGGCACGTACACAGAATATAAAACGATTTTTATGGAGAAAAAGGTAGTCCGCTCACTATATACAATGGAGCCTTGCGTGCCTGGTTTGTCGCTCTTCAGAGTATCTCACACAAGGCTGCGGTGGCCTCTCTCTCTCTCACCGTTGGTCACTGATCCGGCCGCATCCCGTCCGCCGGGGGAAAGGGAGTGCGGTGGCCTCTCTCTCTCTCTCACCGTTGGTCACTGATCCGGCCGCATCCCGTCCGCCGGGGGAAAGGGAGGAAGTGCATCGTTTCTCCGTTCGACGGCGCCGAGGCAGCACGTCCCGATCTGCGGTACATGCCGTTCTCTCTGACCAAGCTCCGGCGCGGCAGGGCCTACGCCACCTGCTCGCAGATTCCGCCCGCCGCCGCTCACCTAGTTACATCCCGACGACCTCCAGGTATCCCCTCCGGCCTTGCTCCACTGCCCGTCTTCCCACGTCGCTGCATGTGGATCTTCCATAGTTCTTTGCCCAAAACGTAGCTCGTCCAGCGTACTTTCCATATTGCATTCTCGTCCTCACACCGTTTTAGACAAACACAACCGTGTTGTTATCTTCCCTTAGGGCAAGGAATATGCTTCTTTTTTGTCGTCGCATGTGTCATCAACTGTTATTGGCCAGTAATTGTTTCCTTTCTACCTCTTTTTTGCAAACAGGGCTATCCATTTCACCTCGTTGCTATTGCGACCTTTTGGTGAACTGCACAAATCACTTTTTTCTTAAGAGTGTTTTGTGCAGTTGTACTAAAATGTCACATGGGCAACGTCTCTACATTTCAGTGCGACTGCACAAAGGGAGATTGGTTTTGCTCTATCCTCCTCATCCAACTCCGAGCCTAATCTTCTCCAACTAGTTAGTCTTAAAAGAGACTGCAAAGGTGACCGGCTTCTATTTATGTGTTTATTGTTTCATCAGCAGTCCTCTATTATCGTAATCACACTTAATATCTTTGGAACAGGGACGCTCAGCTCTATTTTAGTGGAACTGCACAAAATGATCGGAATGTTGCATGCTCCAGACAGCTACTTTTTTTCCCAACATGCCTTGTTGATTTAGACAGAGCTGGGGGGACGTTGCTGCCAATGAAAGCATGGATCAATTTTAATTTAACACCTTCTCACAACTCTGTCTTCAGTTGTGATGTAATTATTAGCTCTGATCTGCTAATAATTGACATGCATTAGCAAGGAAGTTAGTTTTTTATTGTTTCCGAAAGAGCATCGATGGCAAGACACGCGAAACAGAAGCTGAAAGCTCACACCATTGTACAATTTCATGTCTCGCTGGAAAATTATTTGTATAGTACGTCAATTATGTAAACAAATGATGGAAGCTTGATAGCATTGCCAGAAGCCTCTTCATCATCCGGGTCCATGTGCCATGCACAAAATTATACTCCTTCGTTCCTAAATATTTGTCTTTTTACAAATTTCAAACGGGCATATTTTAGAGTGTAGATTCACTCATTTTGCTTCGTATGTGTACTCCCTCCGTTCCTAAATATTCTATTCGTCTTTCTAGAGATTTCAACAAGTGACTACATACGGAGCAAAATGAGAGAATCTACACTCTAAAATATGTATATACATCCGTATGTGCCAGTCCATTTGAAATCTCTAAAAAGACAAATATTTGAGTAGTCACTCGTTGAAATCTCTAGAAAGACAAATATACTCCGGAGTATATTTAAGAACCGAGGGGGTAGTGCACAACCGCATGGGAGACTCAGCCCGGTCGTTGCGCCGCATTAATAGTGAGTAATGAGCAGTCAAATCGTAAGCCCCACCTTTCCCACTGTAAGTTGCTCTGAAGAAGCAACCATCAATACGCTCTTCTTTGAATCCGCTCATACTACTCCATCCGTCACTGTTTATACAGCGCGCTTCAGAAAAAAGAAAAAAGATCTGTGGGACCAAGGCGACTAGCGATCGGCCTGAAAAATAGCATTGGTAGTTATAGCACGGCGTCTATTACTAGTAGAGGGAATAATGCGTACACACATGCATGCAGTGCTTCCACCCCGGGTACACACATGCATGCACTTACTCCATTCCGTAGTTACATGGAGAGAAAATTGTGGACTTGATTGCGGTTACCACGCCCTAATTAATTGAGCATTAAACCAAACGCGTCTAAAGTCTCTCTGGTGGTGGAAATGCATTGAGAGAAATGCATCATAATGAAGCGCGCCCTGTAAACTGTGACGGAGGGAGGAGTAGTATGAAGGTTCAAAACCAAGTACGCGTATGGCCAGTCGGTCAACGCACCTCCTCTTGGCATATCACTGACATGTGGGACAGGAGTGTGAGCAAACCGATCTCAATTGACGGCAAAGAGCCAACCCGCCGTTCCTTGAGAGAGACGAGGAGCGAGAACACACAGACGGGTTCGCATGGAGGCCAAGATATATTCGAGCATGGTTGGTTGATCGATATCATTCATTACATGTTGGCAGTGGCGGAGCTACGTGAGGGCAAAAGGTGGCCATGGCCCGCCCAGCCTAAGAGCAAAACACTCGCACTTTGCATGAAGTGATGGCCAGCTCAAGAGAAATTCCCTTCAGATTGGCCTGCCCGGCCCGCCCAGTTTTTGGTTTCAAGCTCCGCCACTGCATGTTGGGCTGCCGTTTTCCGCCCTTCTCCGGAATAAACGTGTACTTTATCAGAGCTAAAAAGAAATAAGAGTACAAACGCTCCACCATGCGGTTCTAGTAGTAGTACTACTCGTACTACTGCGCTTGGCTCTTCGCCTCTTCGTGAAGTCGAACAATGATGGTACTCCGCATGTTGGGTACTACAGTGTATGCCTCTGACAATCTGACACCGAATGGACTGATGCATGTCCACCGAGGGTAGGTTGCATTAGTCAAAAGGCGTAAGCGAGCTTCACCTTGTCCTGCAAGCTTCTCCTCGTTCTGCGAGTTGACGGGACACACCAAAAAGTAGTGCTAGTCCATACTCCCTCCTTTCCGGTTAATATGGCTCAATCCTTTTTGCGGGTAAATGAGAGAGCTTTATTCATATATAAGCATTCTTAGGACGATCAGCCAAGACACTGGTCACTAGGAAGCGAGGTACCCCGCAAAAAAAGAAGTAGGAAGCGAGGTGTTTCATCAAGCCAGCTCTCGGCCACATTCAAAGTGCAGCAAGCACGGTTCGCACGAAGATGCGCCGCAAGGTTTGCTGACCTGTTTACATGCTGAATAACAAAAAAAGAGGAAATATTACCGAGCGCTACTATTTGTAACAGGATATGAGCCAGAATTAAGCGAGAATTGTGGCGAGTGTTCCATGCAATCAACTTCCATTATCACATGCGAGAACCCTCGAAGATAACCAAATGTGTTGAAGATTGCTTTATCACATTTTAAAATTATAATAAGAGTGCAGACGCTCCTCCATCCGGTTCCTAGTACTAGTATAGTACGTACCTTTATAGACTATATTAGTAAACTTTGCGCTTGGCTGTTCGCCTATTCGGGAAGTCGAACAATAGTAGCACTAGTAGTATAGTGTATGCTTCTGGCAATCTGACACCGAATTAACTGTTGCACGTCCACCGCCTGAGCGAGGGAGAGCTTGCATTAGTCAAAAGTTTCTCCTTGTCCTGCGAGCCACCGCGCGCAAGTAATGCTAGTCCATACTGCCTCCTCTCCGGTTAATATGGATTAATTTCAAACGAGATAAATACACTGTCTGTCACTGTATATTTGTAAAAATACGGTCAGTGGACTTCATAATACGCTCATTGCGCTCAATATATATATTTTCCGGTGTTTATACGGTCACTAGCTCACCCTGACTGAGTATGTGTGTGCATGCACGTGTAGGTTGAGCACTTAGCGTGACCGTGTGTGTTCCGTCGTGTGCTCGGACATGCATGCATTAGGGCGTCGCGCGCGTTTTTGCGTCCATGTGTACGTGTGACTGTTGCATACACGTAGGGGGAGTACGTGTAGGGGCCACTAAGGAGCAGTCAAATCACACAGTAAATCACGTCTGTCGTGTTCGTGTCTCACCCTCCTCCACGGCTCAACCCCACACGGTCGCTCGGCATGCCACTCACCGCAAACCGAGTATACGATAACTTTCCCGCCTGCTTGTCGATGGATCGCGCCATGGAGTACTACTAGCACTACTGGAAGAGATTGACGAGTTGGGGGAGGACAGCTAGCTGTAGCACGGACTCCCAAAAACTTTTTACATGCATGTTGTAGCCGGCTATTGCGACCTTTGAACGCGGAGCAGCCGCGTGCACCCGGAAGCGGCGCGGGCGACGCTCTCTCGGCCGGCGCGCCGCTTCAATGCCGGCGCCAGTGAGAGGTCGCGTCCGCTCTGGCCGGGCATGAATGCGGCACTGACCGTTTCGGGCGGGAAGCACGCGCGGGTGATGAAGAGGGTTCGGGTTGGTCAGGACCGGCCGTGGCAGCGGTCCGGACGTGCGCAAACAAGAGATGTTGTACGTTAATATTGCTGCGTATATAATTAACAACGTAAATAATGTGCCAGTTGGACAAATATGATTGGAGATGGAGATGGAAATGGAATTTTACGTAAACACGGATATGCATGTCTATGTCTATGTGTGTGTGCGCGACGACTCTCGCGACCTGGAAGCGGGGGCGTGTTTTTGATCAAGTTTTCTTTCTTGGTACGTTAGAAAATCTGTTTGTCCAATTCACATCTAGATTTTATTTAAGGATATCACATCTAAGCTCCCACAAGTATATAATGTAGCAACAAGAAACAAAAAGAACTAGGACAAAGAAAATAGACCACAAACAGAGTGGACATCAACTTAGATGTGACATAACTATGTCACATCTAGATGTGTCCTAGACAGACCCTTAAAAAATTGTCTGCCAGTTTTCATTTCTTTTTTGCGGGAACACGCGTATTCTATTTAAAACCACTGCTATGGAGAGATTTTTTTACTCCATTATAGCCTCTTGTTTGATAGAGTTTCTCGTGTCTTGTTCTCTCACCCTCTCCATATCAAAACAAGATGACGGTGTCCAGTCTATCTCTCTCCTCACTGGTGGTCACAGATCCGGCCGAATTCCGTCCACTGTGGGAGGTGAGGAGGTGCATCGTTGACGTTGTCGCCGTCGGCGACGGGGGGAGCCGATGCGCACCATCCTCTCGGAGTCGGCGCTGGTGCGGACGATGATCCTCCGCGCCCTTGTTCACTGCCGTCGTGTGGGCAGATCCCGCCCGCCCGCCTAAACGACAACTCGCCCACCTGAGGTATAACTTCTTGTACTGGTCCAGCTCCCTAGGTCGCTGTGTGCGGGTTTTCTTCTATGCGACTACTCCCCAGCTCCCCATGCATAGTACTCCCTCCGTCACGGTTTAGAAGGCACGCTTGGAAATTCTCTGGGACCTAGGTGATTATCTATTGGTTGTGAGATGGGTTAAAAAATAGGATTCACACTACGCATGCATATATGAGTAGTATATCGGAGTACTAATTAGCTATTAGAAATAAATGCAATGCGCCCTAAACCTTGTCTATTGTGGAAATGCACGCAAATTTAACTGTGCCTTCTAAACTGTGACGGAGGGAATAGCTAGGGTTCATCGGCTGGTCCAACATCACCTACTAGTACTATTATAGAGGAAATGCCACTCGAAAAGTTGTCCTGATTTATGCCTCGGTGGAGGTATACATGTTGTTTCGACAAAAAGTACATGGTGGTTGTGCGGTCATTGTCCATATGGTGGTAGTACTATCACTGGTTAAATGAAGAAATGCTTTTTTTCTCAGGTATCCTAGTTTAGTTCCCATCAAGATATAATTATGATGCTTCTGTTTGTTGGTGTACTTTTCATTAACCCTTTTTTATATTTTTGGAAATAGTGATGCGTGTCTCCATACCCGGGCATGTCTTCCTCAATTTTAGTGGAACTGCACAAAATTGGATGGCCATTGTTGTTCCGCCTCACTGTCCTCTGCCACGTGGTTCTTCCTTCCTCGAGCTTGATTACTGAGAAGAAACAGACCACAGTGAGGATTTGTCAAACTTCATAGGTGCCTCACCCAAACTTGATGCCAAATGGATGATGCATCACCATGATGACCTATCGATGCTCATGGTCGCGCCTCATGGTTGCGTCGGCTGGTGAAGCTGATCGATTTTCAATGAAAAACAAGTTGTCTTCCATCAGTGCTCTTTGCTTGTTACGCACAAAGATGATATCCTTCGTCAGTTCACCTTGGTTGCGTTGGAGACGCAGTCGTCTTTCACGTTGGTGCAATTTTATCACACAATTGGCTATGAACCAAATGTTTCCTCGAAGAAGGATCGACGTTGGTACTAAGAGCATAAGTTTTGTATTGATTTCTAAGCCTTCTCACAACTTTGTCTCCAGCTCCCCTGTAATTTTATTTGTCCAGCTATTAACTTTGATTTAAAAAATGGTGTGGACTAAAAACCCGGATGGACGTAGTAGCCCTCCATTTTTATTTACTCCGCATATTAGATTTGACTGAAGTCAAACTTTGTAATACTCTCAAACCTTTCCGATAATTGAAATTAAAATTCTTTATTTGTACACACTCTCACACGTTTCCGGTAATTTGGCGCATGTGTGGTTGTTCACTTAAGGGAGGGTAGTGTACCACACATGAAGGACAGGAAGTGCGACCAGGACGCGTGGGCGTGGATCGTTAGTTCATCGGAAGTAGTACTCCCTCTATACATTAAATGAAGAGTTTCGTTTCGTACTTACACAATTTAAAACGATTGTTATGGAGAGAATAAGAAAACCACTCCACTATATATTAGTCGTATACACATGAGAGTACTATATGGACGCAGCTTCATTGACTTAGTGCACCTGCCTTTGGGTTTATGACAGGTGGGCCCAAAATGTGCCTGGCTCACCTGTCATACAGCCAAAAGCAGATGGAGTGAAGGCACCGGAGCTCAGTCCGTACTACATTGTATATATATAAGCGCGAGCCTCAGTGCTTGTGCGCTAGGGTTTGCACTCTCCACACGCTCGCCACAATACATATATGTTACATGCTGGAGGCTCAGCATTCATTTGCTAGGGTTTGCTATATTCACAGTCTCTCACCCTCTCTTCACCAGATCTAAACAAGACTGTGTTGGCCTCTTGTCTCTCTCCCCCCTCACAGCTCGTGAAGAAGGCGTCCATATCCCGTCGCACCGGGAAGGGGAGGAGGTGCAGCGTTAACTCTATCGCCTTCGACGAGGGAAGCAATCCACTGCGGGCTGCGCTGTTCTCTTTCACCCAGCGCCTGTGCGGGAGGGCCACCAACCCCTTCTTCCTCACTGCTGTACATAGTGTGGGCAGATCCGGCCTCCTGCTGCACGCCTTCGCACATCCCGATGACCCTAAGGTATAAGTTTCTTTGAAATCGTCGTTGCTCTAGCTGCATGTGGATCTTTTTCGATTTGTAGTCGAATCTAGGTCTTGGTTCAAAGAGAAAAGAAAGGTGCGGTGGGGTGGGGTGGAGCATGAATCTAGGACGTGGTTCAATGAGGAAAGGAGGGAGGAAAAGTAGTATAGACTGGCTATCCAGCCGCTTTGTTGGTCGAAAAGGGAAAAGGGGGGTAACCTAGTACACACATCTGTAACGAACCGATCTCTTTGTTGAAAAGGGAAAGAAACTGGGGGTAGGGTAGTTTGTGCAGGACTAGATTTGCTGCCCTCACATAGGAAAAAAGTTCAAAGAGAACAAATATGGGACCAACACAGATATGCTGCTTGGCTACATACTCTGCATCACCCATTTATACGTGTGGATGCACATGGTGCTAGCATGTCCCATACAGCTATTTTGCCGTTGTTAATCTAAGAATGCCGCCGGAAAATTGAAGCAATGCCACTGTTAAAAGTAAATTACATTTTTTAACGAATGTTGTTTCAAGAGAGTGTCTCTGTTAATATGAATCAATTCTACCGTTTTAGAAATGCTACTATCCTACTTTGTTTTCCATCCAAGATAAGTTAGATGCTTCTTTCTGTCATCGTTTGTTTCATCCTCCTTTATCGGCAAGTAATTGTTTCCTTTTTTGCCTCTGTTAAAACAGGGGTATCGATTCAACTTGTTGCTATTGCGACATTTTACTTCGCTACTCGAAACACTTATGTTTTAAGAGTGTTTTGTGCAGTTCAACTTGAATGTCACACCGGTGACTTTGCTTAATTTTGGTGGAACTGCATAAAAGGAGATCGAGATTTGTTTCCAGTGTTTCTGTCGAGTTGTTTCAAATCTTGGTCTCTACCACATGATATCTATTCAACTTGTTGCTATTGCGACATTTTGCTTCGCTACGCGAAACACTTTGCTTGATTTCAGTGCAACTGCACAAAATGAGATTGGATTTCCTATTCGTGTTAGCAGATTCGTATTTTATCCTGGTGTTCTCATGAAAGGTCAATATAGGCCTTCATCCACATGATTGTGCAGTGTGCTTTGAGATGTTGTGCTACTTGTATTGGTACTATTTTAAATAAATGTTGAATTGAAGCTATTGTATTGCTGTCTTTTCCCATTAAGTAGTGAACAAAAATGGGACCAACCCAGACATGATGCTTGTTGCTTTGTTATAACAAACTCTGCATCACCCCCTTTATAAGTAGATGGAAGCACATATTGTTGTTGCGCCCACTCTCCCCTGAAACTGTTTATGCTTTTCGTTAATCTAATGCCGCTGGTAAAATTAAGCAATGCCACTCTCAGAATTAATTAACTACTAAATCTTAGTTCAAAACTGCAACACTTGTTAGAATGGTACTATCCTGCTTTGTAGTTCTTTCTACATGTTTAACAAAGGTATTGTTAAGATAATGTCTCTTTAAAAATGAATCAGTCGCATTGTTTTAGGAATGGTACTTTTCTGCTTTGTCGTTCTTTATACATGTTGAACCAAGGCATTGTTAAGATAATGTCTCAGTCAATATGAATGAATCACACTGATGGAGAATTGCTCCTCTCCTGCTTTGTTTCCCATTAAGACAAGTCATCAACCGTTATTTCTCAGTAATTATTTCCCTTATAACTATTGTTGCTTACAGGGATATCAAAATTAAAGCTCGGTTTTATACCGACTTTGATTTTAGTTGAACTGCACAAAAGGAGCCAATGTGTCCAAGGCAAACTGCTACATTACTGGGTCCAGTTGGTCGTTCCACTTTGCAGAAAGAAGCAGTCACTGGATGCGGTAGATTACAGAAGGAATGACCGAGAAGCTTTACAGAGTATTATTAGATACCGGTGAGATGACTAGTCTGCAGAGACCATTGGCAATTTAACAACACGTGGAGTGCCCTGGGCAAAAAGTGCCCAAACAAGTACAAGAAGCTAAGACAGGACACGATCATAGGCATTATATAATTTGAATGGGAAAAGCTTGTCAACGTTTAATCATTGATGTTAGCAAAGAAGACGTTAGTTTAATATATTGGAATTGGAAAACCTTGTCAAATTTTGCTCATTGATGTTAGCAAGAAGACGTTAGTTTAATATATTGGAATTGGAAAACCTTGTCAAAATTTGCTCATTGATGTTAGCCAGAAGACATGCATTTGATATTTTTGAGTGGGACGCCCTTGCTGTGAGCAGCGTCGAGTGTTTTTTCCTATTCCTGTGTTCAGTTTAGAAGTAAATAGTTACTCTGCTGAGATATTCCTGTGTTAAGAGTTTGTTCTGAATATTGTCTATGTAATGCCAGGCCATGTGTTTGATTGCAAAGTTGAGCTTGGAATGTTGTGGCATGCGGCATCACGAGCTGTTCACCATGCCTCCTGAGAATAATGCTTCGTATTGTTTTGCATGTCGATCTAATGCCAGTGATTTGCTTGTTAAGAAGATCATCCTCTTCTGTTGTTTCCGTGCGTAAGAAGTTCATCGTCTGATGTTTCATTCATAGCCTATACGATATGTCGGTTAGGTTAGACGTGAAACCATATGATCTTCCGACCAACTCATGATATTAGGCCGTTATTGGATCATCGTTTTCCAACCAAAACCGCTTGTAAAACTGACGCTTGTAAATTAAAGCAGATGGTCTCGGGCGAAGGCGCTTGGTTGGTCGATTTCGACTAGTGAAATATCGGAAGTACTTCACACACGATAAAAACGCTGAATGGCACTCGGACAATTGCTAATCCAGCCGTTAGCTGATGTTTCAGCCTTGCCCATGGATGGCATGATATGCACGTCGTGCATGTATCGTCTGGTAATGTCGTCGATATAGCAATGCTCGTAAAATATACACTCGTCTCTCAAATTACACGTGTAACCCGCCGGTTTTACTTACAGACCTCGGGCCTTCCGATGACGAGTAAATTACACTTTTATGTTAATACAGGTTTGAAATAAACCAGAGCTCCCAAGCGCAGCCTTACCATTTCATGTCGTCTCAGTTTCTCGAAGGTGCTCATAGGTGTCCGATGATCCTGGCTTCCTGAATGAGCAGCGGGCGCTGTATCAGACCTCCGTAGGGCCCGCGAGGCCCTCTCCATTGTCCTTCGACTTGTTCCGCTCGCTGTGGCGCCGAGCATTGTTAACATGGTCAACAAACATGAGGATTTAGGAGATGACTTTATTTTGACTGGATGACACTAGGCGCCAGGATTTGTCCGGATGTCGGTATCAAAACCGGCGGATCTCGGGTAGGGGGTGTCCGGATGGCCGGACTATGACCTTTGGCCGGACTCCCGGACTATGAAGATACAAGATTGAAGACTCCGTCCCGTGTCCGGGTAGGACTTTCCTTGGCGTGGAAGGCAAGCTTGGTGATACGATATGAAGATCTCCTCCCATTGTAACCGACTCTGTGTAACCCTAGCCCTCTCCGATGTCTATATAAACTGGAGAGTTTTAGTCCGTACGACGAAGAACAATCATACCATAGGCTAGCTTCTAGGGTTTAGCCTCTCTGATCTCGTGGTAGATCAACTCTTGTACTACCCATATCATCAATATTAATCAAGCAGGAGTAGGGTTTTACCTCCATCGAGAGGGCCTGAACCTGGGTAAAAACATCGTGTCCCTTGTCTCATGTTACCATCCGCCTAGACGCACAGTTCGGGACCCCCTACCCGAGATCCGCTGGTTTTGACACCGACATTGGTGCTTTCATTGAGAGTTCCTCTATGTCGTCACGCTTAGGCCCGATGGATTCTTCGATCATCAACCACGACGTGGTCCAGGGTGAGACTTTTCTCCCCGGACAGATCTTCGTATTCGGCGGCTTCACACTGGGGGCCAATTCGCTTGGCCATTTGGAGCAGATCGAAAGCTACGCCCCTGGCCATCAGGTCAGGTTTGGAAGCTTAAACTACACGGCCGACATCCGCGGGGACTTGATCTTCGACGGATTCGAGCCACGGCCGAGCGCGCCGCACTGTCATGTTGGGCATGATCTAGCTCTACTGCCGGACAGCGCCCAGAGCGCCGCTCAGGTGCCCGCTCCGACCACCAGCTCGGAGTCACCTGCACCAGTCAGGGACGGTCAGTTGGACGCCGCCCCAGGAGCCGCAATCTCTACGGTGATAGAGCCGAATACCAGCTTAGCCCTTTGCAAGGCCCGTGACTCCAAGGTGCCGGACTCCGTTCCGGACTCCGAATCTTCCGCACCCCTTCTGATCAAACCCGATTGGGCTCCGATCATTGAGTTCACCACCGCGGACGTCTTTCAGCACTCGCCCTTTGGCGATATCCTGAATTCACTAAAGTCTCTCTCTTTGTCAGGAGAGCCCTGACTGAACTATAGCCAGCATGGTTGGGATGCGGACGACGAAGAAATTCGAAACCCACCCACCACCCACTTTGTAGCCACTGTCGACGATCTAATCAACATGCTCGACTTCGACTCCGAAGACATCGACGGTATGGACGCCGATGAAGGAGACGACCAAGAACCAGCACATATAGGGCACTGGAAGGCCACCTCGTCATATGACATATACATGGTGGACACCCCCAAAGCAGGGGATGGCGATGAAAAAGCGGAGGACCAGTCCTCCAAGAAGCAACCCAAGCGCCGGAGACATCAACACCCCGGACATTGCCGAAGACAACCCCCTCCAGCAGGATTTAGCGCAGGAGGACGAGGGAGCCAGCCCTCATGAGAGAGCGGCGGACAGAGAGGTCGAGGATGACAATTATATGCCTCCCTCCGAAGACGAGGCAAGCCTCGACGACGACGAATTCATCATGCCAGAGGATCCCGTCGAACAAGAGCGTTTCAAACGCAGGCTTATGGCCACGGCGAGCAGCCTCAAGAAAAAACAGCAGCAGCTTAGAGCTGACCAAGACTTGCTAGCCGATAGATGGACTGAAGTCCTGGCGGCCGAAGAGTATAAACTCGAACGCCCCTCCAAGAGTTACCCAAAGCGCAGGCTGCTACCCCAACTAGAGGAGGAAGCAACTAAACCTACATCATCTGCGTATGATGCGCCCTATCGGCCACCCCGTGGCCGCGACAGAGAGGCCTTTCGGCCCTCAATACAAGCCGCACCCCGATGCCGCTCTAAGAATACCAGAGCACGGGGAAACGCAACAGACCTGTGAGACATATTGGAGGATAAGGCAAGGCAAACAAGATCGATCTACGGATCACGTGGCTGCCCCACATCACGTGACGATAACCGCCACGCTGGATATGATAAATACGGCCAGGCCGAATACAACAGACAAAGCTCATCCGAGCTGCGTCGCGATATAGCCCAGTACAGGGGCGCCACACACCCACTATGCTTCACAGACGAAGTTATAGTGCAAAAGCCCGTTCACATCATTGTTACGATACAAGATTGAAGACTTCGTCCCGTGTCCGAAAGGGACTTTCCTTGGCGTGGAAGGCAAGCTTGGTGATACGATATGAAGATCTCCTCCCAATGTAACCGACTCTGTGTAACCCTAGCCCTCTCCGGTGTCTATATAAACCGGAGAGTTTTAGTCCGTAGGACGAACAACAATCATACCATAGGCTAGCTTCTAGGGTTTAGCCTCTCTGATCTCGTGGTAGATCAACTCTTGTACTACCCATATCATCAATATTAATCAAGCAGGAGTAGGGTTTTACCTCCATCAAGAGGGCCCGAACCTTGGTAAAAACATCGTGTCCCTTGTCTCCTGTTACCATCCGCCTAGACGCACAGTTCGGGACCCCCTACCCGAGATCCACCGGTTTTGACACCGACATTGGTGCTTTCATTGAGAGGCAGTCCTGCCCTGCGACATAATTCATGACTCACCTCGCGTGCGCATGTACGAAGAAAGAGAAGCCGAGCTCGATCGGCATGACATCTTGGACGCATTGGAGGAGGAGCGCGACATAGCAAAAGCCCGTTCCGCATTCTATCAACAACAGGGTCGAAGATATCAAAGCAGAGAAGTACGGGCCAAAACTTACAATGTTGGAGAACTAGTTCTACGCCTGCTGGACAAGAAAAAGGACAATCTCAAGCCCAAATGGGAGGGTCCCTTCATAATCGACCAAGTCCTAACTGGTGGAGGGTACCGTCTGCGAAACGCATCGGACAACCAACTCGAGCTGAACCATGGAACGCAGCACGCCTACGAAGATTCTATGCCTAGCGCCGGACTCCGTGTTCGTCTCCTTCCTCTGCCCCTTTTTTTATCTTCTTTTTTTCAAATTAGCTGCCTGGTATTTTTCTCCTTCTCCCCACCTTTTTCTCCCAAGCCCTTAGGGGCTTGCTTGCGCGTTGTTCGCACATACTTGACACGCCACCCACGCTCATTATACCTGGGGGCTTCTTTATCAGAAGTTTATATAAACGGGCTTCATGCCCAAAACATGTGTGACACTTCCGCATGAGCCTTTTATACACCATTATATGCATTGATATGACTTAAGTTTTGGCCAAGCTGGGTTGCCTGGCTCATGTGCTTACCCCTACGTTCCCGTTTGTTCGGCTAGGTGGTAAAGGGAGCACCTCTGCGATTGTTACTGCCGGGTCAGCCGGATGTGTACCTCAGACTGGGTGAAGCCAAAAGCTAGCGTTCTTAAGGGAATATTCGGTCGGTGAACTAAAAGATGATTTTTCTTGTTTATTTATCTGCCCCCAGATGCTTTTCTGCTTTTTTCTCGCAGTTCGGACATGCACTTTAGGGCATTGCCTCCCAGGGAAAGGAACCCCTAATGGAACTATTCTCCCTGGAAGATGTTTCTTACTAACCATGTAATATAACATAACTAGTTGGGCACTTGTCTGCTAAAGCACTTATGACCCCTACGCCTGGTCTCCATGCATGCCCCGGTTCTTACATAACCGAGAAGGTATTCAGACACACTCCGGACTATTAGGTCCAGAGGTTGAAGCGAAAAGGTCCGCAATGACAAACGATCTACAATCCGGCTAGAAGGCATTTTACATGTCATTTTAAATTACATAGTCAATTTGACTCGGTATATTCTTCTTCAATACCATCCAACAGGCTGTCTAATTTACAGTCCTGTTGAGAATACTTGGCAGCCAGCTCTACCTGGCCATACACTAAACTGACAGGGATCTCCTGCCCATTGGGCCCCATAGGGCCGACCTTGGCCATGTGGTTTGGGTCAGCCTTCGTGTACCGAGTCTTCACCATGGCCCAGGCCTCCCTGGCACGTTGACGGCAGGCCGATATCTTCCATAACCGGAAGCTCTACCGCACTCCCTTCAGCTTCTCCGCAAGCTCTCCAAGGCCTTCGGGCATGGAGAGGGATGGCCACATAGCCTGGACAACGCCTTACATCGCCTGCCGAACTCGTTCGTGCAGTTGCAACAGCTCGGGAAGAAGGTCCCCGGCTGAACTGGGCATTTCCTCCGCAGGACAACCTGTCAGCATACCTATAGACATAGCTTTGTCAATCGACTTTCTCGCCGAACTCTTTTTCGAAGATTCGTTCAAGCACTTACTAAAAATGCCGCGTCGAAGTCGCCGATTCTCCTTTACGGAATTAGACAGCTGAGCACAAACATCCTTTAGTTCCTCGCCCAGCTGGGTATTGGTGTCTTGAAGTTTGTTCTTCTCTTGCCTCACCCTCGTCAACACACTCTCGCTAGCCTTTAGTTGGCGTAGGAGTTGTTGCTTGTCCGGATTCACTCCGGCCCCATCTGCATTGTTATCATCAGAATTGCACACATGCCGCACTTCACAACGGAATTATTTTTCGAAGCATATATTACCTGGGGGGTACCCTTGGCACTATCCGAAGCGGCCAGTGCGGCCTTGAGTTGGGCCTTGCACTCTTCCAGCTCCTGGGACAGTTGCGTGTTCTTTTTTGTAAGATCCTGCATAACATATGATCCTTAAATCAGTTATCTTAACTATTTCAAGTCTCGGGGGCTACTGACATATATAACCATCAGATTTACTCACCCGTATGTCTTTCACATACTGCTCTGTGGCTCTGGCTAGACCATTTTGAGCGGCACGAAGGTACGCATCTCCCGTATTAAAGGCATCCCATGCCTCTGGGGAAAACATGCGTCACGAAGAACAATCCGGGGACGCCTGTGGTTCATGGCACTCTCCACCTCTGAATTGGTGGCAGAAAGCCCGTCTGCATCCTCTGTTGGAGGAACGTCCGACACACGCCTCGTGTTCGCCTCCGCTTCCGGACCCGGGCTTGAAGCCTGGCCGATGGATATAGTCCGGCGGGCTCTCTTCTTCCCGAGGAGAGCATGAGTGTTAGTGTGACTTGAGGGCTTAAACCCAAGGCGTTAAATTTACGCGCCATACCGTTGCGCCGGAATCTCGATCTAGTCCACACTTCTTTTTAGCCCGCCTGGCTTCAGCGGCCCTTGTTGGGTGCCCACCGCGGGCTCGGCTCTCCGCCTCAAGGATTTCCCCTGCAAAACGAAACACTATTGGTTTACGGCATTCAAAATAAAGCATGGATGGATCCTCTTGAAAGTACTGGGATTTCAGTCTCGGTTACCTTTGAGGCTGGAAGTAGTCCGGGATAGTCGGTCGTAATGGCCACTAAGGTATTGTCCTTACTCAGTTGATGAAACTCCCAATCAATTAGCTCCACACATAAATCCGGGTCCTCTTGGGAGTCCGGATTGAGGGACCGCTCCAGGTCCTCGGGTTGTGGAGGAGGGCTGCTTATCTCCTTCACAGTCTGGCACAGCTCCTGCATTAGAATTACTAGGCTGAGTACTCAATTATGGGAATTCGAAAACAGGTAGGCAGGTGAAAATGTTCGCTCACCCAGCTTGGAGGATTGTACATGGAGAATCCGCCCCGCGGGTTGACCCGGAGGAATTCCTCTTCTTCTCCCTTGTACAAAGCGGACAAAATCTTCGTTAAAGTGGCAGCTGAATCCGGCCCCTTGCGACCACACCAGGTGGCGTCGTCCTCCCTGTTGAAATCCCACATGGGGTGGCCTCTGTACTGAAGCGGCTACACGCCCCGTGTAATGCATGTGGCCATGACCTCGATCATGGTCAATCCGGAATGAGCCAACAACCTTATCCGGCTCATCAGGTAAAGAACGTCCCTGTACGTTTCCCTCTGAGGGTTCCGTGGGCGCCAGCTCAGACGTTTCTTCAACGGAGTGTTATTAAACTCTGGGAGGCCGATCCGTACAGGGTCCGGCAGGGGGACGTCATCCATATAAAACCATTCTGAAGTCCAGTCCTTGGACGCCTTCTTTGGGGTACCGGATAGATATTCGGTCCCGGTGATGCGCCATAGTTCGGCTCCGCCCACTTAATAAATTGACCCCTCCTGAGAGTGGGGCACAAGGCAGAACAACCTCTTTCACAGTGCGAAATGGGCCTCAATGCCCAAGAACAGCTCGTAGAGGGCCACGAAGCCCGCAACATGCAATATGGAGGCGGGCGTGAGGTTGTGTAGCTGGAGGCCATAGAACTCCAGTAGGCCTCGGAGAAACGGATGAATTGGAAATCCAAGTCCTCTTATTAAATAAGGAACTAGGCACACCCGCTCTCCTTGAGAGGGATTGGGGACGCTCTCCGCCTGCTCTCCGCCGCTATAGGTGGCAATCCCGGATCGAACTGGGACCATATATGCTGGGGGGAGGAGCCCATTGGTTTGAAGCACTACTAGCTTGCTATACGGGACGGAACACCGCTCCCAGTCTCCGGGCCGAGGGCTGGAGAGGCGAGAGGAGGAGCTGCTTTGGCCGGCCATGGTGGAATGCATCTCTGTCGAAAGCGCTCTGATGAATACTCGTGGGGGGAAGGTGGTGTGAATTGGATCTAAATCCCCACCTTTTTTTATTAGCGGCTCATTTACGCGACCGGGGGGGGGGGGGTAAACGAAAAAACACCCTGGCTTTTCACATTCGTTTGACACGTGGAAGATGGTCATTATTGGGCACAGAAGCTGAGGAGAGCGACACGCACCAGAAGCCGGACACTATCCGACAGGTACATGGAATTTGGAGAAGAACCCACCTTGCAATACCGAAGACAAACTTGTGCACCGGACTCGTCGTCATTGAAGCCTGGTTCGGGGGCTACTGAGGGAGTCCTGGATTAGGGGGTGTCCGGATGGCCGGACTATGACCTCTGGCTGGACTCCCGGACTATGAAGATACAAGATTGAAGACTTCGTCCCGTGTCCGAAAGGGACTTTCCTTGGTGTGGAAGGCAAGCTTGGCGATACTATATGAAGTTCTCCTCCCATTGTAACCGACTCTGTGTAACCCTAGCCCTCTCCGGTGTCTATATAAACCGAAGAGTTTTAGTCCATAGGACGAACAACAATCATACCATAGGCTAGCTTCTAGGGTTTAGCCTCTCTGATCTCGTGGTAGATCAACTCTTGTACTACCCATATCATCAATATTAATCAAGCAGGAGTAGGGTTTTACCTCCATCGAGAGGGCCCGAACCTGGGTAAAAACATCGTGTCCCTTGTCTCCTGTTACCATCCGCCTAGACGCACAGTTCGGGACCCCCTACCCGAGATCCACCGGTTTTGACACTGACAGACCCACTAGGGCCATAGTCGTACGTACGCAAGTGCCTCCTTATTATGTACAACTATATTTTTTTGCTTTCTCCTGGTTTCCTGACATCACGATCCCACACCATTGTCAACCTATGTAGTCAATATAAATGAGAGAATTGCACAAGGTGCGGCCGACAGCTGGGACCAAGCAGCTCAAGCAGTATTTGTGTTTTTGAGGCGTTAGCACTGCAGAGTCTTTCTTGGCGATGATTTCGTTGTTGTTCAGAGGAGAGCAGGGTATTAACTGGGCGGGCTGTGGCCCGTCTAGCCTAGGCCAGATTTCCAGCCCAGATACTACTTTTTTCAAGATGAAAATGGCTAGCCCAGCTATACGTCTTTTTGAGGAATACCCAGGCAAGGTCAACTTGTTATTCTCCGCCCTGTTGTGCTGCAAATCTTTCCTAGGAGGGATGCATTAGGCTTAACCGGAAAATGGGCTTTAAAAATAATAAATGGGATGTAATTATAAAAACTGGGCAGTAACTATAAAAAATGCACCAAACATGAAATTAGTTTATAAAATATTATTGATGGATTTTGAAAATCTTAAATTTTCATTGTTGCGCGCGCAATGTTTCGTTGGATTTTTACGTAATACAAATTTATATTTAATCTGAATAGAAATTTCGGGATAAAAATATTTCGGATCCCATCAAAATGTGGGAAATTTTATTGAATTCTGTCTTCAACGGTTGGTTGAAATTATTAATCGTTGTCCTAGCTAGAAAATGGGTTATACTTTTAACAAACTGTAAATGGGCTGTTGCAAATTCCATTAGAATTGGAAACTGGGTTGTACATTCTTACAAACCGCAAATGGGCTATAAGTTCTCTGCCACACACTTGTGGGCCTACTAAGTGACGCGTCCCCTAAAAAATAAGTTGACGCGTATGCAAGGCTTTGTCAACTTATTATAGTCAACACACGGTTCTAGCAGTAGTGGCCGTTGGATGTCTATCCAACGTATGTCGTGCTTCTTCTTCAATCTCGGATATTCTTAGCTTCGGCCGCCAAAAAAATGATTCCTCCCCCTAACATCTGGGGCGCACCATCTCGGAGGTTGACCTGTGGGCCTACTAAGTTGGACTGTTGGAGCGTAGGTAAAAAATCGTCTTTTAGTTTACCGACCGAATATTCTCTTAAGAAGGCTAGCTTTCGGCTTCACCCAGTTTGAGGTACACATCCGGCTGACCCGGCAGTAACAATCGCAGAGGTGCTCCCTTTACCGCCTAGCCGAACAATCGGAAACGTAGGGGTAAGCACAGGAGCCAGGCAACCCAGCTTGGCCAAAACTTAAGTCATATCGATGCATATAATGGTGAATAAAAGGTACATGCGGAAGTGTGACACATGTGTTGGGCATGAAGCCCGTATAAATAAACTTCTGTTAAAGAAGCCCCTAGGTATAATGAGCGTGGATAGCGCGTCAAGTGTTTGCGAATGATGTGCGAACAAGCTTTCAAAGGATGCAATAGAAAAGGAGGGAGAAGGAGAGAAACAAAAGACAGCTAATATGTAAAATGAAGACGGAGGAAGGAGACGAACTCAGAATCCGGTGCTAGGCGTAGAATCTTCGGAGACGGGCTGCGTTCCATGGGTTCGGCTCGAGTCGGTTATCCGATGCATCTCGCAGACGGTACGCACCACCGGTCAGGACTTGGTCGATGATAAAGGGACCTTCCCATTTGGGCTTGAGTTTGTCCTTTTTCTTGTTCGGCAGGCGTAGAACTAACTCGCCAATGTTGTAACTTTTGGCCCGTACTTCTTTGCTTTGATATCTTCGAGGTTGTTGTTGATAAAATGCGGAACAGGCTTTTGCCACGTCCCGCTCTGTAACACCCACGATGCGGCTATATCTCCCACATGTCGAAGCACAACTTAGAGGCATAACCACATGGTGATTTTGTCGCAAGAAGGGTCATCTTCACACAATCCCATGTAATGAACAAGAATGGGATAAAGAGAGTTGGCTTACAATCGCCACTTCACACAATACATAATTAAGATCATACATCATTCAAATACACTCATAGACTGGCTACGGTCAAAATCAAAAGAAAAGAAGACAACCCCAAATGCTAGATCCCCGATCTTCCCGACTGGGCTCCTCTACTGATCATCTGGAAACGAAACATAGTAACGACCAAGGGCCTCATCAAATTCCCACTTCAGCTCAGTTGCGCCATCTGCGCTGGTATCCTCGGCACCTGCATCTGTTTTGGTAGAATCTGTGAGTCACGAGGACTCAGCAATCTCACACCCGCGAGATCAAGACTATTTAAGCTCATAGGTAGGAAAGGGGTAATATGGTGGAGCTGCGGCAAGCACTAAGCATATATGGTGGCTAACATACGCAAGTGAGAGCGAGAAGAGAAGCAACGCATCGGTCGAGAAGCTAGAAGTGATCAAGAAGTGATCCTGAAACTACTTACGTCAAGCATAACTCAAACCGTGTTCACTTCCCGGACTCCGCCGAGAAGAGACCATCACGGCTACACACACGGTTGATGCATTTTAATGAAGTCAAGTGTCAAGTTATCTACAACCGGACATTAACAAATTCCCATCCGCCTCATAACCGCGGGCACGGCTTTCGAAAGATATATACCCTGCAGGGGTGTCCCAACTTAGCCCATCATAAGCTCTCACGGTCAACGAAGGATAACCTTCTCCCGGGAAGACCCGATCAGTCTCGGAATCCCGGTTCGCAAAACATTTCGACAATGGTAAAACAAGACCAGCAAAGCCGCCCGATGTGCCGACAAATCCCGATAGGAGTCGCACGTATCTCGTTCTCAGGGCACACCGGATAGGTCAGCCTACGAGTAAAACCAGACCTCAAGTTGCCCCGGGGTGGCCCCGCAGTCTGCCCATTTCGGACCAACACTCGAAGGAGCACTGGCCCGGGGGGGGGGGTTAAAATAAAGATGACCCTTGGGCTCGCGAAAACCCAAGGGAAAAGGGCTTAGGTGGCAAATGGTAAAACCAAGGTTGGGCCTTGCTGGAGGAGTTTTATTCAAAGCGAACTGTCAAGGGGGTCCCATAAATCACCCAACCGTGTAAGGAACGCAAAATCAAGGAACATAACACCGGTATGACGGAAACTAGGGCGGCAAGAGTGGAACAAGTCACCAGGCATAAGGCCGAGCCTTCCACCCTTTACCAAGTATATAAGGTGCATTAATTAAACAGGAGATATTGTGATATCCCAAAATATCCATGTTCCGACCAGGAACAAACTTCATCTTCACCTGCAACTAGCAACGCTATAAGAGGGGCTGAGCAAAAGCGGTGACATAGCCAAACAATGGTTTGCTAGGACAGGATGGTTAGAGGTTTGACATGGCAATAGGGAGGCATGATAAACAATGGCAGGTAGAGCTAACATAGCGATAGAGCGAGTACTAGCAAGCAAAGATAGAAGTGATATCGAAGGTATGGTCATCTTGCCTGCAAGGTTCTCAGAGTTGTCGAAGGCTTGATCCTCGTTAGCGTACTCAACAGGTTCCTCGTGCACGTACTCGTCTCCCGGCTCTACCCAAAGCAAGAACACAAGCAAAGGAACCACAATAAATCACGGTGCAATGCACAAGCAACATGATGCAATACATGTCATGATATGCGAGATGTGATATGCAATGCATATGCGTGCTTCGGGAGGAAAAAGGATGAACAAGGCATCAACTTGGCAAACCAAGTATGCCGCTGGAAAGATGAGATGATTTCGGTTGAAATCGATATAAGGATCACCGGAACGGATGCACGGTTTGCAAATGGCAAGCAAACAAGAATGGCACAAAGCTGCGATTAACAGCACGATGCTACTTAGCATGCAACAAGAAACTATGCTACAGCACCCCAACATAAAAACAAAGCATATGGCAGTGATCTACAGGAGATGCTTAACAAAAGAGGAACACTGAGCTACGGCTAAATCACATCATAACAGGTTCAAACAAGCATGGTGAAAGTGCAAAAAATATCAGGTTGGACATGGCATAAACAGCATCACGAAGCAATGTTCAGAGCAAGTTATCAACATGCTACAGGAACTTATAATAGCAAAACAAGGCATGGCATGAATCTACTCAAAGCATAGATCAAAAGTCCCTTACTGACCATAAGCCAAAAAGGATCAGAAAATATGATGGCACCCATGTAAACATAGCAAGTTTCGTTAACAGATTCAGCAAACAAAGCATGGCATTGACATAATTACGAAGGCACCTTCGTGAGCTCGATGCACTCACTACAGAGCATTCATGATAAACTAAGCATACATCCATCAAGAAGACATGTCATAGAAGCTATACATGGCAAGAACAACATCATAGCATAACGGATCAACTACAACAACCTTGGCAAAATTGAATAACATGTAAACAATCTGCCAGGAAACATTTTGAAGCAAAAGTAGAGCACGAAAATGACATGCTAGACTACTCCATAATTGCAACCAGGGCCATGGATGGATAGAGCATAACCATATGTTCAAAACACCCTTACTGAAGTATCTCAAAATATGCATGGATCTCTCTGTAGCATCATGTTTACATGGCATCAAAATATCAGCAGAACAGGGACTAAAATCAGCAATATCATGGAGCCTAGTTTGCATGCTTGTGCTAGTCACCACATTGATCACAAAATACATGGCAAGTACCTCTGCAAAGAAGACATGGCATAGTTCAACTCACATGTAGGACTCAAGTACATAGGATGCACACATCAATCATGGCAAACATGACAAAAGTGCATGTTCTGATAAGAATCTAAAACTAACATTATGAAGCACTCTTCCAATAGCATTTTGGGCATCAAGATGAGCTCAAATGAAAATTATGCAAGGAGATGAAATGATGTACTCTTCGAGACGAACAATTCGGTAGGCTACACACCCAAAACGGAGCCACGGGTGCAGAGTTGTGGGACGATGAACATGCAACAAAAATTAATGACAGATTAAGGACTTGGACGAAAATCGAGGGAGGAAGAAAAGTCAACCGAGGCTTCGATCGGATCTGGCGCGCGGGGGCTTCGAGGTTCGCCGGCCGGAGCTCGGGGAAGCCGGAGGAGGACGGAGGAGAGGCCGGGGCGGCCGGATCTGGCCGGATCCGGCGCCGGCGGCGTCGGGCGGAGGCGGGGCCGGGCGGCCGGAGCGCGGCGGAGGCCGGCGACGGCGGCGGAGATGGGCGGCGACCAGAGGCGCGGAGGACGGCGGCGGTGGGAGGCCGAGGACGGCGACCGGATGCGGCGGTGGCCGCGGGCGGCGGCGCGGCGCAGGCGAGCCATGGGCGCCCGGGTCCGTGGGGCGGCGGAGGCGCGGAGGCGGGCCGCGGGGGCCTGGCGCGGGCTTGGTGGGCCGGGGGCGGTGGCGCGGCGTGGCGGACACATGGCGGGATCCGATTCGCCCGGGGTGCGGCGGCGGACGCGTCCGGCTCCATCCGGACGTGTCCGGCGGCGCGGAGAGGAGCGGGGCTAGGGTTGGACTGCGAAAAATCCTGGGGAGTAGCACATATTTATAGGTAGAGGGAGCTAGGAGTGTCCAAAGGAGGTGCGGTTTTCGCCCACACGATCGTGATCCGACGACGGAGAGCATGGAAGTGACTTAGATGGGTTATTGGGCTGTTTTGGAGGGGTGTTGGGCTGCAACTCAAAAGAGGCCTTTGCGGGAGTGCGGTTAACCGTTGGAGTACCAAACGAGCTCCAAATGACCCGAAACTTGACAGGTGGTCTACCGGTGCTATACCAGGGCCACTTGGCAAGGCTCGGTCCATTCAGAGAACGTTTAACACCCGCACACAAAAAGAAACAAGAGGAGTGCGCCGGTGCATGTGGGAGTGTCGGATTGCGGAACGGACAACAGAGAAAATGCTCGGATGCATGAGACGAACACGTATGCAAATGAGATGCACATGATGACATGATATGATATGCATGACATGAATAAAATGCAAAACAAAAGACAAAACCCAACCACGGAGGGAATATCATATCACATAGCCGAAAATGGCAAGAGTTGGAGTTACAAAGATGGAAAGTTACATCCGGGGTGTTACAACACTCCACCACTACAAGAGGATCTCGTCCCGAGATCTAGGACTGAAAGAACTCCGGATATTCGGAACGGAGGTGATCCTCGCGCTCCCAGGTGGCTTCTCGGTTAGAATGGTGTGACCACTTCACTTTCAGGAATTTGATTGACTTGTTGCGAGTCTTGCGCTTGGTTTCTTCAAGAGTAGCAACGGGGTGCTCATGATAAGAGAGATCTTCTTGGAGGTCGATTTCTTCGAAGTTGATAGTGCGCTCAGGAGTCTTGAAGCACTTGCGAAGCTGTGACACGTGAAACACATCGTGCACGTTTGCAAAGTTGGATGGAAGCTCAAGTTGATAGGCGAGGTCGCCTCTTTTGCCAATGATCTTGAAACGACCCACGTATCTAGGGGCAAGCTTCCCTTTGATACCGAAGCGACGAGTGCCTTTCATTGGAGAGACGCGGAGGTAGACATGGTCTTCGATTTCAAAAGCCAAGTCACGGTGCTTGCTATCATAATAGCTCTTCTGTCGCGATTGCGCAGCTTTGAGATTCTCACGAATGACTTTGCACATTTCTTCGGCTTCTGTGATCAAGTCGTTGCCAAGAAGTTGGCGTTCACCTGTCTCAGACCAATTGAGAGGAGTACGGCACTTTCTGCCATAGAGAATTTCGAATGGGGCCTTGCCCGAACTCGCTTGGAAGCTGTTGTTGTAGGAGAACTCGGCATATGGAAGACAATCTTCCCACTTCATACCGAAGGAAATGACACAAGCCCTGAGCATATCTTCAAGGATTTGATTGACTCGCTCGACTTGGCCACTTGTTTGAGGATGGAAAGCTGTGCTGAAACGAATGTTGGTGCCCATGGCCTTCTGAAAGGAGTCCCAGAACTTAGAAGTGAAGATGCTTCCACGATCTGAAGATATCAATTGTGGAATGCCGTGCAAGGAGACAATTCTGGAGGTGTATAGCTCTGCCAGCTGAGCTGCTGTGATAGATTCTTTGATAGGAAGAAAATGAGCCACTTTAGTAAGCTTGTCAATGACAACGAAGATAGCATCATTTCCACGCTTGGACTTAGGAAAACCAGTCACGAAGTCCATCTCGATATGGTCAAACTTCCATTCCGGAATAGCAAGAGGTTGGAGGAGACCAGCTGGTCTTTGGTGTTCTGCTTTCACCCTTCTGCAGACATCACATTCATTCACGAATTGAGCAATTTCTCGCTTCATTCGAGTCCACCAATACGACTGCTTGAGGTCATGGTACATCTTTGTACTTCCAGGATGAATGGATAGGAGGGAATTGTGTGCCTCATTCATGATGACTTTTCTCAGATCGCCTTTAGGAACCACAATTCGATCCTCGAAGAAAAGAGTATCTTTGTCATCCAAGCGATAGCACTTGTATTTGGGAATGCCCTTGTCAATACCACGTTTCACCTTCTTCACCATGGTATCCAGGAGTTGTGCCTCACGAATTTGATCTTCCAAAGTAGGAGAGACTATGAGGTTGGCAAGAAAGCCTTGAGGAACAACTTGAAGATTCAGCTTGCGGAAAGCCTCACAAAGATCCGGTTGAAACGGCTTGAGAATTAGACTGTTGCAATAAGCCTTTCTGCTCAGAGCATCTGCAATCACATTCGCCTTGCCAGGAGTATATTCAATACTCGGATTGTACTCTTGAATCATTTCGACCCATCGAGTTTGCCTGAGGTTAAGGTTGGGTTGAGTGAAGATATACTTGAGGCTCTTGTGATCGGTGAAAATGTCCACTTGCCTTCCCAATAAGAGATGTCTCCATGTTATCAATGCATGGACAACTGCCGCCAACTCAAGATCGTGAGTGGGGTAGTTCTTTTCGTTGGGCTTCAACTGACGAGAGGTATAGGCCACAACTTTTTTCTCTTGCATCAACACAGCACCGAGACCTTGAAGGGAAGCATCACAGAATACTTCGAATGGCTTGGATTCATCAGGAGGAGTCAAGACAGGAGCTGTGACTAGCTTCTCTTTGAGGGTGTTGAAAGCGACGTCACACTCAGGCGTCCAGACATACTTGACATGCTTCTGGAGGAGGTTGGAAAGAGGCTTTGCAATCTTAGAGAAGTTCTCAACGAATCTTCGGCAATAGCTTGCAAGACCAAGAAAACTGCGGAGCTGCTTGACATTCTGAGGAGGTTCCCAATTCACAACTGCAGACACCTTCGCGGGATTAACAGCAATGCCCTTGGCAGAGATGATATGACCAAGATAAAGAACTTCATCAAGCCAGAACTCACATTTGGAAAACTTCGCATAGAATTGATGCTCTCTGAGCTTGTCGAGCACCAATCGCAAATGTTTGGCATGATCCTGCTTATTCTTGGAGAAGACCAAAATATCATCGAGATACACCAGAACGAATTCATTGGTGTAGGGGTTGAAGATAAAGTTCATCATGCGAGAGAATGTTGGAGGAGCATTGACAAGGCCGAAAGACATGACAGTATATTCATAAGAACCATAGCTTGTTCTGAATGCTGTCTTGGGAATATCTTGTTCACGAATGCGAATCTGATGATAACCCATACGAAGGTCAAGCTTGGAGAATACTTTAGCACCTTTGAGTTGCTCGAAAAGCTCATTGATGTTGGGAAGTGGATACTTGTTCTTGATTGTCTTCTTGTTCAATGGACGGTAATCGACGCAAAGTCGGTCCGTGCCATCCTTCTTCTGGACAAAAAGAACTCCACAACCCCATGGGGATGAACTCAATCTGATCAAACCCAGACGCTCTTGTTCATCGAGCTGCTTCTTCAGTTCCTTCAGCTCCTTGGGCCCAAGCTTGTAAGGACGCTTGCAAACGGGTTCAGTTCCAGGCTCAAGATCAATAACGAATTCGACTGGCCGATGAGGAGGCATACCCGGAAGTTCTTCTGGAAAGACATCTTGGTACTCACAAACGACTGGAATTTGAGAAATAGCATCCAACTCGCCCTTCTCATTGAGAGAAAACAACCAAATGGTTTCATCACGAGCGGCATAGATGATAACATCCTCAGAAGGGTGTGTCAATTGAATCTACCTGGCAGCACAATCAAGCTGAGCCTTGTGCTTAGAAAGCCAGTCCATCCCGAGAATTAGATCAATATCAGAATCGCCAAGAACAACTGGAGAAGACAGAAATTTATAGTCGCCCATCTTGATACCGACATTAGGAACCATCAAACGAGAACTCATGTGCTTGCCCGGGGAAACAATTGCTAGAGTTCTATCCAAATATTCCGAAGTGAAATCATGCTTGGTAAAGAACGGTATTGACATGAAACAATGCGATGCACCGGTATCAAATAAGACTTTTGCAGGAATATCATTAACTAAGAGATTACCCATGATCACATCTAAAGAATCCTCTACCTGAGCTGCATTCATCATGTTCACCTTTGCATGCTTTGGATTATGCTTGACCACAACATTGCTTGAAGATCTCACAAGAGGAGGAGGAAGGCGCCTTTGATTGAAGCATTTGTTCGCGTAGTGACCTTTCTGCTGGCACTTGTTGCAAGTCACTTCTGAGAGCGGACGATGATAAGGAGCATTTGACCTTGGAGCTTGAGGCTGAGACTTGTTCTGATAGCCTGGGTTGGGTGGGTGGGAAGATCCACGACCACCTGAGTTCTTCTGTTGGTAAGGCTGACGAAACGAAGGAGGAGGAAGGTAGAACTTCTGCTGCTTAGCTGCCACTTGTGAGGAAGAAGAAGACTGCACTGCATCCCTGATTCTCTTCTTAGAAGCCTCACACTTGAGCTGAGCACCTTCTTGCTTGAGTGCCATATTGTAGAATTGATCAAACTGAGTAGGCTCAACAAGAACGAGAGCTAACTGCAGATCCTCTCTAAGGCCACCTCTGAATTGATAGATCATACTCTTCTCATCAAGAACATCTTGCTTAGCGAAGCGAGCAAGTTTCTGAAACTGCTTGTTGTATTCGTACACTGACATGTTGCCTTGCTTGAGATTGCGGAACTCCTCACGCTTGCTCTCAACAACACTGGTAGGAATATGGTGAGCTTTAAAGTCCCGACAGAAATCAGTCCAAGTAATCACTCGACCACCTCTGGAATCCTTGTATTGCTGGAACCAATCAGCTGCCTGATCCTTGAGCTGAAAAGAAGCGAACTTGACATAGTCCTCAGGCCTGACATTGCTGCATTCAAAATGCTTGTTGATATCCACGAGCCAATCATCGGCGTCTGTGGCCTCGGCACAGTAGCTGAAAGACTTCGGCTGATTTGCAAGGAATTGGTTGAGGGTAGGAAATAGAGGCTGATGATTGAACTTCCCTTGACCTTGATTCCCTTGGTTGCCTTGGCCTTGGTTGCGCTCTTGCATGAGCTGAATCATCATCTGGGCATGGCCGTTTGAGGCTGCCATCAAAGCTTGCCATGCCTCCGGAGGCGGAGGTGGAGGTGGAGGGTTCGCCTGACTCCCATCATTGCGTTCCGGATTCTGACGCGTTGGCGGAGCCATCCTGAAGAGGGTGACATCCGTTAGCATCTTGATAGACAGATAGACAAGTTGAATCAACGGATAGAAATTGCAACATATAGTCTTCACAATAAACATTCGAACAAGGATGAACGAATGAATTCCAAAGCAAACATCACACATCCATTAAGGTGAGAAGCCACTTGATAAGAGATTGATGAATGAAATAAACAAGGTACAACTGGAACAAATAAGTGGTAAGGATTACCCAATCACAAACCAAATATCTGCAGGAAGAAATGCTAGAGCTACTTGAATCCCACCTATAAACTCCCGAAACTTTCCGGTTATGCAATCAGGTGTTGGGGATACAGGGGAAGCAATATATCTCACCCAAACTAACAATCCCTACATCCAGCTGTATCCATCCGTCAACACATAACCAAGAAACCTTCGGAAATCATGTACCTCAACCTTCGAAAAGCATCCGTTATACGAGTTATGGCAATACTCCCGAACTCCCCAGTACTGGGTGACGTCGAGGTTATCTCACCAACAACTGCATAAAAGAGATTTTCGATGTCGGCAAAACTCAGGTATTCCAGAACTGCAACGATAAAATTGTGACGACAACACCTCGGAGCTCAACTCCCCGGGACACTGCCACAACCCCTAAATGTCAGGAGGCACCAAGAACAATGTTCTCGTCACAAAACCATCGGAACGATTCCAAGATACCCGCGTGATCCTAAATTTTTTTTAGTGAAATTTGAGAAGAGGAAAGTCAAAACATCTACGTCAGGAGACCTCACCAGAGCGACGAAGGGACTGAGGAGTAAAAAGAATCCTACTCTCCGATATATATAATCCTAAGACTCAAAACATTTTTGTTCTAGACTCAACATCGCCAGCAAACAATCAAGCAGGGGGCTCCTAAGTCGGGGATGGCTCTGATTACCAACTTGTAACACCCACGATGCGGCTATATCTCCCACGTGTCGAAGCACGACTTAGAGGCATAACCGCATGGTGGTTTTGTCGCAAGAAGGGTCATCTTCACACAATCCCATGTAATGAACAAGAATGGGATAAAGAGAGTTGGCTTACAATCGCCACTTCACACAATACATAATTAAGATCATACATCATTCAAATACACTCATAGACCGGCTACGGTAAACAATTCAAAGGAAAAGAAGACAACCCCAAATGCTAGATCCCCGATCGTCCCGACTGGGCTCCTCTACTGATCATCTGGAAACGATACATAGTAACGACCAAGGGCCTCATCAATTCCCACTTCAGCTCAGTTGCGCCATCTGCGCTGGTATCCTCGGCACCTGCATCTGTTTTGGTAGAATCTGTGAGTCACGAGGACTCAGCAATCTCACACCCGCGAGATCAAGACTATTTAAGCTCATAGGTAGGTAAAGGGGTAATATGGTGGAGCTGCGGCAAGCACTAAGCATATATGGTGGCTAACATACGCAAGTGAGAGCGAGAAGAGAAGCAACGCGTCGGTCGAGAAGCTAGAAGTGATCAAGAAGTGATCCTGAAACTACTTACGTCAAGCATAACTCAAACCGTGTTCACTTCCCGGACTCCGCCGAGAAGAGACCATCACGGCTACACACACAGTTGATGCATTTTAAAAAAGTCAAGTGTCAAGATATCTACAACCGGACATTAACAAATTCCCATCTGCCTCATAACCGCGGGCACGGCTTTCGAAAGATTATATGCCCTGCAGGGGTGTCCCAACTTAGCCCATCATAAGCTCTCACGGTCAACGAAGGATAAACCTTCTCCCGGGAAGACCCGATCAGTCTCGGAATCCCGGTTCGCAAAACATTTCGACAATGGTAAAACAAGACCAGCAAAGCCGCCCGATGTGCCGACAAATCCCGATAGGAGTCGCACGTATCTCGTTCTCAGGGCACACCGGATAGGTCAGCCTACGAGTAAAACCAGACCTCGAGTTGCCCCGGGGTGGCCCCGCAGTCTGCCCATTTCGGACCAACACTCGAAGGAGCACTGGCCCGGGGGGGGGGGGGGGTTAAAAGAAAGATGACCCTTGGGCTCGCGAAAACACAAGGGAAAAGGGCTTAGGTGGAAAATGGTAAAACCAAGGTTGGGCCTTGCTGGAGGAGTTTTATTCAAAGCAAACTGTCAAGGGGGTCCCATAAATCACCCAACCGTGTAAGGAACGCAAAATCAAGGAACATAACACCGGTATCACGGAAACTAGGGCGGCAAGAGTGGAACAAGTCACCAGGCATAAGGCCGAGCCTTCCACCCTTTACCAAGTATATAAGGTGCATTAATTAAACAGGAGATATTGTGATATCCCAAAATATCCATGTTCCGACCAGGAACAAACTTCATCTTCACCTGCAACTAGCAACGCTATAAGAGGGGCTGAGCAAGAGCGGTGACATAGCCAAACAACGGTTTGCTAGGACAGGATAGTTAGAGGTTTGACATGGCAATAGGGAGGCATGATAAACAATGGCAGGTAGAGCTAACATAGCGATAGAGCGAGTACTAGCAAGCAAAGATAGAAGTGATATCGAAGGTATGGTCATCTTGCCTGCAAGGTTCTCAGAGTTGTCGAAGGCTTGATCCTCGTTAGCATACTCAACAGGTTCCTCGTGCACGTACTCGTCTCCCGGCTCTACCCAAAGCAAGAACACAAGCAAAGGAACCACAATAAATCACGGTGCAATGCACAAGCAACATGATGCAATACATGTCATGATATGCGAGATGTGATATGCAATGCATATGCGTGCTTCGGGAGGAAAAAGGATGAACAAGGCATCAACTTCGCAAACCAAGTATGCCGCTGGAAAGATGAGATGATTTCGGTTGAAATCGATATAAGGATCACAAGGAACGGATGCACGGTTTGCAAATGGCAAGCAAGACACGAATGGCACAAAGCTGCGATTAACAGCACGATGCTACTTAGCATGCAACAAGAAACTATGCTACAGCACCCCAACATAAAAACAAAACATATGGCAGTAATCTAAAGGAGATGCTTAACAAAAGAGGAACACTGAGCTACGGCTAAATCACATCATAACAGGTTCAAACAAGCATGGTGAAAGTGCAAAAAATATCAGGTTGGACATGGCATAAACAGCATCACGAAGCAATGTTCAGATCAAGTTATCAACATGCTACAGGAACTTATAATAGCAAAACAAGGCATGGCATGAATCTACTCAAAGCATAGATCAAAAGTCCCTTACTGACCATAAGCCAAAAAGGATCAGAAAATATGATGGCACCCATGTAAACATAGCAAGTTTCATTAACAGATTCAGCAAACAAAGCATGGCATTGGCATAATTACAAAGGCACCTTCGCGAGCTCGATTCACTCACTACAGAGCATCCCATGATAAACTAAGCATACATCCATCAAGAAGACATGTCATATAAGCTATACATGGCAAGAACCTTGGCAAAATTGAATAACATGTAAACAATCTGCCAGGAAACATTTTGAAGCAAAAGTGGAGCACGAAACTGACATGCTAGACTGCTCCATAGTTGCAACCAGGGCCATGGATGGATAGAGCATAACCATATGTTCAAAACACCCTTACTGAAGTATCTCAAAATATGCATGGATCTCTCTGTAGCATCATGTTTACATGGCATCAAAATATTAGCAGAACAGGGACTAAAATTAGCAATATCACGGAGCCTAGTTTGCATGCTTGTGCTAGTCACCACATTAATCACAAAAAAACATGGCAAGTACCTCTGCAAAGAAGACATGGCATAGTTCAACTCACATGTAGGACTCAAGTACATAGGATGCACACATCAATCATGGCAAAAATGACAAAAGTGCATGTTCTGATAAGAATCTGAAACTAACATTGTGAAGCACTCTTGCAACAGCATTTCGGGCATCAAGATGAGCTCAAATGAAAATGATGCAATGAGATGAAATGATGTACTCTTCGGGCGAACAATTCGGTATGCTACACGCCCAAAACGGAGCCACGGGTGCAGAGTTGTGGGACGATGAACATGCAACAAAAATTAATGACAGATTAAGGACTTAGACGAAAATCGGGGGAGGAAGAAAAGTCAACAGAGGCTTCGATCGGATCTGGCGCGCGCGGGCTTCGGGGTTCGCCGGCCGGAGCTCGGGGAAGCCGGAGGAGGACGGAGGAGAGGCCGGGGCGGTCGGATCTGGCCGGATCCGGCGCCGGCGGCGTCGGGCGGAGGGGGGGCCGGGCGGCCGGAGCGCGGCGGAGGCCGGCGACGGCGGCGGAGATGGGCGCCGACGGCGGCGGAGATGGGTGGCGACAGGAGGCGCGGAGGACGGCGGCGGCGGGCGGCCGAGGACGGCGACCGGATGCGGCGGCGGAGGCGCGGAGGCGGGCCGCGGGGGCCTGGCGCGGGCTCGGTGGGCCGGGGGCGGCGGCGCGGCGCGGCGGACACGTGGCGGGATCCGATTCACCCGGGGCGCGGCGGCGGACGCGTCCGGCTCCGTCCGGACGTGTCCGGTGGCGCGGAGAGGAGCGGGGCTAGGGTTGGACTGCGAAAAATCCGGGGGAGTAGCACATATTTATAGGTAGAGGGAGCTAGGAGTGTCCAAATGAGGTGCGGTTTTCGCCCACACGATCGTGATCCGGCGACGGAGAGCATGGAAGTGACTTAGATGGGTTATTGGGCTGTTTTGGAGGGGTGTTGGGATGCAACTCAAAAGAGGCCTTTGCGGGAGTGCGGTTAACCGTTGGAGTACCAAACGAGCTCCAAATGACCCGAAACTTGACAGGTGGTCTACCGGTGCTATACCAGGGCCACTTGGCAAGGCTCGGTCCATTCCGATAACGTTTAATACTCGCACACGAAAAGAGACAAGAGGAGTGCGCCGGTGCATGTGGGAGTGTCGGATAGCGAAAAGGACAACGGGGAAAATGCTCGGATGCATGAGACGAACACGTATGCAAATGAGATGCACATGATGACATGATATGATATGCATGACATGAATAAAATGAAAAACAAAAGACAAAACCCAACCACGGAGGGAATATCATATCACATAGCCGAAAATGGCAAGAGTTGGAGTTACAAAGATGGAAAGTTACATCCGGGGTGTTACACGCTCCTCCTCCAATGCGTCCAAACTGTCCTGCCGATCGAGCTCGGCTTCTCTTTCTTCGTACATGCGCATGCGAGGTGAGTCATGAATTATGTCACAGGGCAGAACTGCCTCTGCGCCATATACCATAAAGAATGGTGTAAATCCAGTGGTGCGATTTGGAGTGGTCCACAGCCCCCAGAGTACGGAGTCGAGCTCCTCTACCCAGTGTGTGTTAGATTCCTTGAGGGACCGCACTAATCTGGGTTTCATGCCGCTCATGATTAGACCATTCGCTCGCTCGACTTGACCGTTAGTTTGAGGGTGATAGACTGAAACATAGTCGAGCTTGATGCCCATGTTTTTGCACCAGAGTTTGACCTCATCGGCCGTAAAGTTCGTGTCGTTATCAGTGATGATGCTATGGGGGACACCGTAATGGTGTACGACCCCTGATATGAAGTCTATCACCGGTACGGATTCTGTCGTCTTAACAGGTTTGGCCTCTATCCATTTGGTGAATTAATCCACCATGACCAGTAGGTATTTTTGCTTGTGGGTTCCTCCTTTAAGGGGTCCAACCATGTCAAGCCCCCAGACCGCGAAGGGCCAGGTGATGGGTATAGTTTTGAGGGCGGTGGGTGGCATGTGGCTTTGATTAGCAAAGAGCTGGCAACCGACGCATCGTTGGACTAAGTCTTGAGCATCTGCCCGGGCCGTCGGCCAATAAAATCCGGTACGGAAGGCCTTGCCTACAAGGGTCCGGGCTGCGGCGTGGTGCCCACCGAGTCCGGCATGAATTTCAGCTAGAAGGTTCCACCCTTCCTCTTCGGAGATACACCTTTGAAGGACTCCGGTTGTGCTTTTCTTGTAAAGCTCTCCCTCGTGGACCTTATAGGCTTTAGATCGCCGCACTATGCAGCGGGCCTCGTTTTGGTCCTCGGGAAGTTCCTGCCTGGTTAGGTAGGCTAGGAATGGTTCCGTCCACGGGGCAATGACTGCCATTATTACATGGGCTGAAGATGTTACTTTGTTGGCAGAACCACCAATTGTGTCAGAATGTTCGGCGTCGGCCAGTGCGGTTGGGTCTGGGTTGTTATTTCCGGATTCTCCCTTCCATAGTACAGATGGCTTGAACAGCCTCTCTAGGAAGATGTTGGGAGGGATGGCATCGCGCTTTGCGCTAATGCGCGCCAATACGTCTGCTGCCTGGTTGTTATCCCGGGCTATATGGTGAAATTCGAGCCCTTCAAACCGAGCTGACATTTTTAGGACGGCATTGCGATAAGCTGCCATTTTCGGATCCTTGGCATCAAAGTCTCCATTTATTTGGGATATCGCGAGGTTCGAATCCCCGCGCACCTCTAGGCATTGAATGCCCATGGAGACTGCCATCTGGAGGCCGTGTAGAAGGGCCTCGTATTCGGCTGCGTTGTTGGAGTCCGTATACATTATCTGGAGTACGTATTGAACCGTATCTCCGGTTGGGGACGTCAAAACGACGCCAGCCCCCAGACCGGCCAACATTTTGGAGCCGTCGAAGTGCATTATCCAGTTGGAATATGCGTTGTACTCTTTAGGGAGTTCGGCTTCAGTCCATTCGGCGACGAAGTCGGCCAAAACTTGCGACTTAATAGCTCGCCGTGGCTTATAGGCTATGTCGAATGGGAGGAGCTCAATGGCCCATTTAGCAATCCGGCCCGTCGCGTCGCGGTTGTTTATAATGTCGTTAAGTGGTACTTCGGAGGCTACTGTTATCGAACACTCTTGAAAGTAGTGTCGCAGCTTCCGGGATGCCATGAACACCGCGTACGCTATCTTTTGGTAATGTGGGTACCGTGACTTGCATGGAGTTAGGACAGTGGACACGTAGTAAACTAGTTTTTGAAGGGGGAACTTGTGTCCGTCCGTTTCTCGTTCGACAACGAGCACGGCGCTCACAACTTGATGAGTTGCCGCGATATATAATAGCATTGGTTCGCCCATGTTGGGCGTGGCCAGGACCGGGTTTGTTGGCAATATGTCTTTTATTTCTTCGAGTCCAGCCGTGGCGGTATCCGTCCACTCGAAGTGTTCGGTGCATCAGAGGAGGCGATAAAGAGGTAATGCCTTTTCTCCTAAACGAGAGATAAAGCGGCTTAGAGCCGCCACGCATCCCGTCAATTTTTGTATTTGTTTGAGGTCCTTTGGGATATCCAATTGTGACAGAGCTTGGATCTTGGCTGGGTTTGCTTCAATTCCTCTACCGGATACAATGAAGCCCAAGAGCTTTCCTGCTGGTACACCAAAAACACATTTTTCCGGATTAAGCTTAATGTTATATATTCGGAGATTATCGAACGTGAGCCTCAAGTCGTCTACTGGTGTTTCGACGTGCTTGGTTTTGACGACCACATCTTCTACGTATGCCTCCACTGTTTTGCCGATCTGGTTTGCCAGACATGTCTGAATCATGCGCTGATATGTTGCGCGGCATTTTTGATCCCAAAGGGCATCGTGTTGAAGCAGAATGGGCCGTATGGGGTGATGAATGCCGTTGTGGCCTGGTCGGGCGCTGCCATCTTGATTTGATGGTAGCCGGAGTATGCGTCGAGGAAACATAATGAATTGTGTCCTGCGGTAGCATCGATAATTTGTCGATGCGGGGGAGGGGGAAGGGATCCTTTGGGCAAGCCTTGTTGAGGTCTTTAAAGTCGACGCATAGGCGTCAGGATTTGTCCTTCTTTGGTACCATCACCAGGTTTGCTAGACAGGCCGGATGTTTATTATCTCTGATGAATCCGGCCTCCAATAATTTGGCTAGCTCCTCTCCCATGGCCTGTCTCTTGGATTCGAAGAAACGCCGAAGAGCCTGTTTGACTATCTTGAATCCTTTTAGGATATTTAGGTTGTGCTCGGCCAGCCGGCGTGGGATTCCTGGCATGTCTGAAGGGTGCCAGGCAAAAATGTCCCAATTTTCACGTAGGAATTCTCGTAGTGCAGCGTCTACATCGGGGTTTAATTGTGCCCCGATGGAGGCCGTTTTTGTAAGGTCTGTTGGATGGACTTGGAATTTGACTATTTCGTCCGCTGGTTTAAAGGAGGTGAACTTGGATCTCTTATCGAGTATCACATTGTCCCTATTCACCGTGGAGTGCAGCGCAGTGAGTTCTTCGGACGCTAGGGCTTCGGATAGTGCCTCAAGGGCCAGTGCGGCTGTCTTATTTTCGGCGTGGAGTGCTATGTCCGGGTCACTAGCAAGAGTGATGATTCTGTTGGGCCCGGGCATTTTGAGCTTCATGTACCCGTAATGGGGTATAGCTTGAAAAATTGTGAATGCCTCTCGCCCTAATAGAGCGTGATATCCGCTGCTGAACGGGGCCACTTGAAACGTGACCTCCTCGGACCTGTAATTATCCGCGTGCCGAATACCACATCTAGTGTGATTTTTCCTGTGCAGCATGCTTCCCGATTGGGGATTATTCCTCTAAAGGTTGTGCTGCTTCGCTCAATGCGGCTCCAGTCTATTTCCATTTTTCAGAGGGTTTCCTCGTAAATGAGGTTCAATCCGCTGCCACCGTCTATGAGTACCTTGGTGAGGTGAAAGCCGTCCACTATTGGACTAAGGACCAATGCGGCTAGTGCTCGGGCTGTTCGGAATTTGGGTTCATCACTGGCATTGAAGGTAATAGCCATGTCACTCCATGGGTTTATTGTTGCTACTTGGTAGACTTCGGCAAGGCTGCGGATGTTTGTTTCCGCATATTATTTGATGTGAAAGTCTCGAAGACTATTAATACCGTACTGGTATCCTTGGGCTGATACTCTGGAGCTAGAAGCTCTTCGCCACTTTTGGCCACCTGCCGTAGTATCCAACATGCTCTAAGGATATGAGTTGGAGTGGCACCCTCTGTACTATGAATTTTATAGGGTCCATTGAGCCATCCCTCCAGTACGGTTCCATGCCCTATGGAGGGTTTTTGCTTTTTGGTATTTAACCCAGGTGCGTGTCGATGATGCACCCTTTTATTTCGGACAGGGGTTGTATTCAGGGCCGGATTGTCCCAAAAATTGATTTCGGTTTTCCACGCGCTTTCCATCTCACAGTACTTTCGTACTATGGATCCCAAGTCAGCGAAGCGTGTAATGTCACGACGACTTACGGCATTGAGGATTCCCTTGTCCATGCAATTATTGCGGAAGAATGAAATCGCGTCCTCCTCATGGCAGTCCTTTATCCTGTTCATAACCAGGAGGAATCTGGCCCAGTAATGGTGTACTATTTCTGCAGCCTCTTGCCGGATTTGGGATAGATCGCTTAAGTTTGGGTGGGTGGGTGGAATTAAATCCGGAACCCCGTCCACTCTACGACTCAGGGGCCAAGAAGTTTTCGAACTTGGAAGCTTGGGTTCTTGGATGTTGTCCAATGCGTCTAGCCCGCTGCCTGACTTTAGGTTCAGGGCTTGAGTCACATCCTCCCCTCCGTGGTAATCCGGCATGGAGGGATCGGGAATCCGGACATAGCTAGTCCTTAAAATCGAGGAAGGGTCGCTGTATTGCTCCTCAACCACGGCAACGTGGTGGGTAACCTGGGGAGAATTGATCTCTCTCAGATCGGTGTTAGGCCCAATCTGATCATAGTCTGTAGCGACTCCCAGGGCGGTGATGCGATCCAAGAGCTTGTTTACGGAAGAGAGCTCCATCAGATCTAACTACTCGGCGAGTTCCGAGCTAACGTGAAGATTGCTTTCGATGACCCGAGAAGTCATCGTCGGCGCGGTGGCCGGATAGGCAGTCATAAGGAAACCGCCTAGCAGAAGAGTTTGGCCGATAGCCAAAACTCCTTTAGCAACAGTGCCGTCTTTAAAGACGGGATGAGGCATCCTTCTGGATGGCGACGGCACAGAGGAACTCTCAATGAAAGCACCAATGTCAGTGTCAAAACCGGCGGATCGCGGGTAGGGGTCCCGAACTGTGCGTCTAGGCGGATGGTAACAGGAGACAAGGGACATGATGTTTTTACCCAGGTCCGGGCCCTCTCGATGGAGGTAAAACCCTACTCCTTCTTGATTAATATTGATGATATGGATAGTACAAGAGTAGATCTACCACGAGATCAGAGAGGCTAAACCCTAGAAGCTAGCCTATGGTATGATTGTTGTTTGTCCTACGGACTAAAACCCTCTGGTTTATATAGGCACCGAAGAGGGTTAGGGTTACACAGAGTCGATTACAATGGTAGGAGATCTACATATCCGTATCGCCAAGCTTGCCTTCCACACCAAGGAAAGTCCCATCCAGACATGGGATGAAGTCTTCAATCTTGTATCTTCATAGTCCAGCAGTCCGGCCGAAGATGATAGTTCGGCTATCCGGACACCCCCTAGTTCAGGACTCCCTCAGTGGGGAACCCAGTGTTGCCTGCATTTTTGGAAATCCCGGGGTACCGTGTGATTCTCCTATGGACCGCCACCCAGGCTCAAAGGGATCATGAGATTATTCATGATATAAACTTACGTGTGCAGCCGCAAGCTACTATGGGCTCTAGCATAGTTGAGTATGTTGTGTGACCTCTTTTAGTGGTAGACTAGCAGATGTAGGGGATGTAGGTTGGTACTGTCTACCCAGAGTAAAGAGTTAATGCTTCTGAAAGACTGTGTCTCGGTCATCCGTTTCTAAAACACCTTATAGTGCGAGAAATCTAATGGAGGGGATCAAGTCTTGCGTGGAAAAGTGCGAAAACCTCTGCAGAGTGTACAAACTAATCATGGTTAGCCATGTCCCCGGTTATGGACGTTTTGAGTATCTAGTACCTGGATTATCATGTGAATCTCATCATGTTACTTAATTAAATTTTGTTGGGTTAATGATGATGCTTAATTGGGATTGAGTTGGAGAAACCTTCGCAATGTTTAACAACCACCATGATAGTTAAATAAAATTTATTCCTTTGTTGTAGGAAAAAATTGGCTTTATGCAAAACTGTAACCATAGAGCTTTCCACCAGCCATATATGCATGTAGTGATAGCATTATTCTGTTCATTACTCTCTATGTGTTACATTGCCAGCATATTACATGTGCTGGCCCATTTTCAGGCTGCAACGTTCATGTTGCAGACTTTTCAGACGACGAGTAAGGTGCCTTAGGTCATGATCTTATACTCAGTGATGCCATTGGAGTTGATGGACTCACTTATCTTCCAAGCCTTCCGCTGTTATCGTTACTAGATGGCCTTAAGCCATATTTATTGTAGTAAGTTCTGTTTTGAGACATTCGATTGTAATAAGTGTGTGATTGCTACTCTGTTATAAATCGTTCAAGTATGGTGCGTGTCAGCATTACCGATCCAGGGATGACACTGATGCACAGATATCAGACTGTCTGAGGTCTGGTTGCTACAAAGTATGAAACTAGAAGTACTTTGTAGGTGTAACGGGATCGGTTTGCAAGAATATAAAGAGCACGTAAATAAAAACTAGGGGCTGTTTTAAGTAAAGAAGCAATAAAGTTAGTATAGCGAGTGTGGAAAAGTGTTGGTAGGAGTTGCAAAATTGTCCCTAAGCAATTGACTACTTTACTAGACCGATAGCAAGTTTTATGTGGGAGAGGCCACTGCTAGCATGTCATCCCTGACTTGGAATTCTATGCACTTATGATTGGAATAGCAAGCATCCACACTACTAACGTTCATTAAGGTAAAACCCAACCATAGCATTAAGATATATTGGTCCCCCTTCAATCCCGTATGCATCAATTTCTATGCTAGGTTGAAGCTTATATCACTCTTGCCCTCCAATACATAGTCCTATCAATATACAACTAACACTATGGTTTTATCCACGCATGCGCTCATATGATGGGCACCAAAGGACAGCAACATAACCACAAGCAAATTAAACCAATCATAGCAATTCACCAATTACCGATAGGACAACGAAAATCTACTTAGACATCATAGGATGGCAACACATCATTGGATAATAATATGAAGCATAAAGCACCATGTTCAAGTAGAGGGTACAGCGGGTTGCGGGACAGTGGACCGCTGTAGATAGATGGGGGAAGGTGAGATGTTGGTGAAGATGACGGAGGTGTTGGTGTAGATCAAGGAGATGATGATGGCCCCGGCAGCGTTCCGGCGCCACCGGGAGAGAGGGGGAGATCCCCCCTTCTTCTTCTTCTTCCTTGACCTTCTCCCTAGATGGGAGAAGGGTTTCCCCTCTGGTCCTTGGCTTCCATGGCATGGGAGGGGCGAGAGCCCCTCCGAGATTGGATTTTTGTCTCTGTCTCTCTCTGTTTCTGCGCTTCCAGATTCTGGCCTTCCATCGTTTCTTATATTCCCGGAGATCCGTAACTCCGATTGGGTTGAAATTTGGACACGAGGGTGGCCACGAGGGCCCAGGGAGCGCCTGACCCCCTGGGGCGCGCCCCCTGCCTCGTGGCCCCCTCGGGCATTGTCTCGCGTTGATTCTTCTTCCCAAAATTCATAAATATTCCAAAAAAATCTCCGTCAGTTTTTATTCTGTTTGGACTCCGTTTGATATGGATTTTCTGTGAAACAAAAAACATGCAACAAACAGAACTGGCACTAGGCACTGGATCAATATGTTAATCCCAAAAATAGTATAAAAAGTTGCCAAAAGTATGTCAAAGTTGTAGAATATTGGCATGGAACAATAAAAAATTATAGATATGAAGGAGACATATCAACATCCCCAAGCTTAATTCCTTCTCGTCCTCGAGTAGGTAAATGATAAAAAGGATAATTTTTGATGTGGAATGCTACCTAGCATAATCTTGATCATATATCTAATCATGGCATGAATATTAAGACATAAGTGATTCAAAGCAATAGTATATAATTTGACATAAAGACATCAATACTCAGGCATCTGAACAAACAATCATGTCTTTTCAAAATATCAATGCTAAAGAACGCTATCCCTACAAAATCATATAATCTTGTCATGCTCTGTCTTCTTAACACAAAGTATTTATCATGCACAACCCCGATGAGAAGCCGAGCAATTGGTTCATACTTTTTAACGCGCTTCAGCTTTTTCAACCCTCATGCAATATATGAGCGCAAGCCATGGATATAGCACTACAGGTGGAATAGAGTATGATGGTGGAGATTGTGTGGAGAAAACAAAAAGGGAGAAAGTCTCACATCGACGCGGCTAATCAATGGGCTATGGAGGTGCCCATCAATTGATGTCAATGCGAGGAGTAGGGATTGCCATGCAACGGATGCACTGGAGCTATAAGTGTATGAAAGCTCAAACTGAAACTAAGTGAGTGTGCATCCAACTTGCTTGCTCATGAAGACCTCAGGCATATGAGGAAGCCCATCATCGGAATATACAAGCCAAGTTCTATAATGAAAATTCCCACTAGTATACGAAAGTGATAACTCAAGAGACTCTCTGTATGAAGAGCATGGTGCTATTTTGAAGCACAGGTGTGGTAAAAGGATAGTAACATTGCCCCTTCTCTCTTTTTCTCTCATTTTTTTGTTTTGGTGGGTGTCGGTGTCAAAACCGGCGGATCTCGGGTAGGGGGTCCCGAACTGTGCGTCTAAGGCTAATGGTAATAGGAAGCAGGGGACACAATGTTTACCCAGGTTCGGGCCCTCTCGATGGAGGTAATACCCTACTTCCTGCTTGATTGATCTTGATGATATGGGTATTGCAAGAGTTGATCTACCACGATATCGTAGAGCCTAAACCCTAGAAGCTAGCCTATGATTATGATTGTTGTTGTCCTATGGACTAAACCCTCCGTTTATATAGACACCGGAGGGGGCTAGGGTTACACACAGTCGGTTACAGAGAAGGAGATCTACATATCCGAATTGCCAAGCTTGCCTTCCACGCAAAGGAGAGTCCCATCCGGACACGGGACAAAGTCTTCAATCTTGTATCTTCATAGTCCAACAGTCCGGCCAAAGTATATAGCCCGGCTGTCCGAGGACCCCTTAATCTAGGACTCCCTTAGTAGCCCTTGAACCAGGCTTCAATGACGATGAGTCCGGCACGTAGATTGTCTTTGGCATTGCATGGCGGGTTCCTTCTCCGAATACTCCATAGAAGATTTTGAACACGAGGATCGTGTCCGGCTTTGCAAAACAAATTCCACATACCACCATAGAGAGCACAATATTCCACAAATCTAATCTGCTAACAACTTTTATAGCATGACATCACGCCACGGCCCGGTCATTATTCAAACCGTTTTTCTCAACCAGCCGCTGCACATATCGCGAGGCGGTTTTACTGGCACGTCTTGTTGAAGCAGAAATCGTGTCCCCTTATCACGGGATTCTCATCAATACGGGTGTGGGTAACCCATCCGCGCCATTAACACGGCGCTTGGGGAATAAGCGAGTTTACCAGGCAAGTGGGGAGGCACAGGATCCCTGCTGCCTTTATAAAGGGATAAGGACTCCCCTTTTTCACCCACGCCTTCTCCTTCCTCTGCTCATCCATTCCCCCTCGCTCGATCCCTATCGCCCAAACGTTCGTCTTCTCCGTCCAAAAAAGGTCTTTCGAAAATGTCCGGATCCGGAGCAGGAGGAAAGTGGATGGCCTCTACCGTCCGGGAGAAGGATATCAAAAAACTTTGGGAGGCCGGGTATCTGGCCAAGAAAATCGGCCACCATCTTCCGACGGCGGGATAGATCGTCCCTACTCCAGAACCCCATGAGAGGGTTGTATTCCTCCCTCATTTTGTCTGCGGGCTAGGGTTTCCCCTCCACCCATTCGTTCGCGATATCATGTATTATTACGGGATTGATTTTCATGATCTATCCCCCAATTCCTTACTCAACATCTCGACATTCATCATTGTGTGCGAGGCCTTTCTCTGCATCTCGCCACACTTCGGCTTATGGCTGATGGTTTTCAATGTGAAGCCCAAGGTAGTGAGCGGCGAGCACGCCGAGTGCGGAGGCGCCATGGTGAGCAAGATGCCCAACGTCACATGGCCGACAGGTGCTTTCAATGATTCCGTCAAGGAGTGGCAGCAGCTGTGGTTTTACATCACAGAGCCGCGCGGCAAGGAATGGCCCGCTGCTCCTGAATTCTGATCTGGAGCCCCCCTGCGGCTTACGTCCTGGCCCAAGAAGGGCCTGAACTAGTCTTCGTCCGACGAATTGTCAGTGCTCCAGACGCGTCTCAAGGATATGGAAGACAAGAACATCAAACTTGTCAATGTAGTCCAGGTGATGTTAGTTCGCCGAATTCTTCCTTGTCAACACCGGGCTTGCAATTTATGGGAATTCGACCCGGCCAAGCACCATATCCTACGGGATCTCTTTGGCTCCTCGCACAAGGACATTTGGAAGGTGCTTTTTAAGTCTGGCAAATCGTGGCCGGACTCCGCCGAGGACCGCGGGTACCAACTGTCCTGCCCTGCAAGTTCGGTAAGTCACTGTTATGTTGGTAATTCGCATGTTTTATTTGCATATCCCGAGGAAAATGCTTAATGTGTCATCCACAATTCTCCTAGGACTGGATGAAGAAGGCGGGGTGGATCTACTGTCCGGCCCCATTGCTAGAAGAACCGGCCGGCCCGCTTCTGACGAAGATGCTGGTCCCGGCGCCTTACAAGGCGCGGAAGAAAAAGGACGAGAAGGAGGCCAAGAAGACCAGGGGCGGCATCCGTCGCCGCGGCACTTCAGACACAAAATCCAAAGACTCCCATGCCCGTTCCTCCTCCGAAGAGGACGAGGAGGAGGAGGAAGAAGAATCCCTAATGGGGGGAAGAAAGAAAAGGACTGCCTCCATATCCTTGGAGGCCGAGTCGCCTAAGAGGGGAAAAACTCCTCTTCCAGAGGAGTCAAATACTGCCACCGATAGTAGCCCGGAGTGGGATCCCAGGGCCCAGCCCCTGGTAAACTCGTGAGTATATAAAATCCGAACACGCTTATGTGTCCCGGCTCATCATGGCATGATATTCTAATATGAGCCATACTTTTTTGCAGTCCGGCGAGGTTCCGCACCGAACACTCCTCGTCGGAGGATTTGCTGGGTTCGGATGCTATGGAGAGCGGGACACCCCCGAAGGTCCCTACCCCCGAACATGTGAATGACACCAAGGTGTCGTCCCAGAAGGACCCAGACCAAGGGGGGAGATCGCAAAGGCGGCACCAGGAGGTCAAACTTCAGGGGCCGGACACATGGGAGAGGAGGCTCCCATGGACGTCGACGGCAGGGGCGATCTTGAATTCGGCCCCCAGCCGGACGCAGTCCCGGAGACCATTATGGCTCCAGAGTCAGGCAGGCGGCCTCTCTCGGCTGGAGGGGGGTGTCTGCTCCCCCAACAACCTCTGTCCAGTCATAGGTGTCGGATACTTTATCGACGATGCTAAAGAGTGCTTCCATCGTTGATGAACATCGTACCGTTATGGGTGCGGTGCTTGAGAAGATTCAGTCTGCTGAGAGTGGACTGAATGAATCCTGTATCAGCCTTATAAAAGGCTTTGAGGTATGTTTTATGAGGTTTTGAAGAGTGTCATAGTATAGATAGTAGCCCCTGATACACTATTCGGTGAAAGGAAGAATCAGATAGAGGATCAAATTTATGTTCACAGGAGACTCACTTGATGACATCTATCTCTCCCTTTTTTCACAAGCAGGCGTATATAGAGACTGCCGCCTCCCATACTATGGAAGTGTCTGGACTGAGGTAGAGTCTGGAACAGGCCGAAGGAGAACTTGGCCGAGTGAAGAAGCAGTTGGAGGATAACCAAGGTATGCATAAACCTTGTTCACTTAGCACAAATGAATAAGTGTGCATGATGAATTTTTTTATGATGTGCTCTAGGGGCAACGGCCGAGATTGAGGCTCTTAAGAAGGCTGTTTGAAAAAAGGCCGAAGCCGAGAAGAAGGCAGCCGCAGAGCAGGCTCTCCGCAAAAAGCATGAGGCCCGGGTTATCGAAGCTGAGCGAGAGCTTCAGGAGGCCGTGAAGAAATGCGAGACCTTGGAGCAGAGTTTATCAGGGAAACAACCTGAACTCTCCCAAGCTCGCCAAGCCACAAGTGATGCCCGTGGGGAAGCCCAAGGTGCCCTGAAGGAAATCCAGGAGGCGAGGAAGATTGCGGCTGGTCGGGCTTTTTCTATACAAAGCAGGTATTTGAAAGGAGAAAATCAAGTTGATAATTTGAATTCCAATTTCTCCAGGGGTGTTTGCGGAGCTGCCCCGCAGCATATCTGAGGCCGCCCAATTCTACCGAGCTGAAGGAAGGAACACTGTGGATAAGCTCTTCTAGATGCAGTATCTGGCACCGAATTATCCGGTGCCTTTTGTCGATCAACTGAAGCAGCTGATCGAACTACATAAGGCGGCCGAGCTAGCCATGAAGGATTCAATTATCCGGCTATGGCCCGCCGAGCCGATTCCAAGCAGTTACTTTGGGCTCGTGAAGCGACTTGTAAGTGCCTGCCCTCGACTTGAAGTCATCAAGCAGCCAGTCTGTATGGAGGGTGCACAAATGGCCTTCGTCCGTGCAAAGGTGCACTGGGGGAAGATGGATGCGAAAAAGCTAATGACCGAGGGACCACTGGAGGGGAAGGAGCACCGCAAGCCTGAATTATATTATGATAGTGTCTTGAAAGGAGCCCGCCTTGCGGCGGAGCAATGCACCAAGGACATTATATTTCCATGAATACAGTCATGTTGTCCTTTGTAATGTTGAACAAGGTCATTTCTATTATTTATTGCCTATTATTTTAAAGTTTCTCCTCTTGCGTGGCCGTTTTATATATTAATCCTGAGAGATGGCCAGTCGTCGGCTTCTGCCCCCATGTAGGAAGTACGGGAGTGTTCGGGATAAACCTGAGCACTCTTTATCCCAGTTTTGGGTCCTTGAAGGAGGTGTTGAGCACAACAAACCAGGCAATCGGACTATAGGGCTTTATCACTCTCACTTAGCCATAGGAGTTTGAAAAAAGAAGGTAGGCGCAGCCCCTGGTGTTCGGAAGACCGTGTGAGGGGCTCTATAAGCACCTGATCGGAAGAAAAGCCGATCCATTGCACGCTGCATTGGTTATGGCATTATGCGGAATAAATCCTTAAAGATTTTACAACCGCTCGAACAGCTGACCAGCTCTTGCCGTATCATGACAGTCAGTTTTTGGCTTTCTCTACTGAGGTGCTCGTCCGGAATAACCGGGACACAATCGCAGTAGTTCTCCCTGTGCTACCTTAGCCGATATAGCGGAACGTAAGGTACCAAAACATGGGAGCCGGGCGAACCCAACTATTAACCCAAGACATGATTCGGAGCTGATGCATATAATGCTATAAGTTCGGGGTGCCGAACTGCCGTGAAGGTGTTCAGACTTTATTGCCATACTATGGGTATAATGGAGCCCTTGGCATATTAAGGCATATCACGATGTGCAGCTGCCTTTTGACAAAATAGTTTCGATAAGAAATAATAGCAGATAAGCATCATATAAATCCACATGTTGTATTTTAATAATACATTTATGCATATGAGTACAAGTAATGTGATAAAAAGAAATATGACTGCGGAACCTGCTGGGACCAGGCGGGAGGAAGTTGTATGCGGATCCGGAGTGTGGTCGGATGATCATCGAGGGGAATATCTAAAGATTCCCTTACGCGTTCAAACTGTTTCCACGCCATCAGTCCTGGCCTACGCAAAGGTGAACCTGCAAAGAAAATGCAAGAAATGTTTGTGTGCCACAAATCAGTTGAGCCGCAGTATGTGGCATGTCTTAACTTTTGCCGAATTGTTTAATTAAGCTCCGGACGAGCCGGGCTGTCCTGTCGCGCAATAGTTCGGGCTCCCTTGGTGGTGTCCGGAGGCTCGGCCGTCGACTCAAGGTTCGATTGAGAGGTGCCACTTGTTGCTTCTGCTATTAAAGCAGCGGTAGACTCTTTGGTAGTGAGGGGAGTTCGGCCCTGCCATTAACCGTGATGACGGTGCGCGGACCAGGCATCTTGAGTTTACGGTAGGAATAATGTGGCACTGCATTGAATCGAGCGAACGCGGTTCGTCCGAGATGTGCCTGATAGTTACTGCAGAAGGGGACGATGTCGAAAACTAAATCTTCGATACGGTAATTGGTTGGTGATTCGAAGACTACCTCCATAGTGATGGAGCCTGTACAACTGGCCTCCACACCTGGTATAACACCTTTAAAGGTGGTTTTAGTGGGTTTGATCATCGAGTGATCGATACCCATCTGGCGCACTATGTCCTGGTATAGCAGGTTTAGACTGTTGCCTCCGTCCATAAGGACTCGTGTGAGGTGGAATTCATCAATTGTTGGGTCCAGGACGAGCGCGACCGGATTGCTCTGATTGGTATTGGTGGGGCGATCCGTATGATCGAAGGTGATCGGCCATAGGTTATATTGTGGGGCAACTGGGTCCGTTAAGTCGACATCCCTAATAGCACATGTCCGTTCTAGCTTGGGAATGTGGATGGCGTTTATCATATTCACCGTTTTGATTTGCGGGTGAAATCTCCTTTGCCCTCCTTTGTTTGGTGATCGGGGCTCCTCGTCATCATCATCGCTTTGAGACCCTTGCTCCTTGTTTGCGGCACCTGGCCTGCCGGCTTGCTTGAAGACCCAGCATTCTCTGTTCGTGTGATTGGCTAGTGTTCCTGGGGTGCCGTGAATTTGGCATGGGCGATCGAGTATGCGGTCCAGACTGGACGGGCCTGAATTGTTATTTTTGAATGGCTTTTTCCGCTAACTGGACTTAGAGCCACTAAATCAGGCATTGACTACCATGTCTTCGGCGCTATCATCGTTTTCGTGATACTTGTGTTTGTTGCGTCGTGGTTTGTCATTGCTATCTCTGGATTTTGATGTGCCAGGATGTCACATCCCTAGCTTCTGGTGCTGCCTAGTGTTTGCATCATGTTTAATTTTTTTTAAACTTGAACTGAGGAAATTTGGAAGCCTCAAAACCCTAAATAAAAGAAGGGCAAATAACCCTAAAATCTCATTCATTGTTCCAAAATGCTATTCTTAGATGTTTAATATTTTTGGCAAGGGTTTTGATCCAAACCAAAAATAATGAACATTTTAAAAGGATTTATTTTTGGGACTTTGAATTTAAATCATTAGCTATTTGAATTTGAATTATATTCATATAATTAGAATATAATTTCAAATACCCCTGAAATATTTTATGAGCTTTTGGAAAAGTCCATCTAGCAAAATAAAAATATTCAGAGGAGCTTTTGGCATTGTTTGAATTATTTTTAAATTCAAAACAGTGGCAAAAGATTAAATAAAAATAGAAAACAGAACAGAAATATATAAAAAAAAGAGCAGAAACTACTTGGCGCTTACCTGACCAGCCTGGCGGCCCAGCACTGTAGCTGGCTGGCCTAGCCCACTTACCTCCTCGCTCGTCGTGTTCCTCCTGCCAGTAGGCAGGAGCGAACACACACGCGCACCGCGGAGCCGTCCACCTCCTGCTTCGCGCTGGAGGCTGCCCTTCGTCCTAATCCGCGCCACGGAGACGCCCAACACCTTCCCCCTCACTCCCCCAAACCCTCTGGTGCCTCTCCCCTCTCCCACCGAGCTCATTCCCCTCCTCTGCTCTTCCTCCCTCTCGTCACTGAACGCGCCTGCCGCCGCTGACTTGCACCACCGCGGCCATGGCCTCTCCCTCGTCCCCTTGAGCAGCCCAGAGGCTCCGCCTCGACGCCCTCGCCCTCTCCACCGAGTCACGCCATGCCAGGTACCCAGGAACACCGCCACCGCCGTCGTCTTCCACCTCGGGCTCCGACCACCGCCGCCGCCGATTCGCCGTCTCCACCGCCTCCCCGAGCACGTCGACCTTCTCTTCGAACTCACCGTGAGCCCCTGTCCATTTCCCCTCTCTCCCCGTGCCCGTCCGCGCCTTCTAACCACCCTGGCTGTCGGAGCCGACAGTTCCTCGCCGCCGGCGATGACGCAGACAAGGCCAGAGCCACCGTAGCTAACTCCCGAGCACGGCAACGTGCTCCACACCTCACCAGGAACCTAACACACACCAGCTTCCCCTCCCGTGCCCCCTAGCGCCAACCCCGACCCCGCCCGAACTCCGGTGGCCACCTAGGTCGTCGCCGGCGCCGATTCTGGCCGCCCCGACCCCAACCGACTCCACCAGAAGTTGTGGCATGTTCCTAGCTACCCATAGCCACCCTCCATGGCTCGTTTGGTTGCCGAAACGGCCAAAACCACTCTCGCCGCCGCGTCGGGCTCGCCGGCGGCTAAACGCCGGCGACCGTTGACCCTTGACCGGCGTGGGTTGACCCCACTGCCCGGTTTGACTCTCCCCTCTCTCCCACTGACATGCGGGCCCCGCCCGGCTAACCAAGTTAGTTAGGGTTAATTTTAATTAGGTTAGTTAGTCCAGACACTGACACGCGGGACCCACTGTCAGGTTTGACCGGACAGTGACCTGTTGACCTGCTGACGTCACCCCGACGTCATGCTGACGCAATTAACAACTTTCTGGATTTATTTGAAGTCAGGAAATTCCAAAAAATTGTATAAACTTCTAAAAATCGTAGAAATTCAACCGTAACTCCAAATTAAATAATTTATATATGAAAAATTATCAGAAAAATTCAAGGAATCCATCTGTACCATTTTCATGCATGTTTGAACAATGTTTGTCCTTTGTTTTGGACAAAACAAATAAAGGGCATTTAAATAATCATATATGGAGTTGGAATTTGAATCTTGGATTCAAACCAACTTCATTTAACCTGTTGCTAGTTGCATTAGCCCAAAACACACTCATATTGTCATGTCATGAGCATGCATCATATTTTGCATTGCATTGATTGTATTTCTTCTCTGTTGCCGGTATCTGTCCCCTCTCGGTAGACGATGTTCCGACGATGTGATCGTTGACACTGATGAAGACTCAATGCTATCTTCAGAAGTGCCAGGCAAGCAAAACCCCCTTGTTCATTCCGATACAATCCTACTCTCTCGCTCCTGCTCTCTTTTAATGCATTAGGACAACACCGATTCATCTGTTACTTGCTGCGGTAGCTGAACCCCTTTATCCTTTGCATGACCTGTCATTGCCACAGTAAATAGATGAAACCCACTAGCATGAGTAGGAGTTGTTTGAGCCCTGTTGTGCCTACTCATTCATGCTTGTTTGTCATGCCTGCTACTGCTTAGAGTTGACTCGGGTCTGATCCATCGGGGATGAATCAGAGGTGTGTGAACATGTCCTACTGTTGAGAGCTAAGTGTGTGAACACGATTTGGTAAAGGTAGCGGTGAGAGGCCATGTAGGAGTACATGGTGGGTTGTCTCATTGCAGCCGTCCTCAGGAACTGAGTTCTGTGTTTGTGATCCATGACCAGCTACTACCACACATTGGAATGCTTAAGTGCCCCTCTCGACTTATTAATCAACTTGATCTCTGTCCAGGAGTTGCAACTAGTTTCTGGTGTTTGTAGGTAGTGTTAGTAGTCTACCAAGTGGCACCCGGTACAGGTGGGCTTGGGACAGACTAGGCACAGTGGCACGGTGTACCAAGTGGCACCCGGATGGTGGGCTTGGGAACCCTGCTCACATCGTTTGGGGCCGTGAGCGACACCCCGGCCGGATCTCCTTGCGGATGGAACCCGAATAGGCGATAAACCTGGACTAGAGACTTGTTCGGTTAGTCAGGTCGTGGCCGACTCCCTTGCCCGGCTTCCGCTTGAAGGTTGCCGAGGTACATGACGTGTACAGGGCGATAAGTGGCGAAAGCGTGTGTGAAGAAGTACACCCCTGCAGGGTTATCATTATCTATTTGAATAGCCGGATTCCTCGGATATGGAAACTTGGACCCCTTGCATAGTTCATAGACAAGTGAAAGTGGATACTCTAAAATACGCAAGATAAGCGTGAGTGCTATGGATGGCGTTCTCGTAGGGAGACAGGAGCGGTTCCATAGTGGTGTATTGGTTGGTGAATATGTGGACTCGTGTGCGCCACCTCAAAGGAGTTACTTGCAGTCGTAGTTTAGGATAGCCACCGAGTCAAAGCTGGCTTGCTGCAGTTAAACTCCACCACCCCCTTTGTTGATAATGATGCATATGTAGTTAGATCTGATGTAAGTCTTGCTGGGTACATTTGTACTCACGTTTGCCTATTTTATGTTTTGCAGAGAGACTTCAGTCTCACTAGTAGTTCCGCTTGGACTTCGACGTTTAGCTTGTTACCTCATCTACGATCTTGTGCCCTCGGCAGGATCTGGTAGATAGTCAGGCTTCTCAGCCTTTTTCATTTATAGATGTCTGTACTCAGACAGGTTAAGCTTCCGCATGTGCTTTGACTTGTATGCTCTGAGTGTTGGGTCATGAGACCCATGTTTGTAATATCTCGCTCCTCGGAGCCTATTGGTTAAACTACTTGAGTCATAGAGTCATTTTGTGATGCCATGTTGTATTGCACATATCGAGCATATTGTGTGTATGTTATTGAAATGCTTGGTATGTGTGGGATCTGACTATCTAGTTGTTTATCTTTAGTAGCCTCTCTTACCGGGAAATGTCTCCTAGTGTTTCCACCGAGCCATGGTAGCTTGCTACTGCTCCGGAACACGTAGGCTGGCCGGCATGTGTCCTTCTTCGTTCCTGTGTCTGTCCCTTCGGGGAAATGTCACGTGATGAATACTGGAGTCCTGTTAGCCCGCTACAGCCCGGTTCACCGGAGTCCTACTAGCCCAGTGCTATAGCCTGGATTCACTCGCTGATGACCGACACGTTCGATGCTGGGTCATGGATGCCTGTCCCTATAAGTCTGTGCCACTTTGGGTTTACGACTAGCCATGTCAGCCCGGGCTCCTTATCATATGGATGCTAGCGACACTGTCATATACGTGTGCCAAAAGGCGCAAACGGTCCCGGGTAAAGGTAAGGCGACACCCGTGGGAATACCGTGCGCGAGGCCGCAAAGTGATATGAGGTGTTACATGCTAGATCGATGTGGCATTGAGTCGGGGTCCTGACTGCGTTGGTATCAGAGCTTGACTGCCTGTAGGATTACCAAGCCAAACTGGTCGAAGTTGAGTCTAGAAATGCTTTAGTTATATAAGGGAATTGATTGTGGGATGGAACGTAAGGCTCTTTTACTCCTTATACCTTATGCCCTTCTGATCTGAGTCATCTTATCTTTCCTACGGGGTTAAGGAATTAGGATTTCTCTTCTTTCTATCAGGATCACGTGTTACTAACCCGTAGACTTGTAAGATTGTTGGACTTAAGCCTCGTTTCAGTTCCTATTACTTCCGTATGTTAATTGTTGATCTCGAAACCTTGATATTGTGCTTCTGAGTGGTTATGCCACCATTTTTGTGAATATCTCAAATCTTTTCTGAGCATTTACAGCCGTTATGTTGTCCAAGTCATCCTAGGTTTCTAAACAGTCTGATGCATTTGCAAATCCCTTCTTCCCGTTCCCGATGTCCTTTTGGTCAGATTAATCACACAAATTAGTGAGTTGAGGTACTTTATTGCCTCGACATATATGTTGGAGTTAATAATTATGACCCTAAGTGCTTAGGTGATCATCTAGTGGTCTAGCCATGATTTGTGTCCCAGTGTGATGATTCTGGCCTTTATTCTTGTAAGCATCCCGTGATGCCACTTAGTTAGTAGGCATTTCACTTCTGGGTTTTGAACCCGAGATTCACCCTACTTACTTCATGTGGATAGTAATTGCTAGCTCCCTTAGGTTATTAGTAACCTTGCGATAGTCCTTGAAGTCCGTGGTATCTTCTTCTTCCAAATACCATGAGCTACTTATGGCAGAAGTTCCTCGTTGAACTGAACGATCACAACCAGAGTGCTCTTGATGAGTTCTCCATTATATATTGTGGCTCTGCCAGTTCTACTTTTCTGCATGGGTTATCCGGAAGAAATATGTTGAACTTCGTTCGACATGCTAAACCATGCATCCACAACTCAGAAAATCGTATGTTCCTTTGAGTTGTCCATCTTTAGTTGTTTTTCTGGCCCTTGTATATCAATTGATATTCAGGAGTAGTTATGCATCCATGTTCATCGTTGCCACTACTCTTGTGGTCTGTCAAGCCATTCTATTCAGGATGACTAGGAGAAACAAACTCCAGTACCTCATCCATATCTAGGATTGGGTCAAAATACTGGTGCTCCGCAGATCAAAATGCTAATCCAGTTTTTGTTCTGTTCTACCCTGAAGTATTACCCTCTTTATGTCAAGAAAGTCATAGGAATTACACATCATCTTATGAATTCTTGGTGCAGTGATACTTCTCGCCATCATTATTCATTTCTCGGCTACCATGTTGTTGCAACCGGAATGCCGACGGGTGAACTATGATGTGTGAAATCAGTACTCCTAGCAACCGTGTTGCTTGGTAGTTAAAGGACAATAATTTCATTCTTAGTGTGTTGGTTCTTGAATCATCATTCTAAGATAGATTGTGCTACCTAGTCCTTATTGTTGGTGCACTTTTCGATCGGTGAGTTAGGATTTCGTCAATCCCTCGCTCTTTGATCATATCGTCTTGCCCTGAAAAGCAAGATTGTTCTCGAGCTTAGTAACATATCGGTGGTTTGTGATTTTCTGAATATCTTCTCGAAAGTATTACCAGGTTGTCACCTGACCGCTATGTTGAGTTCGTGATCAAGATGGTCTCCTGTAAACCACCCCTTCTCCAAGAATCTGTGTGGGATACCCCTGAGCTAGTTGGTCAAGCTAAACAACAACTTGGAGAGTTGGAAGATAAAAGCTTGCTTGACTTAGTTCATGTTAAGGGATTTTTTTTTGTGTGTGTGTGTGTGTTGAAGAAAGATGGTATCTTCATCAATTGGTCCTTGTGAACAATTGTTGGATCTGTTATCTTACCCAAACCTTTGATTTAAGTATGGGCTATCGTCAAATCAAATCAGAACCAACGATGTTCGTAATGCTGTCTTATTCGTGGATTTTCCTCGAGCATACACCATTATATCTTTTGGTCTGACCAATGCTATCACCGTGTTCACTTAACTATGGAATTCCTTTTAAAAGGGAACCTGGATGAATTGTTGTTGAGCCCATCGACAACATCCTTATCTTCTCCATGATTCTGTTGGACATTAAGCTAGTGTTGGAAACTTTGTAAACAATGCCTTCGAGTTCCGTCTCTGAGGTATATGTTTGGATGAAAGAAGTGACTTCCTTTGATTCACGTGCATTTGATGTAAGTTGCCGCCGTGAATTCGAGAAAGCATGTTTTTACCTCCTCTGGAACCATCCCAAGTCAGTTATGCACGTGCGAAGTATTCTGTGGTTTGATAGACTGGTCATCTTCATTCCATATGTGTATCCTAGCACACCAAGCCACTGACTGATTTGTTCAAGGAGGAGTATCTTCATAAGAGCTAATCCGGACTTATGAAAGAACTTCGATATCCTCGCTGATGGTTCCCAACCAGAACTCGGTAGTGTTTTATTGTAAGACTACCATGTGGGCATGCTTGTCTGGGACAACGTGTTCACATGTTTGTAGCAGAACCAGCTCATGTTTTGGAGCTTGCTATCATAGTTCATTTCCCGAGAATCTCGCAACGTCATCTCGTCGATTTGTGTTGCAAACTTTCATTTTTCTTCCTAGACTCGATGAGTCTGGAATATCCTGACACCAACCAGATCTGAATCTCAGGTAGATATGATGGTTGGAACATTTCCCAAGAACTATAATATTGGTCCCTCGATAACCGGTAAAGTGGATGTCGTGGCCAACACACCCAGCCAGAAGACCTATTATTGTAGTATCTTGTCTGAGGAAGTTGGCCACCTCCCCATAAGGATTTCGTAGGATTTACCTCCGTAACTGTTCCGTATGGATTCTATTGCTCCCGAAGTCCGACCTTTACTTGATGTTCTAGTTATCAAACCATATCTATGAATGGGATACACTAGCACGTCAAGGAGAACATTAGAAGCGGAGTGCTAAATGTCTCTCGGTCGATCATCCAGATTTTGTTTCCTTGGCCTCGCTAAGGTGAAATCTGAGAAGGTGTTATCTTCCTTTGCATCTGCATCATCCATCATTAGCCATCATGGTAGTATGTTGTGTTGTCAGCACCCTTGACACGGATGTTGATAAAACCTTGATGATTGTGGAAATGCTCAAGTTCTTGAGAGCACGCACAAGCGCTACGTATTATCATCGGCACTAACTGGGATTCCTCTCGGTTTCCTCGGCAATGCTATGCCCTTTTCAAACAGTGAATCCACTCTCTATTGTTGGGTTCTTCCCCAGTTACCAGAATCATTCCCAGCATTTGCATTTTGTTCCCAGCTTGCACCGCCAATGTGCCATTCTACCATGGGTCTCTTCCATTTCCGGTGATAAGCAAATTCATCCATTACGTTGTATTCAACAAGGTAATCCACATCATCCAAGTCCGAGTATGCCATTCTACCGACCCCCGCCAATCGATTGCTGTGATTTGCCTTAGGCTGATATAGAGAGTCTCAATGATCTCTATATCAAAGGTAATTCTTTTTGCCACTTAAGGGGATATTTCTACGAGTCACCATCCCTAAGGTGCCTCGTTGTGGTATCATGGCAACTCAACTCCTCGCTACGTTGACAATCATCTACCACCTTCTTAAGTGTGGAATTGTTGTCTACCTAGTGACCCTCATCATCTGTTCCACTCCATTCCTCCAGATGTGTGCTTCATGTCTCAGCTCAAGAGATGTTGCTATGACTCACCTTGTGAGCTGATGCTAAGTTGATTGATGTTCGAGAAGATCGATTCTTCCGGAGTTGTCCTTTTCCTCTTGCTGTCATGCTAGTTGGAGTTCTCAGAGCTAGACGTCAAGACAAAGATGGTGATTGAATCAACGTTCATTTGAAGTGCAACCTGGATCGTGAAGATTATACTAGTTTGCGTTTCCCCTTCATCTTACTCTACGCTTGAATCTCGAGACGAGATTCTTGTTTAGTGGGGGTGAGTTGTCACATCCCTAGCTTCTGGTGCTGCCTAGTGTTTGCATCATGTTTAATTTTTTTTAAACTTGAACTGAGGAAATTTGGAAGCCTCAAAACCCTAAATAAAAGAAGGGCAAAAAACCCTAAAATCTCATTCATTATTCCAAAATGCTATTCTTAGATGTTTAATATTTTTGGCAAGGGTTTTGATCCAAACCAAAAATAATGAACATTTTAAAAGGATTTATTTTTGGGACTTTGAATTTAAATCATTAGCTATTTGAATTTGAATTATATTCATATAATTAGAATATAATTTCAAATACCCCTGAAATATTTTATGAGCTTTTGGAAAAGTCCATCTAGCAAAATAAAAATATTCAGAGGAGCTTTTGGCATTGTTTGAATTATTTTTAAATTCAAAACAGTGGCAAAAGATTAAATAAAAATAGAAAACAGAACAGAAACATAAAAAAAAGAGCAGAAACTACTTGGCGCTTACCTGACCAGCCTGGCGGCCTAGCACTGTAGCTGGCTGGCCCAGCCCACTTACCTCCTCGCTCGTCGTCTTCCTCCTGCCAGTAGGCAAGAGCGAACACACGCGCGCACCGCGGAGCCGTCCACCTCCTGCTTCGCGCTGGAGGCCGCCCTTCGTCCTAATCCGCGCCACGGAGACGCCCAGCACCTTCCCCCTCACTCCCCCAAACCCTCTGGTGCCTCTCCCCTCTCCCACCGAGCTCATTCCCCTCCTCTGCTCTTCCTCCCTCTCGTCACTGAACGCGCCTGCCGCCGCTGACTTGCACCACCGCGGCCATGGCCTCTCACTCGTCCCCTTGAGCAGCCCAGAGGCTCCGCCTCGACGCCCTCGCCCTCTCCACCGAGTCACGCCACGCCAGGTACCCGGGAACACCGCCACCGCCGTCGTCTTCCACCTCGGGCTCCGACCACCGCCGCCGCCGATTCGCCGTCTCCACCGCCTCCCCGAGCACGCCGACCTTCTCTTCGAACTCACCGTGAGCCCCTGTCCATTTCCCCTCTCTCCCCGTGCCCGTCCACGCCTTCTAACCACCCTGGCTGTCGGAGCCGACAGTTCCTCGCCGCTGGCGATGATGCAGACAAGGCCAGAGCCACCGTAGCTAACTCCCGAGCACGGCAACGTGCTCCACACCTCACCAGGAACCTAACACACACACCAGCTTCCCCTCCCGTGCCCCCTAGCGCCAACCCCGACCCCGCTCGAACTCCGGCGGCCACCTAGGTCATCGCCGGCGCCGATTCCGGCCGCCCCGACCCCAACCGACTCCACCAGAAGTTGCGGCATGTTCCCACCTACCCATAGCCACCCTCCGTGGCTCGTTTGGTTGCCGAAACGGCCAAAACCACTCTCGCCGCCGCGTCGGGCTCGCCGGCAGCAAAACACCGGCGACCGTTGACCCTTGACCGGCATGGGTTGACCCCACTGCCCGGTTTGACTCTCCCCTCTCTCCCACTGACATGCGGGCCCCGCCCGGCTAACCAAGTTAGTTAGGGTTAATTTTAATTAGGTTAGTTAGTCCAGACACTGACACGCGGGACCCACTGTCAGGTTTGACCGGACAGTGACCTGTTGACCTGCTGACGTCACCCCGACGTCATGCTGACGCAATTAACAACTTTCTGGATTTATTTTAAGTCAGGAAATTCCAGAAAATTGTATAAACTTCTAAAAATCGTAGAAATTCAACCGTAACTCCAAATTAAATAATTTATATATGAAAAATTATCAGAAAAATTCAAGGAATCCATCTGTACCATTTTCATGCATGTTTGAACAATGTTTGTCCTCTGTTTTGGACAAAAAAATAAAGGGCATTTAAATAATCATATATGGAGTTGGAATTTGAATCTTGGATTCAAACCAACTTCATTTAACCTGTTGCTAGTTGCATTAGCCCAAAACACACTCATATTGCCATGTCATGAGCATGCATCATATTGTGCATTGCATTGATTGTATTTCTTCTCTGTTGCCGGTATCTGTCCCCTCTCGGTAGACGATGTTCCGACGATGTGATCGTTGACACTGATGAAGACTCAATGCTATCTTCAGAAGTGCCAGGCAAGCAAAACCCCCTTGTTCATTCCGATACAATCCTACTCTCTCGCTCCTGCTCTCTTTTAATGCATTAGGACAACACCGATTCATCTGTTACTTGCTGCGGTAGCTGAACCCCTTTATCCTTTGCATGACCTGTCATTGCCACAGTAAATAGATGAAACCCACTAGCATGAGTAGGAGTTGTTTGAGCCCTGTTGTGCCTACTCATTCATGCTTGTTTGTCATGCCTGCTACTGCTTAGAGTTGAGTCAGGTCTGATTCATCGGGGATGAATCAGAGGTGTGTGAACATGTCCTACTGTTGAGAGCTAAGTGTGTGAACACGATTTGGTAAAGGTAGCGGTGAGAGGCCATGTAGGAGTACATGGTGGGTTGTCTCATTGCAGCCGTCCTCAGGAACTGAGTTCTGTGTTTGTGATCCATGACCAGCTACTACCACACATTGGAATGCTTAAGTGCCCCTCTCGACTTATTAATCAACTTGATCTCTGTCCAGGAGTTGCAACTAGTTTCTGGTGTTTGTAGGTAGTGTTAGTAGTCTACCAAGTGGCACCCGGTACAGGTGGGCTTGGGACAGACTAGGCACAGTGGCACGGTGTACCAAGTGGCACCCGGATGGTGGGCTTGGGAACCCTGCTCACATCGTTTGGGGCCGTGAGCGACACCCCGGCCGGATCTCCTTGCGGATGGAACCCGAATAGGCGATAAACCTGGACTAGAGACTTGTTCGGTTAGTCAGGTCGTGGCCGACTCCCTCGCCCGGCTTCCGCTTGAAGGTTGCCGAGGTACATGACGTGTACAGGGCGATAAGTGGCGAGAGCGTGTGTGAAGAAGTACACCCCTGCAGGGTTATCATTATCTATTCGAATAGCCGGATTCCTCGGATATGGAAACTTGGACCCCTTGCATAGTTCATAGACAAGTGAAAGTGGATACTCTAAAATACGCAAGATAAGCGTGAGTGCTATGGATGGCGTTCTCGTAGGGAGACGGGAGCGGTTCCATAGTGGTGTATTGGTTGGTGAATATGTGGACTCGTGTGCGCCACCTCAAAAGAGTTACTTGCAGTCGTAGTTCAGGATAGCCACCGAGTCAAAGCTGGCTTGCTGCAGTTAAACTCCACCACCCCTTTGTTGATAATGATGCATATGTAGTTAGATCTGATGTAAGTCTTGCTGGGTACATTTGTACTCACGTTTGCCTATTTTATGTTTTTGCAGAGAGACTTCAGTCTCACTAGTAGTTCCGCTTGGACTTCGACGTTTAGCTTGTTACCTCAGCTACGATCTTGTGCCCTCGGCAGGATCTGGTAGATAGTCAGGCTTCTCAGCCTTTTTCATTTATAGATGTCTGTACTCAGACATGTTAAGCTTCCGCATGTGCTTTGACTTGTATGCTCTGAGTGTTGGGTCATGAGACCCATGTTTGTAATATCTCGCTCCTCGGAGCCTATTGATTAAATACTTGAGTCGTAGAGTCATGTTGTGATGCCATGTTGTATTTGCACATATCGAGCATATTGTGTGTATGTTATTGAAATGCTTGGTATGTGTGGGATCTGACTATCTAGTTGTTTATCTTTAGTAGCCTCTCTTACCGGGAAATGTCTCCTAGTGTTTCCACCGAGCCATGGTAGCTTGCTACTGCTCCGGAACACTTAGGCTGGCCGGCATGTGTCCTTCTTCGTTCCTGTGTCTGTCCCTTCGGGGAAATGTCACGCGATGAATACCGGAGTCCTGTTAGCCCGCTACAGCCCGGTTCACCGGAGTCCTGCTAGCCCAGTGCTACAGCCTGGATTCACTCGCTGATGACCGACACGTTCGATGCTGGGTCATGGATGCCTGTCCCTGTAAGTTTGTGCCACTTTGGGTTTACGACTAGCCATGTCAGCCCGGGCTCCTTATCATATGGATGCTAGCGACACTGTCATATACGTGTGCCAAAAGGCGCAAACGGTCCCGGGTAAAGGTAAGGCGACACCCGTGGGAATACCGTGCGTGAGGCCGCAAAGTGATATGAGGTGTTACATGCTAGATCGATGTGGCATTGAGTCGGGGTCCTGACAGCGTTGGTATCAGAGCTTGACTGCCTGTAGGATTACCAAGCCAAACTGGTCGAAGTTGAGTCTAGAAATGCTTTAGTTATATAAGGGAATTGATTGTGGGATGGAACGTAAGGCTCTTTTACTCCTTATACCTTATGCCCTTCTGATCTGAGTCATCTTATCTTTCCTACGGGGTTAAGGAATTAGGATTTCTCTTCTTTCTATCAGGATCACGTGTTACTAACCCGTAGACTTGTAAGATTGTTGGACTTAAGCCTCGTTTCAGTTCCTATTACTTCCGTATGTTAATTGTTGATCTAGAAACCTTGATATTGTGCTTCTGAGTGGTTATGCCACCATTTTTGTGAATATCTCAAATCTTTTCTAAGCATTTACAGCCGTTATGCTGTCCGAGTCATCCCAGGTTTCTAAACAGTCTGATGCATTTGCAAATCCCTTCTTCCCGTTCCCGATGTCCTTTTGGTCAGATTAATCACACAAATTAGTGAGTTGAGGTACTTTATTGCCTCGACATATATGTTGGAGTTAATAATTATGACCCTAAGTGCTTAGGGGATCATCTAGTGGTCTAGCCATGATTTGTGTCCCAGTGTGATGATTCTGGCCTTTATTCTTGTAAGCATCCCGTGATGCCACTTAGTTAGTAGGCATTTCACTTCTGGGTTTTGAACCCGAGATTCACCCTACTTACTTCATGTGGATAGTAATTGCTAGCTCCCTTAGGTTATTAGTAACCTTGCGATAGTCCCTGAAGTCCGTGGTATCTTCTTCTTCCAAATACCATGAGCTACTTATGGCAGAAGTTCCTCGTTGAACTGAACGATCACAGCCAGAGTGCTCTTGATGAGTTCTCCATTATATATTGTGGCTCTGCCAGTTCTACTTTTCTACATGGGTTATCCGGAAGAAATATGTTGAACTTCGTTCGACATGCTAAACCATGCATCCACAACTCAGAAAATCGTATGTTCCTTTGAGTTGTCCATCTTTAGTTGTTTTTCTGGCCCTTGTATATCAATTGATATTCAGGAGTAGTTATGCATACGTGTTCATTGTTGCCACTACTCTTGTGGTCTGTCAAGCCATTCTATTCAGGATGACTGGGAGAAACAAACTCCAGTACCTCATCCATATCTAGGATTGGGTCAAAATAGTGGTGCTCCGCAGATCAAAATGCTAATCCAGTTTTTGTTCTATTCTACCCTGAAGTATTACCCTCTTTATGTCAAGAAAGTCATAGGAATTACACATCATCTTATGAATTCTTGGTGCAGTGATACTTCTCGCCATCATTATTCATTTCTCGGCTACCGTGTTGTTGCAACCGGAATGCCGACGGGTGAACTATGATGTGTGAAATCAGTACTCCTAGCAACCGTGTTGCTTGGTAGTTAAAGGACAATAATTTCATTCTTAGTGTGTTGGTTCTTGAATCATCATTCTAAGATAGATTGTGCTACCTAGTCCTTATTGTTGGTGCACTTTTCGATCGGTGAGTTAGGATTTCGTCAATCCCTCGCTCTTTGATCATATCGTCTTGCCCTGAAAAGCAAGATTGTTCTCGAGCTTAGTAACATATCGGTGGTTTGTGATTTTCCGAATATCTTCTCGAAAGTATTACCAGGTTGTCACCTGACCGCTATGTTGAGTTCGTGATCAAGATGGTCTCCTGTAAACCACCCCTTCTCCAAGAATCTGTGTGGGATACCCCTGAGCTAGTTGGTCAAGCTAAACAACAACTTGGAGAGTTGGAAGATAAAAGCTTGCTTGACTTAGTTCATGTTAAGGGATATTTTTGTGTGTGTGTGTGTGTGTGTTGAAGAAAGATGGTATCTTCATCAATTGGTCCTTGTGAACAATTGTTGGATCTGTTATCTTACCCAAACCTTTGATTTAAGTATGGGCTATCGTCAAATCAAATCAGAACCAATGATGTTCGTAATGCTGTCTTATTCGTGGATTTTCCTCGAGCATACACCATTATATCTTTTGGTCTGACCAATGCTATCACCGTGTTCACTTAACTATGGAATTCCTTTTAAAAGGGAACCTAGATGAATTGTTGTTGAGCCCATCGACAACATCCTTATCTTCTCCATGATTCTGTTGGACATTAAGCTAGTGTTGGAAACTTTGTAAACAATGCCTTCGAGTTCCGTCTCTGAGGTATATGTTTGGATGAAAGAATTGACTTCCTTTGATTCATGTGCATTTGATGTAAGTTGCCGCCGTGAATTCGAGAAAGCATGTTTTTACCTCCTCTGGAACCATCCCAAGTTAGTTATGCACGTGCGAAGTATTCTGTGGTTTGATAGACTGATCATCTTCATTCCATATGTGTATCCTAGCACACCAAGCCACTGACTGATTTGTTCAAGGAGGAGTATCTTCATAAGAGCTAATCCGGACTAATGAAAGAACTTCGATATCCTCGCTGATGGTTCCCAACCAGAACTCGGTAGTGTTTTATTGTAAGACTACCATGTGGGCATGCTTGTCTGGGACAACGTGTTCACATGTTTGTAGCAGAACCAGCTCATGTTTTGGAGCTTGCTATCGTAGTTCATTTCCCGAGAATCTCGCAATGTCATCTCGTCGATTTGTGTTGCAAACTTTCATTTTTCTTCCTAGACTCGATGAGTCTGGAATATCCTGACACCAACCAGATCTGAATCTCAGGCAGATATGATGGTTGGAACATTTCCCAAGAACTATAATATTGGTCCCTCGATAACCGGTAAAGTGGATGTCGTGGCCAACACACCCAGCCGGAAGACCTATTATTGTAGTATCTTGTCTGAGGAAGTTGGCCACCTCCCCATAAGGATTTCGTAGGATTTACCTCCGTAACTGTTCCGTATGGATTCTATTGCTCCCGAAGTCCGACCTTTACTTGATGTTCTAGTTATCAAACCATATCTATGAATGGGATACACTAGCACGTCAAGGAGAACATTAGAAGCGGAGTGCTAAATGTCTCTCGGTCGATCATCCAGATTTTGTTTCCTTGGCCTCACTAAGGTGAAATCTGAGAAGGTGTTATCTTCCTTTGCATCTGCATCATCCATCATTAGCCATCATTGTAGTATGTTGTGTTGTCAGCACCCTTGACATGGATGTTGATAAAACCTTGATGATTGTGGAAATGCTCAAGTTCTTGAGAGCACGCACAAGCGCTACGTATTATCATCGGCACTAACTGGGATTCCTCTCGGTTTCCTCGGCAATGCTATGACCTTTTCAAATAGTGAATCCACTCTCTATTGTTGGGTTCTTCCCCAGTTACCAGAATCATTCCCAGCATTTGCATTTTGTTCCCAGCTTGCACCGCCAATGTGCCATTCTACCATGGGTCTCTTCCATTTCCGGTGATAAGCAAATTCATCCATTACGTTGTATTCAACAAGGTAATCCACATCATCCAAGTCCGAGTATGCCATTCTACCGACCCCCGCCAATCGATTGCTGTGATTTGCCTTAGGCTGATATAGAGAGTCTCAATGATCTCTATATCAAAGGTAATTCTTTTGCCACTTAAGGGGATATTTCTACGAGTCACCATCCCTAAGGTGCCTCGTTGTGGTATCATGGCAACTCAACTCCTCGCTACGTTGACAATCATCTACCACCTTCTTAAGTGTGGAATTGTTGTCTACCTAGTGACCCTCATCATCTGTTCCACTCCATTCCTCCAGATGTGTGCTTCATGTCTCAGCTCAAGAGATGTTGCTATGACTCACCTTGTGAGCTGATGCTAAGTTGATTGATGTTCGAGAAGATCGATTCTTCCGGAGTTGTCCTTTTCCTCTTGCTGTCATGCTAGTTGGAGTTCTCAGAGCTAGACGTCAAGACAAAGATGGTGATTGAATCAACGTTCATTTGAAGTGCAACCTGGATCGTGAAGATTATACTAGTTTGCGTTTCCCCTTCATCTTACTCTACGCTTGAATCTCGAGACGAGATTCTTGTTTAGTGGGGGTGAGTTGTCACATCCCTAGCTTCTGGTGCTGCCTAGTGTTTGCATCATGTTTAATTTTTTTTAAACTTGAACTGAGGAAATTTGGAAGCCTCAAAACCCTAAATAAAAGAAGGGCAAAAAACCCTAAAATCTCATTCATTGTTCCAAAATGCTATTCTTAGATGTTTAATATTTTTGGCAAGGGTTTTGATCCAAACCAAAAATAATGAACATTTTAAAAGGATTTATTTTTGGGACTTTGAATTTAAATCATTAGCTATTTGAATTTGAATTATATTCATATAATTAGAATATAATTTCAAATACCCCTGAAATATTTTATGAGCTTTTGGAAAAGTCCATCTAGCAAAATAAAAATATTCAGAGGAGCTTTTGGCATTGTTTGAATTATTTTTAAATTCAAAACAGTGGCAAAAGATTAAATAAAAATAGAAAATAGAACAGAAATATAAAAAAAAAGAGCAGAAACTACTTGGCGCTTACCTGACCAGCCTGGCGGCCCAGCACTGTAGCTGGCTGGCCCAGCCCACTTACCTCCTCGCTCGTCGTCTTCCTCCTGCCAGTAGGCAGGAGCAAACACACGCGCGCACCGCGGAGCCGTCCACCTCCTGCTTCGCGCTGGAGGCCGCCCTTCGTCCTAATCCGCGCCACGGAGACGCCCAGCACCTTCCCCCTCACTCCCGCAAACCCTCTGGTGCCTCTCCCCTCTCCCACCGAGCTCATTCCCCTCCTCTGCTCTTCCTCCCTCTCGTCACTGAACGCGCCTGCCGCCGCTGACTTGCACCACCGCGGCCATGGCCTCTCCCTCGTCCCCTTGAGCAGCCCAGAGGCTCCGCCTCGACGCCCTCGCCCTCTCCACCGAGTCACGCCATGCCAGGTACCCGGGAACACCGCCACCGCCGTCGTCTTCCACCTCGGGCTCCGACCACCGCCACCGCCGTCGTCTTCCACCTCGGGCTCCGACCACCGCCGCCGCCGATTCGCCGTCTCCACCGCCTCCCCGAGCACGCCGACCTTCTCTTCGAACTCACCATGAGCCCCTGTCCATTTCCCCTCTCTCCCCGTGCCCGTCCGCGCCTTCTAACCACCCTGGCTGTTAGAGCCGACAGTTCCTCGCCGCCGGCGATGACGCAGACAAGGCCAGAGCCACCGTAGCTAACTCCCGAGCACGGCAACGTGCTCCACACCTCACCAGGAACCTAACACACACACCAGCTTCCCCTCCCGTGCCCCCTAGCACCAACCCCGACCCCGCCCGAACTCCGGCGGCCACCTAGGTCGTCGCCGGCGCCGATTCCGGCCGCCCCGACCCCAAGCGACTCCACCAGAAGTTGCGGCATGTTCCCAGCTACCCATAGCCACCCTCCGTGGCTCGTTTGGTTGCCGAAACGGCCAAAACCACTCTCGCCGCCGCGTCGGGCTCGCCGGCGGCTAAACGCCGGCGACCGTTGACCCTTGACCGGCGTGGGTTGACCCCACTGCACGGTTTGACTCTCCCCTCTCTCCCACTGACATGCGGGCCCCGCCCGGCTAACCAAGTTAGTTAGGGTTAATTTTAACTAGGTTAGTTAGTCCAGACACTGACACGCGGGACCCACTGTCAGGTTTGACCAGACAGTGACCTGTTGACCTGCTGACATCACCCCGACGTCATGCTGACGCAATTAACAACTTTCTGGATTTATTTTAAGTCAGGAAATTCCAGAAAATTGTATAAACTTCTAAAAATCGTAGAAATTCAACCGTAACTGCAAATTAAATAATTTATATATGAAAAATTATCAGAAAAATTCAAGCAATCCATCTGTACCATTTTCATGCATGTTTGAACAATGTTTGTCCTCTGTTTTGGACAAAACAAATAAAGGGCATTTAAATAATCATATATGGAGTTGGAATTTGAATCTTGGATTCAAACCAACTTCATTTAACCTGTTGCTAGTTGCATTAGCCCAAAACACACTCATATTGCCATGTCATGAGCATGCATCATATTGTGCATTGCATTGATTGTATTTCTTCTCTGTTGCCGGTATCTGTCCCCTCTCGGTAGACGATGTTCCGACGATGTGATCGTTGACACTGATGAAGACTCAATGCTATCTTCAGAAGTGCCAGGCAAGCAAAACCCCCTTGTTCATTCCGATACAATCCTACTCTCTCGCTCCTGCTCTCTTTTAATGCATTAGGACAACACCGATTCATCTGTTACTTGCTGCGGTAGCTGAACCCCTTTATCCTTTGCATGACCTGTCATTGCCACAGTAAATAGATGAAACCCACTAGCATGAGTAGGAGTTGTTTGAGCCCTATTGTGCCTACTCATTCATGCTTGTTTGTCATGCCTGCTACTGCTTAGAGTTGAGTCGGGTCTGATCCATCGGGGATGAATCAGAGGTGTGTGAACATGTCCTACTGTTGAGAGCTAAGTGTGTGAACACGATTTGGTAAAGGTAGCGGTGAGAGGCCATGTAGGAGTACATGGTGGGTTGTCTCATTGCAGCCGTCCTCAGGAACTGAGTTCTGTGTTTGTGATCCATGACCAGTTACTACCACACATTGGAATGCTTAAGTGCCCCTCTCGACTTATTAATCAACTTGATCTCTGTCCAGGAGTTGCAACTAGTTTCTGGTGTTTGTAGGTAGTGTTAGTAGTCTACCAAGTGGCACCCGGTACAGGTGGGCTTGGGACAGACTAGGCACAGTGGCACGGTGTACCAAGTGGCACCCGGATGGTGGGCTTGGGAACCCTGCTCACATCATTTGGGGCCGTGAGCGACACCCCGGCCGGATCTCCTTGCGGATGGAACCCGAATAGGCGATAAACCTGGACTAGAGACTTGTTCGGTTAGTCAGGCCGTGGCCGACTCCCTCGCCCGGCTTCCGCTTGAAGGTTGCCGAGGTACATGACGTGTACAGGGCGATAACTGGCGAAAGCGTGTGTGAATAAGTACACCCCTGCAGGGTTATCATTATCTATTCGAATAGCCGGATTCCTCGGATATGGAAACTTGGACCCCTTGCATAGTTCATAGACAAGTGAAAGTGGATACTCTAAAATATGCAAGATAAGTGTGAGTGCTATGGATGGCGTTCTCGTAGGGAGATGGGAGCGGTTCCATAGTGGTGTATTGGTTGGTGAATATGTGGACTCGTGTGCGCCACCTCAAAGGAGTTACTTGCAGTCGTAGTTTAGGATAGCCACCGAGTCAAAGCTGGCTTGCTGCAGTTAAACTCCACCACCCCCTTTGTTGATAATGATGCATATGTAGTTAGATCTGATGTAAGTCTTGCTGGGTACATTTGTACTCACGTTTGCCTATTTTATGTTTTGCAGAGAGACTTCAGTCTCACTAGTAGTTCCGCTTGGACTTCGACGTTTAGCTTGTTACCTCAGCTACGATCTTGTGCCCTCGGCAGGATCTGGTAGATAGTCAGGCTTCTCAGCCTTTTTCATTTATAGATGTCTGTACTCAGACAGGTTAAGCTTCCGCATGTGCTTTGACTTGTATGCTCTGAGTGTTGGGTCATGAGACCCATGTTTGTAATATCTCGCTCCTCGGAGCCTATTGGTTAAACTACTTGAGTCGTAGAGTCATTTTGTGATGCCATGTTGTATTGCACATATCGAGCATATTGTGTGTATGTTATTGAAATGCTTGGTATGTGTGGGATCTGACTATCTAGTTGTTTATCTTTAGTAGCCTCTCTTACCGGGAAATGTCTCCTAGTGTTTCCACCGAGCCATGGTAGCTTGCTACTGCTCCGGAACACGTAGGCTGGCCGGCATGTGTCCTTCTTCGTTCCTGTGTCTGTCCCTTCGGGGAAATGTCACGCGATGAATACCGGAGTCCTATTAGCCCGCTACATCCCGGTTCACCGGAGTCCTGCTAGCCCAGTGCTACAGCCTGGATTCACTCGCTGATGACCGACACGTTCGATGCTGGGTCATGGATGCATGTCCCTGTAAGTCTGTGCCACTTTGGGTTTACGACTAGCCATGTCAACCCGGGCTCCTTATCATATGGATGCTAGCGACACTGTCATATACGTGTGCCAAAAGGCGCAAACGGTCCCGGGTAAAGGTAAGGCGACACCCGTGGGAATACCGTGCGTGAGGCCGCAAAGTGATATGAGGTGTTACATGCTAGATCGATGTGGCATTGAGTCGGGGTCCTGACACAGGATTGCTTGATGTGTTGTTACTACGAGCCAACCAGCTATCCTTGCCCGCATAGAAGCAGGTCATGAGTGTTGTGAGGGCTGCCATAGACTTTGGCTTTTCTTGGCCGAGATGTCGGGCAAGCCACTCGTCACGGATGTTATGCTTAAAGGCCGCTAGGGCTTTGGCATCCGAACAGTCGACAATTTGGTTCTTTTTGGTTAGGAACCGGGTCCAAAATTTCATGGCTGACTCTTTGGGTTGTTGCGTTATATGACTTAGATCATCAGCATCCGGTGGTCGCACATAAGTGCCCTGGAAGTTGTCCAGGAATGCATCTGCCAGGTCCTCCCAACTTCTGATGGAGTTTGCCGGCAAGCTGTTCAGCCAATGCCGAGCCGGTCCCTTGAGTTTTAGTGGGAGGTACTTGATGGCGTGTAGATCATCCCCACGGGCCATATGAATGTGGAGGAAGAAATCTTCTATCCATATCACGGGGTCTGTAGTGCCATCATATGATTCAATGTTCACAGGTTTAAACCCTTCCGGGAATTCATGATCCATTAGTTCATCAGTGAAGCATTGGGGGTGTGCGGCGCCTTTGTGTCGGGCTACATTGTGTTCGGTCCTGCCGGATTTGTTGGTATATCCAGCGTGACGGTCATCGTCACGTGTTGGGGCGCGCCCCCATGATCCATAGATCGATCTTGACTGTCCTGCTTTGTTTTTCAATTTGTCTTGCAGGTTATTCGCGGAGCCCCGGGCCTTCGTATTTTTGCTTTTTTGGCGGCGGGGTGCGGGCTGGGCTTCGGGCTGATAAGCCACTTTATCTCGGCCACGAGGTGGCCGGTCAGCCGCATCATGCGCTGGTAGTGTAGGCTTTGATGCCTCCTCCTCGAGTTGAGGTAGCAACCTGCGCTTTGGGTAATTTTTAGTTGTGCGCTCGAGTCCGTATTCCTCGGCAGCCAGGACCTCGGTCCATCTATCAGTTAGCAGGTCTTGATCATCTTGAAGCTGCTGCTGCTATTTTTTCAGGCTTTTTGAAGTGGCTATAAGCCGGCACTTGAAGCGCTCCTGCTCGACGGGATTCTCAGGCATGATGAATTCTTCATCCCCAAGGCTCACTTCGTCTTCAGAGAGGGGCATGTAATTGTCATCCTCTGATTCTCCACCTGTTGCTTGCTCCTTAGGGCTAGCTTGCCCGTCCTTCCGCTCGGCCTGCTCGAAGTCTGGCTGGGCGGGGTTGTTTTCGTCTTCGGCACCATCCGGATTGCTATCATCTCTTGTGCTGGTAATGCTATTTTTGCCATGGCGGGGCTTAGAGCGGCGCCTATGACGTTGTTGCTTAGATTGCTTCTCGAGGGGATTATCCTCTGTTGCCTCATGCCATTGCTTTCCTTTGGGGTATCCACCATGTATATATCATATGATGAGGTGGCTGTCCAGCGCCCTGAGGGCGGTGGTTCCTGTTCTTCTCCTGCATCGTCGTCCATGCCGTCAATGTATTCAGAGTTGAAGTCAAGCACATCGGTTAAGTCATCGACGGTGGCTATTAAGTGGGTGGTGGGTGGGGAAAGAATTTCTTCGTCGTCCGCTTCCCACTCAAGTCGGACATAGTTCGGCCAAGAGACTCCTGATAGAGAGAGAGACCTTAATGAATTTAGCACGTCACCCAAGGGTGAGTGCTGAAAGATATCCGCGGAGGTAAACTCCACGATCGGCGCCCAGTCAGATTCGATAGGCATGAATGCACGCAGTTCGGAACCTATGGCCGGAGACGAGTCCAGGGGTCCGATGACACAGATCTCTTTGAAGGTGGAGTCTGTGTTCGGCTCAATCACCGAGGAATATGCGGCATTCATGGTGGGGTCTATCCACCCGTCCTCGGATGGCACAATCTGCTCCGGATTAAGGGTCGGGGCAGCCGCAGGTGCGATCTTCTGAACACCGTCCGATGGCAGATCTAAGCCATGCTCGTCGTGACTGTCCGGCACTCCTAACATGGGCTCGAATCCGTCGAAGATCAAGTCTCCGCGGATGTCGGCAGTGTAGTTCAAGTTTCCGAACTTGACCTGATGGCCAGGGGCGTAGCTATCGATCTGCTCCAGATGGCCAAGCGAGTTAGCCCGCAGTATGAAGCCGCCGAATACGAAGATCTGTCCGAGGAGGAAAACCTCACCTTGGACCACATCGTTGAAGATGTTTGACGGAGCCATCAAGACTTATCGCAATGACACAGTGGAACTCTCAATGAAAGCACCAATGTCGGTGTCAAAACCGGCGGATCTCGGGTAGGGGGTCCCGAACTGTGCGTCTAAGGCTAACGGTAACAGGAGGCGGGGGACACAATGTTTACCTAGGTTCGGGCCCTCTCAATGGAGGTAATACCCTACTTCCTGCTTGATTGATCTTGATGATATGAGTATTACAAGAGTTGATCTACCACGAGATCGTAGATGCTAAACCCTAGAAGCTAGCCTATGATTATGATTGTTGTTGTCCTACGGACTAAACCCTCCGGTTTATATAGACACCGGAGGGGGCTAGGGTTACATAGAGTCGGTTACAGAGAAGGAGATCTACATATCCGAATTTCCAAGCTTGCCTCCCACGCAAAGGAGATTCCCATCCGGACACGGGACGAAGTCTTCAATCTTGTATCTTCATAGTCCAACAGTCCGGCCAAAGTATATAGTCCGGCTATCCGAGGACCCCTTAATCCAGGACTCCCTCAGTGGGCTTCTTTGGCCTCTTTTTTTGTTTGGGCTTCTTTGGCCTCTTTTTTTTTAGTCCGGAGTCTCATCCCGACTTGTGGGGGAATCATAGTCCCCATCATCCTTTCCTCACTGGGGCAATGCTCTAATAATGATGATCATCACACTTTTATTTACTTATAACTCAATATTACAACTCGATACTAGAACAAAAATATGACTATATATGAATGCCTCCGGTGGTGTACCGGGATGTGCAATGATCTAGCATAGCAATGAAATCAAAAAACGGACAAGCCATGAAAACATGATGCTAGCTATCTTACGATCATGAAAAGCAATATTACAATGAATGCTCAAGTCATGTATATGATGATGATGGAAGTTGCATGGCAATATATCTCGGGATGGCTTTGGAAATGCCATGATAGGTAGGTATGGTGGCTGTCTTGAGGTGAGAAAGGGCAATGCACGGTACTGTAGAGGCTACCAAATTGCGAAAAGGTGAGAAAGGGCAATGCACGGTACCGTAGAGGCTACCAAATTGCGAAAAGGTAAAAGTGTGTATAATCTATGGACTCACATTAGTCATAAAGAACTCATATACTTATTGCAAAAGTTTATTAGCCCTCAAAGCAAAGTACTACTACGCATGCTCCTAGGGAGGAGGTTGGTAGGAGTTAACCATCACGCGCCCCCGACCTTCACACAAAGGAGGACAATCAATAATAAATCATGCTCCAACTTCTTAGCAAAATGAGAGACTATACATCCATGCTTCATGAATCACAAACCTTAAAACCAATATTCTTAAACACAACCATTTACTAGTACCTCCCACATATTATCATCTCTATATCACAAAACTATTGCAAGGAATCAAACATATCATATTCAGTGATCTACATGTTTTATGTTGGATTTTATGACTAACCATGTGAATGACCAATTCCTGTCATGTCTCTAAATAGATATAAGTGAAGCAAGAGATTTTAATTCTTTTTAGAAAAGATATTCCCATGCTATAACAAATATAAGTGAAGCAAAAGAGCATTCTACAAATGGCAGTTTTCTATGTGAAGAGAAATAGGCAATCCAAACTTCAAATGATATAAGTGAAGCACATGAAGTATTCTATAAAGCCATACTCAAAATATTTAAGTGAAGTGCAATGATCATTCTATAAATCAACCATGGACTATCTCATACCAGCATGGTGCATAAAAAGAAAAGTGAAAACTAAATTCAAAATACGCTCCAAGATTTGCACATATCGCATGAACGAAACGAATCCGAAAACATACCGATACTAGTTGAACAAAGATGGGATGCCTTCTGGGGCATCCCCAAGCTTAGACGCTTGAGTCTCCTTGAATATTTACTTGGGGTGCCTTGGGAATCCCCAAGCTTGAGCTCTTGCCTCTTCTTCTTCTTCTCACATCGAGACCTCGTCGATCTTTGAACACTTCATCCACACAAAACTCAACAGAAAGCTCACTAAGATCCGTTAGTATAATAAAGCAAATCACTACTCTAAGTACTATTGCAAATCAATTCATATTTTGTTTTTTGCATTGTAGCTACTGTAATATAACTTTTCCATGGCTTAATCCACTGATAGAAATCGATAGTTTCATCAAAACAAGCAAACAATGCATCAAAAGCAGAATCTGTCTTAAACAGGACAGTCTGTAGTAATCTGAACATTCACCATATTTCTGGTACTCCAAAAATTCCGAAACAATTAGGAAAAATAAACAATTTTAATAGAAAGATATTTCAAAAAGTTTCATAACCGTTTGACATTCCAGTAAAAAAATGTAAAATCGCACACTACAGCCAAAGTTTCTGTCCTGCACCGCACAAACCAACAAGCAATGTAAACATCCTAAAGGCAAATCTTGGCACATTATATTTATAATACAATGGAATTGTACAAGGGGATAATTATTTTTGTTGAAAAGTTTATGTAATTAAGATTCTCAAAGTTTCCGTGAGCATGAACAAAGTTCATGGCTAGCTCCCACTTTAACAATGCTCGTCTTTCTCACTTTCGCTTTTCTTTTTGAAAATTTTTGGGTTCCCCTCTTTATTTTTTTGTTTTTAAACTATATAAAAGCACTCAACAGAAATAAATGACACTCTAAAACTTCCGGGTTGTCTCCCTTGTAGCGCTTTATTTAAAGCCATTAAGCTAGGCATATGGTGCTCAAGTAATGGATCCACCCGGATCCCAAGGTATATCAAAGCCAATTTTAATTAACAATGATTTGTAATTCAGTAGTGAGAACAGAGTAACATATATCAAGCAATGACGAAGCCTAACTCTCTTCCTTTGCATCGGCATATCATACAAGAACAGTTCATGAACATCAAGTAAAGTCTAATACATAGCATAAGCAGTTTCTTGCAATTCTATCATGTTGGAAACATAAAGAGGCGAAGATGTAGTTCCTCTCTCATAATAATTGCAAGTTGGAGCAGCAAGAACATGCATATTATATCTATCAAATCATCATGTGTAGTAGTAAAACGCAACCCATCAATATAATCCTTAATAAGGGCAAACTTCCCCGATATAGTGTAGTCGAGAGAATTCAAGAAGATAATAGGACTATCATGCGTGGGTGCAATAGAAACAATTTCATGTTTAACATAAGGAACTATAGCAAGTTCATCTCCATAAGCATTATTCATATTGGCATCTTGGCCACAAGCATAGCAAGCATCATCAAAAAGGGATATTTCAAAAGAATCAACGGGATCATAACAATCATCATAGCAATCATCCTTCGGTAAGCATGAAGGGAATTTAAACAATGTATGAGTTAAAGAGTTACTCTCATTAGAAGGTGGGCACGGGTAGCTAATCCACTCTTCCTCCTTTTGTTCTTCGCTCTCCTCATCATCTTTTTCATCCAATGAGCCCACAGTTTCATCAATTCCTTCTTCCATATACTTCTGCAAAATATTAATCTCTTCTTGGATAGCGGAGGAGTCCTCAATATATGGTTTAACATAGGCCTTAGAAGCATAATTATCATAACAATATTTAAGTATGGCAAAATTTTCAGATTTGTAAAGAGTAGCATCATAGTTTCCAATCAAAGAAGCAATTTCATAAGCACCCTTAAAAGCAACACATTCTTCAATTTGTTGAACATCATAGTAATTATAAACACCCCTAGCATACCAAGATACAATTCCATTATCACTAAACTCACATTGGTAGGAAGGTGTTTCTTAGGGTCTTGAGAATAACAAGTAAAATCATATATTTCACATAAATTCCAAGCATAGCATAGCAAACCATGAATTTGATCCAGTAGAAGTTTCCCTTTTTCAGATATGCGGTGTCGCGCATAACAAGCATGCTCATCTAAAGATTTGCCCTCAACTAAGCTAGTTGGGGTTTCATCCCGAGCACATAGGGATCAAAGATGATCCAAGAAAAAAGCTTCAGTAGTGTGATAGATTTTGAGTGGTTCTTCAACCATTGGTTTAGTAGGTACCACTAATTTTTTGGTATTTTGCGTTTCCTACCGATAACTAAAGATAAAAACAACTTAAAACAGAAAATAAGAACTACTTAGTGATAAAGCAAACAAGCACACACGAGAATATTCACCCCACGCTATAACTCCCCGGCAACGGTGCCAAAAAAAGGTCTTGATAACCCACAAGTATAGGGGATCAATTGTTGCCTCTTTCGATAAGTAAGAGTGTCGAACCCAACGAGGAGCTAAAGGTAGAACAAATATTCCCTCAAGTTCTATCGACCACCAATACAACTCTATGCACGCTTAACGTTCGCTTTAACTAGAACAGGTATGAAACTAGAAGTACTTTGTAGGAGTAACGGGATAGGTTTGCAAGAATATAAAGAGCATGTAAATAAAAACTAGGAGCTGTTTTAAGTAAAGAAGCAATAAAGTTAGTATAGCGAGTGTGGAAAAGTGGTGGTAGGAGTTGCGACATTGTCCCTAAGCAATTGACTACTTTACTAGGCCGGTAGCAAGTTTTATGTGGGAGAGGCCACTGCTAGCATGTCATCCCTGGCTTGGAATTCTATGCACTTATGATTGGAACTATTAGCAAGCATCCGCAACTACTAACGTTCATTAAGGTAAAACCCAACCATAGCATTAAGATATATTGGTCCCCCTTCAATCCCGTATGCATCAATTTCTATGCTAGGTTGAAGCTTCTGTCACTCTTGACCTCCAATACATAGTCCTAACAACATACAACTAACCCTATGGTGTGATCCACGCGTGCGCTCATATGATGGGCACCAAAGGACAGCAACATAATGACAAGCAAATTAAACCAATCATAGCAATTCACCAATTACCGATAGGACAACGAAAATCTACTCAGACATCATAGGATGGCAACACATCATTGGATAATGATATGAAGCATAAAGCACCATGTTCAAGTAGAGGGTACAACGGGTTGCCGGAGAGTGGACCACTGTAGATAGATGGGGGAAGTTTATGGAGATGTTGGTGAAGATGACGGAGGTGTTGGTGTAGATCACGGTGATGATGATGGCCCCGACGGTGTTCTGGCGCCACCGGGAGAGAGGGGGAGAGAGACCCCCTTCTTATTATTCTTCCTTGACCTTCTCCCTAGATGGGAGAAGGGTTTCCCCTCTGGTCCTTGGCTTCCATGGCATGGGAGGGCGGGAGCCCCTCCGAGATTGGACATGTCTCTCTGTCTCTCTCTGTTTCTGTGCTTCCAGATTCTGGCCTTCCACCGTTTCTTATATTCCCGAAGATCCGTAACTCCGATTGGGTTGAAATTTGGACACGATCACTATCCGGATATTAGCTTTCTTGCGGCGAAAGAAGGGCTCCAACCGCCTTACGGGGTGACCACGAGGGCCCAGGGCGCGCCTGACCCCCTGGGGGCGCCCCCTGCCTCGTGGCCCTCTCGGGCATTGTCTCGCATTGATTCTTCTTCCAAAAATTCATAAATATTCCAGAAAAAAATCTCCGTCAGTTTTTATCCTGTTTGGACTCTGTTTGATATGGATTTTCTGCGAAACAAGAAATATGCAACAAACAAGAACTGGCACTGGGTACTGGATCTATATGTTAGTCCCAAAAATAGTATAAAAAGTTGCCAAAAGTATGTAAAGTTGTAGAATATTGGCATGGAACAAGCAAAAATTATAGATACGACGGAGACGTATCACGCTCTATAAACAGTGACGGATGGAGTAGTATGAGCGGATTCAAAGAAGAGTGTATTGATGGTTGCTTCTTCCGAGCAACTTACAGTGGGAAAGGTGGGGCTTACGATTTGACTGCTCATTACTCACCATTAATGCGGCGCAATGACCGGGTTGAGTCTCCCATGCGGTTGTACACTACTCCCTCGGTTCTTAAATATACTCCGGAGTATTTGTCTTTCTAGAGATTTCAACGAGTGACTACTAAAATATTTGCCTTTTTAGAGATTCAAATGGACTACTACATACTGATGTATATAGAAATATTTTAGAGTGTAGATTCACTCATTTTGCTCTGTATGTAGTCACTTGTTGAAATCTCTAGAAAGACAAATATTTAGGAACGGAGGGAGTACACATACGAAGCAAAATGAGTGAATCTACACTTTAAAATATGCCCATTTGAAATTTGTAAAAAGACAAATATTTAGGAACGAAGGAGTATAATTTTGTGCATGGCACATGGACCCGGATGCTGAAGAGGCTTCTGGCAATGCTATCAAGCTCCAGCATTTGTTTACATAATTGACGTACTATACAAATAATTTTCCAGCGACATGAAATTGTACAATGGTGTGAGCTTTCAGCTTTTGTTTCGTGTGTCTTGCCATCGATGCTCTTTCGGAAACAATAAAAAATAACTTACTTGCTAATGCATCTAAATTATTAGCAGATCAGAGCTAATATTTACATCACAACTGAAGACAAAGTTGTGAGAAGGTGCTAAATTAAAATTGATCCATGCTTTCATTGGCAGCAACGTCCCCCCAGCTCTGTCAAAATCAACAAGGCATGTTGGGAAAAAAGGTAGTTGTCTGGAGCATGCAACATTCCGATCATTTTGTGCAGTTCCACTAAAATAGAGATGAGCGTCCCTGTTCCAAAGATATTAAGTGTGACTACGATAATAGAGGACTGCTGATGAAACAATAACATACAAATAGAAGCCGGTCACCTTTGCAGTCTCTCTTAAGACTAACTAGTTGGAGAAGATTAGGCTCGGAGTTGGATGAGGAGGATAGAGCAAAACCAATCTCCCTTTGTGCAGTCGCACTGAAATGTAGAGACGTTGCCTGTGTGACATTTTAGTATAACTGCACAAAACACTCTTAAGAAAAAATTGATTTGCGCAGTTCACCAAAAGGTCGCAATAGCAATGAGGTGAAATGGATAGCCCTGTTTGCAAAAAAGAGGTACAAAGGAAACAATTGTTGGCCAATAACAGTTGATGACACATGCGACGACAAAAAAGAAGCATATTCCTTGTCCTAAGGGAAGATAACAACACGATTGTGTTTGTCTAAAACGGTGTGAGGACGAGATTGCAATATGGAAAGTACATCGGACGATCTATGTTTTGGCCAAAGAACTACGGAAGATTGATACGTCTCCAACATATCTATAATTTTTTATTGCTCCATGCTATTATATTACCCGTTTTGGATGTTTATATGGGCTTTACTTTACACTTTTATGTCATTTTGGGACTAACCTACTAACCGGAGGCCGAGCCCGAATTGCAGTTTTTTTTGCCTATTTCAGTTTTTCGAAGAAAAGGAATATCAAACGGAGTCCAAACGGAATGAAACCTTCGGGAGCGATCTGTTTGGAACAAACGCGATCCAGGAGACTTGGAGTGGACGTCAAGAAGCAACCGAGGCGGCCAAGAGGGTGGCCGGTGTGCCCTAGGGGGGGGTGGGCGCGCCCCCACCCTTGTGGGCCCCTCGTGGCTCCACCGACCTACTTCTTCCTCCTATATATACCTACGTACCCCGAAAACATCCAAGAGCACCACGAAAAACTATTTCCACTACCGCAACCTTCTGTATCCGCGAGATCCCATCTTGGAGCCTTCGTCGGCGCTCCGCCGGAGGGGGAATCGACCATGGAGGGCCTCTACATCATCTCCAAGGCCTCTCCGATGAGTTTTGAGTAGTTTACCATAGAACTTCGGGACCATAGTTATTAGCTAGATGGCTTATTCTCTCTATTTGAATCTCAATACAAAGTTCTGATCGATCTTCTTGGAGATCTATTCGATGTAACTCTTTTTTGCGGTGTGTTTGTCGAGATCCGATGAATTGTGGGTTTATGATCAAGTTTATCTATGAGAAATATTTGAATCTCCTCTAAATTCTTTTATGTATGATTGGTTATCTTTGCAAGTCTCTTTGAATTATCAGTTTGGTTTGGCCTACTAGATTGATCTTTCTTGCAATGGGAGAAGCGCTTAGCTTTGGGTTCAATCTTGCGGTGTTCTTTCCCAGTGACAGCAGGGGCAGCAAGGCACGTATTGTATTATTGCCATCGAGGATAAAAAGATTGGGTTTATATCATATTGTTTGAGTTTATCCCTCTACATCATGTCATCTTGCTTAATGTATTACTCTGTTCTTATGAACTTAATACTCTAGATGCAGGTGATACGTTTCCATGGTATCTACTTTTCCAAACACTTTAGCCCTTGTTTTGGACTCTAACTTGCATGATTTGAATGGAACTAACCCGGACTGACGCTATTTTCAGTAGAACTACCATGGTGTTATTTTTGTGCAGAAATAAAAGTTCTCGGAATGACCTAAAAATCCACGGAGCAACTTTTTGGATTTAATAAAAAATATTGGTAAAAGAATCAACATCAGGGGGCCCACACCCTGTCCACGAGGGTGGGGGTGCCCCCCCTAGGGCGCGCCCCCTGCCTCATGGGCCCCCTGATTCTCCACCGACCTCAACTCCAACTCCATATATTCACGTTCGGGGAGAAAAAATCGGAGAGAAGGATTCTTCGCGTTTTACAATATGGAGCCGCCGCCAAGCCCTAACTCGGGAGGGCTGATCTGGAGTCCGTTTGGGGCTCCGGAGAGGGGAATCCGTCGTCGTCGTCATCATCAACCATCCTCCATCACCAATTTCATGATGCTCACCGCCGTGCGTGAGTAATTCCATCATAGGCTTGCTGGACGATGATGGGTTGGATGATATTTACCATGTAATCAAGCTAGTTTTGTTAGGGTTTGATCCCTAGTATCCATTATGTTTTGAGATTTACCATAAGCACGTATGACTATATTCGGAATACATGCCAACATTACATTGATGAACTGGAGCTAGTTCTGTGTCACCCTATGTTATAACTATAACATGAGGAATCACATCCGACATAATTATCCATCACTAATCCAATGCCTACGAGCTTTTCACATATTGCTCTTTGCTTAGTTACTTTATCGTTGCCACTGTTACAATTACTACAAAACTGCTACTGTTACTTTTGCTACTATTACCGTTACTTCCATACTACTTTGCTACTAAAAATTTTGCTTCAGATACTAAGTTATCCAGGTGTGGTTGAATTGATAACTCAACTGCTAATACTTGAGAATATTCTTTGGCTCCCCTTGTGTCGAATCAATAAATTTTGGTTGAATACTCTACCCTCGAAAACTTTTGCGATCCCTATACTTGTGGGTTATCAAGACTATTTTCTGGCGCCGTTGCCAGGGAGCATAGCTCTATTCTTTGAGTCACTTGGGATTTATATTTGTTGATCACTATGAGGAACTTGAAAGATGAAAGAACCAAGATTTATCCCTCAACTATGAGGGGAGGTAAGGAACTGCCATCTAGCTCTGCACTTGATTCTCCTTCTCTTATGAGTAAGCTTGTGACACCTAAACCTGCTTCTGCCATTAATTCTGATATGTCGCATGTTATTGATGATGCCACTTTTGCTATGCATGATACTTATGATGAAACTACTTCTATGCTTGATACTACTGTGCCATTAGGTAAATTTCTTGATGAACAACTTGCTAGGGCTAGAGAGAATGAAATTCTTGAAACTAATAATATTGATGAAAGTGATGATGAAGGTTCTCCCCCTAAATATGAATTGCCTGTTGTGCCTGAGGGTTATCTTATGGATGAAGAAACTGCTAGAGATTTTCTTGCTTGCAATGGTAGACCTGATCTTAAGAAGTTATTAGCTAAGCTGAAAGAAAAATCTCTGAATGCTAGAATGAAATATGACCCTGCTTTTGCTACTTCACCTATCTGTGTTACTGGTAAGGATTATGATTTCTCTGTCGATCCTGAGATAATTACTTTGGTTGAATCTGATCCTTTCTATGGCACCCTATTCACTAATGATGAGAAAATCTCGCTACTACTATATCCTTAAGATATTTCCGTTCTCACTAAAGGGTGATGCTAAAACATGGTTTAATTCTCTTGATCCTGGTTGTGTGCATAGTCCCCAGGATATAATTTATTACTTCTCTGCTAAATATTTCCCTGCCCATAAGAAACAAGCTGCTTTAAGGGAAATATATAATTTTGTGCAAATTGAAGAAGGAAGTCTCCCACAAGCTTGGGGAGGCTTCTCCGATTACTTAATGCTCCGCCTGATCATCCTCTCAAGAAAAATGAATGTCGGAGTAAAGGGCCACGGGTAGCCTCACCCGAGTTCATGAACCAGTCAAAACTTTGGGCCGGCTTTGCCCCATGAAACCTCGTACTAAAACACCGCCCTCCAGAGGCCGGTTGGCTTAATGGCCGGCCATCGGAGGACGGCCAAGTGCCAGCAGACGGCACCAAGAGCGGCCGGCTCCTACCGGCCGGCCTCCGGAGAGGCTGGCGTCTAGCAGGCGGCCGCCCGGCGCCCTCAGAGTCTGCGCCCTCATCAAGAGGACAAGACAGGGTGAGGCTACAGCGTAGTCCCTCACCCCAGAATCTTGGACTTGGCATGGCCACAGTGTCCCGTACAGGCGGAGATCTCCGCATGGCGCAGCACTATTAGCACTCCCCCCTTGACGTCACTCCTGACAGGCGGAGTCCTGTTCCCCACGACGACCTATCAGTACGGCCTGTAGGCGGCGGGCCCTACCAGGCAGCGAGAGCCTGGAAGGCGGCAGAAGCCAGACCAGCCGGACCTGCGGGAGGCCGGCTTCCATCAGGCGGCCAGCCCCTCCCTCGGGGCCCGTGCGCCGTCAACAAGATAAGACGTGGTGTGGATACAGTGATCTCCCACCAAGCGGCGGGACTGTAGCCACACTCAGTTGACCAAGCCCGCGTCATTCGCAGCACGGCTACAGTGAACAGCTACCAACCAGACCCGCCAGCGGCGAGAGCGGCCTGTCGGCTCCGTACCGGACCAGTCGGCGGGGCCCACCAGGCGGCGAGCCCCACTAGTCGGCGGAGAAGCCGGAGACCAGAGACACTGGAACCCGGGTCTAGCACCTGGCTAGATTACCATTGTACCCCTGGGTGGTAGGCCTATATAAACCCCCCAGGGCATCCATGCAAAGGGTTCCCACTTCATTAGAATTAGCCACTACCTTAGAGCAGGAAGAGAGCTAGCCTTGCCTCCTTCTGCCTCTAGCACACAGCTCAAGGAGCACTATTGTATCACTTGTGCCTTACTGATCATGCAGAGACCCCGCAGAGCAGGACTAGGGGTGTTATCTCCTAGGAGAGCCCCGAACCTGGGTAAAGTGCGCCGGCGTACGTGTCTACACCTTATCCCGCTTCCAGGCACCGGCGACATTCTACTCGCTCCCACCATGATAAGCCATCCGTTGGCATATGTCGCACCCAACCCCCGACATTTGGCACCCACCGTGGGGCGAGGTGCACCTTCTCCCGGAGACCTGCTCTGGATGGGAACATTGTTCCTTCCTGGCGAGCAAAGCAGGCCCAGCACGCCCAACGGCATCAGCCTCGACGCGTTGCACGGCGCAGAGATCACCTGCGCAGCAAGCTGCCTCGCCGACCTTGTTGGCAAGATCCACCTCTCCGACGAGTTGGCCTCCAACACGGGCACCGGGTGCCCCAAGAGCCGCCTCGTCAGCCTCCTCGACCAGCTTCACGTCACCAGTGAGCCTGGTGTGGACCTGGAGTCTGTTGGCTCCACCGACCCGATGATCGTCGACTCTGACACGGTGTCGCTTGACGCGTACCCCACCAACGTGGTGGTCTACGACGAGCCGCCTCCTCGCGAGCACAGTGGAGGGAGCACCGTCACGGAGGTGCTTGTCATCAATAGTGGTGAGTGCTCGGACGGAGGCGCTCGAGACCCACTCGATGCGGCGATGCAAGACCTGTCGGCGCCCATCCCAGAAGATGGAGACGCCGAGACGCTGGAAGCACAACGTGTCCAGCTCCTCGAGAGTGCTGGCCGACTGGCCAGTATGCGACGCCTCTTGGACGCCTACCGGCGCGAGATGGACCGGGCCGTTGGTAGCACACTGGCCCCTAAGGGGCCTAGCCGCATTGGCTCGTTCCGGCAGCATGGCACGACCATCGCTAGCATGTTCGAGGCAGAATGCCCCGTCTACGCCACGCCTGCAGAGAACATCCGGGCCGCCCAGGTAGTGACAGATGAGCTGGACAAGTACGAGGGTGACGAGCGTCGCCACATGATGGAGCAAGTCCATCAGCTCCTAGACGCGGCCGCCGCGCAGCACGAAGCCGGCTGCCGCGCCGAAGCGCCCGTCTGGCGGAACGACGAGCCGCCCCTTCGCCAGGACCACGGCGCTACATCCCGGACGCCGACTGGTGGTGCCTGCGGCAGAAGAGGCAATGAGCCAGCTGCCATCCATAACCGGACTCGCCTCTCCATTGAGCGTGATGAAGACGGCCACCCTCGGGCAGTGGAGCGGCGAGGCGACCCGCCTCCCCCTCCGCCTCATGGAGAGAGGTGCCCCACTCCGCCGCCTGTCATGCACCCGACACTCGGCGACCGCCTTGGTCGCCGAGAGGGAGTTGGAGAGAACGACGCCCGCCATCGGATCGACCACCTCAACCGATCCCTAGCGCTAGAAGAAGAAGACGCATTGGGCCCGCCTTGTTTCGGCCCACGAATCCAAGACGAGCCCTTCCCCAAAGGGTTCACCCTGCCGCGAGATACACCCAAGTACACCGGCTCCGTGAAGCCGGAGGACTGGCTGGTCGACTACTCCACGGCCGTCAGCATAGCAAACGGCAACAAGCACATTGCCGTGAAGTACGTCCCGCTCATGCTTCAAGGCACAGCCCGGACGTGGCTTAACAGCCTGAAGCCCCGTAGCATCAACAGCTGGGTTGATTTCACCGAAGCTTTCATCCGCAACTTCACCAGCACATACAAGCGGCCTCCCAAGCCCCGACAGCTCTCCTTGTGCGTCCAAGGGCCCAACGAATTGACTCGCGACTATCTCACACGCTGGGCCGAGCTGCGCAACTCCTATGAAGGCGTGCACGAGGTGCAGGCAATCGAGTACTCACCGCCGGGTGCCGAGAAGGCACCCTCCTCAAGCACCAACTTCTCTGCGACGAGCCTGCAACTCTCGACAAACTGTTAATCATCACCGACAAGCACGCCACGGCCGACTCCTTCATGAAGGCGGAAATCCTAGTTGATGCGTCCGGCAAGGTGGCACCTCAGGCCCCTCAGACTCTAGCTGGTGACACCAGTCGACGACGGCATCCAAGCGACAACAAGCGGAAAGCCACCCAGCCGGCTTCCACCAGCCGACAAGTGGCGACAAACGAGGACCAGTAGCCGGAGGGGCAGCCAGCGTCCAAGCGTTAGAAGGGCGGAAAGCCCAATTGGTTGCCCGCCTTCTCTTATGAGCAGACCCTAGATGCACCCTGCAAGTTCCATAGTGGCGCGAAGCCGTCCAACCACACCACTCGGAAGTGCCATTGGCTCACCAGAATCGCCAAGGGAGATGGACTCCTTCCTCCTCTGCCTGTCGGCCCGCCGCCTCCTTCGCCCCAGCAGCCGGCGGCCCAGCCAGTCAGTGCCATACAAGATGAGTATCCTGTTGAGCACGGATCCTATGTTGTGTTCACCAGCGTGGCCGATGACAGACGCAGCAGATGGCAGCAACAACAAGAAGTGCATGCAGTGGCGTCAGATGCTCCAGAGTTCATGCATTGGTCTGAAAAGCCCATCAGTTGGAGCAGGGCCGAGCACTCGGAAGTAATGCCCTCCCCTGGTTCCTACACCCTGGTCCTAGATGCTGCCTTCGCAACAGAGAGGCGGGCAGCTCGTTTCTCCAGAGTCCTGATAGATGGCGGCAGCAGCATCAATATCCTGTACCGTGAAACAATGGAGAAGTTGGGAATCAAGCAGAAGCAGCTCCTCCCCAGTCGGACTATATTCCATGGCATAGTCCCTGGCCTTTCCTGCTCACCAATCGGCAAGACCCAAATTGATGTTCTCTTCGGAGACAAGAATCATTTCCGCCATGAGCCAGTTTGGTTTGAAGTGGTGGACCTTGAGAGCCCCTACCATGCGCTGCTTGGCCGGCCTGCCCTAGCCAAGTTCATGGCGGTCCCCCACTATGCTTACCTCAAGATGAAGATGTCGAGTACCAAGGGGATCCTGACAGTAGTCGGAGACTACAAGAAGTCGTCCGCCTGCACCGCGGACAGCAGCCGGCTAGCCGAGTCCCTTGTGATTGCAGATGAGAAGCGGCTCCTTGACCGGGTTAGGGCGTTGGCAGGCAAGAAGCCAGAAACGTCACCCATCCCCAAGGAGTCGGAAGTTCAGGGTTCGTTCAAGCCGGCAAAAGAAACAAAGAAGATACCCCTGGATCCGGAGCACCCGGAGAGGCATGCTGACATAGGTACCAACCTCAACAGCAAATAGGAAAGCAAGCTCATCGATTTCCTCCGTGAGAATTGGGACATCTTCGCATGGTCTCCCAAAGACATGTCAGATGTTCCGACGGATTTCACCGAGCACAAGTTACATGTCCGACCTGATGCCAAGCCGGCCAGGAAGCCCTTGCGCCGCCTGTCGGAAGAAAAGAGAAGAGTTGTCGGAGAAGAGATAGCCCGGCACCGAGCAGCCGGTTTCATCATGGAAGTATTCTTTCCAGAGTGGCTGGCCAACCCAGTTCGTGTGCTGAAGAAAAATAAGCAGTGGCGCATGTGTATTGATTATACCAGCCTCAACAAAGCTTGCCCCAAAGATACCTTTGCCCTACCAAGAATTGACCAAGTGATAGACTCCACAGCCGGATGCGAGCTATTGAGTTTTTTGGATGCATACTCAGGGTACCATCAGATAAAGCTGAACCCGGCCGACGGGCTGAAGACCGCCTTCATCACGCCATTTGGAGCCTTCTGCTACCTGACCATGACGTTCGGCCTGCGAAATGTCGGTGCCACGTTTCAGCATTGCATGCAGAAGCGCCTCCTCAAGCAACTCGGCAGAAATGCCCATGTCTATGTGGATGATGTGGTGGTGAAGACGGAAAAGCATGGCACACTGCTGGAAGACCTCAAGGAGACCTTTGAGAACCATGTCGATTCCAGATCAAGCTCAACCCGGAGAAATGCGTCTTTGGAGTACCAGTTGGCCAGCTTCTCAGCTTTCTGGTCTCAAAGCGCGGCATAGAGTGCAATCCTGTGAAGATCAAGGCCATTGAGAAGATGGAGCTGCCCACCCGACTGTTGGACGTGCAGAAATTCACTAGCTGCCTGGCATCAATCAACTGTTTCATCAGTCGGCTGGGCAAAAAGGCCCTTCCCCTATACCAGCTCATGAAGAAGACCACTTTTTTCGAGTGGAACGACAAGGCGGACGAAGCTTTTCTCCAGCTCAAGAAGATATTGACCACCCCACCTATCTTGGCGGCTCCAACTGAGAAAGAGCCCATGCTCCTCTACATCGCCGCCACCAGTCGGGTGGTCAGCATGGTCATAGTGGTAGAACGCAAGGAGGAGGGCAGAGCATTGCCGGTCCAGAGGCCGGTATATTACTTGAGTGAAGTACTGTCCGCCTCCAAGCAAAACTACCCACACTATAAGAAGATGTGTTATGGTGTGCACTTTGCCGCAAAGAAGCTGAAGCCTTACTTTCAAGAGCACCCAATAACTGTTGCCTGCACTGCTCCGCTCGCTGAGATCATTGGAAGCCGAGATGCTTCAGGCCGAGTGGCCAAGTGGGCTATTGATCTGGCCCCTTATACCATCTACTACCAGCCTCGCACCGCCATCAAGTCACAAGCACTGGCCGACTTCCTCGTCGATTGGGCCGAGACCCAATACCTGCCGCTAGCGCCAGACCCTACCCATTGGCGGATGCACTTCGATGGTTCAAAAATGTGCACCGGTCTGGGAGCTGGCATTGTCCTCACCTCTCCCAAACGTGACAAGCTCAGATATGTGCTGCAAATCCATTTTGCCGCCTCCAACAACGTAGTCGAGTACGAGGCACTCATACACGGGCTCCGGCTTGCCAAGGAACTTGGCATTTGCTGGATCCTGTGCTATGGTGACTCCGACTTGGTGGTCCAGCAGTCGTCAGGCGACTGGGACGCCAAGGACGCAAATATGGCAAGCTAACGCTTCCTCGTGCAGCAACTCAGTGGATATTTTGATGGGTGCGAGTTCCTCCACGTGCCAAGAAACGACAACGAGCAAGCAGATGCCTTGGCACGGATCGGCTCCACTCGGCAAGCGATACCAGCCGGCGTCGCCTTGGAGCGCCTCCTCAAGCCGTCTATCAAGCCACCACCAGAGTCTGACTCCATCTTCGTGCCGGCCCCTCCTGAGGCAGTTGGATCCAACTTGAGGGCCCCAGAAGCCGGCAGGGGGACTTCAGCAGGCAGCCCGGGTACTGCAGTCGTCACACCCAGCCCGGGGACTTCAGAACTCGGCCCAGGGACTGCAGCAGTCGGCCCGGGGACTTCTTCAACTCAGCAGGCGGCAGCCAACTCCAACCCGCCGCCTCCCGGCCCAGCCGCCCTTGTACAAATTGCAGTCATGGCAGTCGGGGAGATAGCAGCACCCTCATGGGCTCAACCCATCCTCAACTTCCTGGTGAACAAAGAGCTGCCGGTTGACGAGATCCTAGCCTGACAAGTGCAACGGCGGGCAGCAGCATACACCATAGTCAACAAAGAACTAGTTCGGCGCAGTGTCACTAGTGTGTACCAACGCTGCGTGGAGCCGGACCAGGGTCAAGCAATCCTCAAAGATATTCACCAAGGCGAATGTGGTCACCATGCGGCTTATCGCTTGTTGCCAAAGCTTTTTGTCATGGTTTTTTCTGGCCGACTACTCTAGAAGATGCCAAAGAGTTGGTCCAGAAGTGCAAAGGGTGTCAGAAGTTCCGCTCCAAGCCACACTTGCCGGCTTCCGCACTCAAGACAATTCCCATTGCCTGGCCCTTTGCTATCTGGGGTTTGGATATGGTGGGGCCATTAAAGACGGCCCGTGGTGGCATGACTCATCTGCTTGTCGTTGTGGACAAGTTCACCAAGTGGATAGAAGCAAAGCCAATCAAGAAGCTGAATGGGCCGCCTGCCATGACTTTCATCGCCGACATCACCACTCGATACGGCATACCACATAGCATCATCACCGACAACAACACAAACTTCACCAAAGGAGCCTTGGCACATTTCTGCGCGATGCAGGGCATCCGACTGGACTTAGCGTCTGTTTCCCATCCACAGTCAAACGGCCAAGTAGAGCGGGCAAACAGCCTCATTTTCTCCAACATCAAGCCCTGACTAGTTGAGCCTCTAGAGCGTTCGGCCGGCTGCTGGCCCGATGAGCTACCGACCGTCCTCTGGAGCCTGCGCATGACTCTGAACAAGTCAACCAGCTTCACGCCCTTCTTCCTCGTCTTTAGTGCTGAAGTCGTCATCCCGACGGACATAGAGTTCGACTCCCCATGAGTCACCATGTACATCGAGGCGGACGCCAAGGAGGCGCGAGAAGACGGCGTCGACTTGCTGGAAGAGGGTCGGCTGCTAGCACTCAGCCGGTCCGCCATCTACCAGCAAAATCTGCATCGATACTACAACCGCAAGGTGAATCCAAGATCCTTCCAAGAGGGAGACCTTGTGCTCCAGCTGATCCAGCAAACAGCCGGCCAGCACAAGCTCTCGGCACCTTGGGAAGGCCCTTTTATCATCAGCAAGGTGCTGGGCAACGATTCCTACTATCTGATCGACGCTCAGAAGCCCAGAGCACGCAAAAGAGATGACTCAGTCAAGGATATGGAGAGGCCATGGAACACAAACCTCCTCCGAAGATTTTACAGTTGAAAGCAGTATGTATCATGCTACCTTTTGTATTAATTACGAAGGCTCCGGGTCCCCCGAGAAGAGCTCGGGGACTACCCTCTTTTATCTATATGATAAGTATTATGCCCATGAGTGTGTGTTGTTTTATTATTCCGCCTGGCACCGGGTTCGACCAGTCGGCCTGGAGGCTCGCCGCCTTCTGCTATATGCCGCCTCCTGTAGCCGGACAAGTTGACGCCTCCTGCTTCACCTTGCAGTTGTAGTACCGGCGCAGCTCGCCATTCAGTCGGCCCGGAGGAACCAAAAACTTCCCCTGTCAGAAGCCGCAGCTCGCAGAGCGACTAAATGGCGGGCAGGGGTTGCGAAACAATACCCACATGAAAAATGGCTAAGGAAAGAACGCATATAGTCGAGGCCGGCATCCCGCCTGTTCGGCCGGCTGCCAAGCAGCCGGCCGGCCGGCTTCTGCTTGTCTTGCCAACACTCCAAATGACTAAGTACTTGCCCTCCCGCAAAAAGCTAAGTACTCGACCCAGCCGTAGTCCGCAGAGTGGCTGTTTGGTTGGCAAGAGGATAGCCAAGGGAGGGCGGCAAAGGAAAAAAGCAAGGAGCATAAGGCAAGAAAAGTAGAAGTCGGCAAAGCAAAGCATGAATTGCGATAAAATATTTACATAGATAAAGGCCCACTGGCCAGCATTCAACAAAGTTTGATATAAACCCGCGGGTGGAATTGTGCAAATTTAACCAAAGTTGTCCAGAATAGTGAGCAGAAAAAGAAAAAGATAACGTCCTAAGGGGCAGCAGAAGGCTCGGGATGGACGGTGGAGTTGGCGGTGCCGGTTGGTGCAGCAGAAGGCTCCGGGTGGACGGTGGAGTCAGCGGTGCCGGTTGGTGCAGCAGAAGGATCCGACTGGACGGCAGGGTTGGCGGCACCAGTTGGGGCAGCGGACGGCTGGACGGCAGAGTCGGCGGCATCCGTTGGTGGAACGGGCGGCTGGTCGGTCTCCGCCTGGCCGCCACCAGCAGCGGTCGGCGCTTTGGAGCGCGGATCATTGCTTGAGGCCCGGTCAGGTTGAGGCTAACCATCCGCTCCAACCTCCGGCACGTCGTCCTCGCTTTCCTCCTCCTCCTCCTCCTCCCCTTCATCACTGGAGTCGATCACTTCAGCCGAATCCTTGCTGTCCTCTGGGTTAAGCCCGAGACACTCCAATGGCGCTTCGGGATGAAGATGCTGGTGTCGGTGTAGTCAGCAATCGCCGCCGCCCTGCTGATAAGTTCGGCTTCCACCGCCACCAGCTCCTCATGCGCCTCCAGCTGAAACGTGGTTAGCTGGGCTAGATCCAGCCCAGGATACCATGCCTTGACGAACTCCAGGGCTCGACGTGCCCCTGTCAGGGCTGCAGAGCCCTTCCAGGCCTCCAGGCGGCCGGCTGCCACCTCCAGCCAGTCGGCAGTCCGACTGGGGGTGCACAGAGCCTGTACGCCTGGCCAGAGGGCGGAGATCGCCTGGGCCCCAACGCGCTGAAGGCGGCGCAGCATCTGATGGGCAGGCCAAAGGCAGGCCTGGATGCTGAGGAGCTGCTCGTTGAGGGTCCGGGGGCGTCAACGGCAATCTGCACGCCTTTTGCCCTCTGCTCCTGGCATTGGGCCTCGATGATCTGGTTCGCAGCGACGGAATGGCCTGGGAAGAAGTCTGTTGGGACAGAAGGCAAGAAAAGCCAAAGGTCAGAAGCTAGCAGTCGGCCTAGATAAGGACCGGCGACTCAAAACAAGAAAGAAAAGGAAACAAAGCTCACCATCGACCAAGTCTTCTATGCTGCTGAAGCATGTAGTCATCTGCGCCTCCTTGTCGGCCCAGGCGGAGCGCTCGATCTCGAACTCAGCAAGGAGGTCGGTCTCCTTCGTCTTCGCTTCCCTCTGAGCCGTCTTGAGAGCCTCCGCCTGCTCCGCGAGCTGAGTGACCAGTCGGTCATGCTCCTCGGCCAGCTTGCTGCACTCCGCCTCCTTGCCATGCAGGGCGGTGTTGGCCTCGCCCAGCTGCTGCTGCAAGGCGGCGTTGGCCTCTGTAAAAAGGGAGGAAGGAAAGAACGTCAGTCAAACAACAAAGAAGGGATGCAGTTGCCGGGGAGATCCGGCCCGACTGCTCAGCAGTCGGCCCAAATATCGGGGACTACAGCCCGCGGGTGCGCTATCGCGCCCCCACAGAGAGAAAGCCACCAACAGAAGTAAAGTCACTAAAAAGATTTGGCTTGACTGCTCAGCAGTCAGCCCGAACCTCAGGGACTATAGCCCGCGGGTGCGCCAGCGCGCCCCCGCGAAGGAAGGAAATCAAAACTTACTCCGCCTCATTGAGGGTCCGGGGGCGTCAACGGCAATCTGCATGCCTTCCGCCCTCCGCTCTGGGCGTTGGGCCTCGATGATCTGGTTCGCAACGACGGAATGGCCTTGGAAGAAGTCTATTGGGACAGAAGGCAAGAAAAACCAAAGGTCAGAAGCTAGCAGTCGGCCTAGATAAGGACCGGCGACTCAAAACAAGAAAGAAAAGGAAACAAAGCTCACCATCGACCAAGTCTTCGATGCTGCTGAAGCATGTAGTCATCTGCGCCTCCTTGTCGGCCCAGGCGGAGCGCTCGATCTCGAACTCAGCAAGGAGGTCGGTCTCCTTCGTCTTCGCTTCCCTCTGAGCCGTCTTGAGAGCCTCCGCCTGCTCCGCGAGCTGAGTGACTAGTCGGTCATGCTCCTCGGCCAGCTTGCTGCACTCCGCCTCCTTGCCATGCAGGGCGGTGTCGGCTTCGCCCAGCTACTGCTGCAAGGCGGTGTTGGCCTCTGTAAAAAGGGAGGAAGGAAAGAATGTTAGTCAAACAACAAAGAAGGGATGCAGTTGCCGGGGAGATCCGGCCCGACTGCTCAGTAGTCGGCCCAAATCTCAGGGACTACAGCCCGCGGGTGCGCTATTGTTCCCCCACAGAGAGAAAGCCACCAACAGAAGTAAAGTCGCTAAAAAGATTTGGCTTGACTGCTCAGCAGTCAGCCGAACCTCGGGGACTATAGCCCGCAGGTGCGCCAGCGCGCCCCCGCGAAGGAAGGAAATCAAAACTTACTCCGGCTCTCGGACAAGTTGGCGGTCTGCTTCTCTAGCTCCCGGACTTCGGAGTTGAAGGTGGCCGCGCAAAGATTGTGGTAATCCTACAAGAGGGATATCAGATAAAGTTAGCATTCGACGCTTGCAAGTGAAAGTTCCGGACCACCTGCTCAGCAGCCGGCCCTAAACTTGGGGACTACACCCAGTGGGTCCGCTGGCGCGCCCCCATGATGGAAGCAAGAAGATAAAAGTAAAGAGAAGTAAGAAACTTACACGGATGGCTGCCCGCGAGTCCTGGAACGCCTCGTTGCATCGCTTGAGGGCTTTGGCTTCGGCCCGGAGTTTGGCCTGGACGTCGAGGACTGCTTGGTTCAAGGCGCCCGTCCCGTCTCCGTGTACCCAGCCAGCGGGCGCGGTGCTGGTCGCCTCGGTGTCAGGGACCGATAAGCTCACGGCACCGGCCTCCAGCGGCCGTGGTGCTGATGGCGCCTTCGCAAGACAGTGGCGCGTGGGTGTACGGACCTCAGGAGTCAGGTCTATCACCACCTCGTTCCCGACTGGTGGCACCGGTGGGGCGGCCGGCTGCTCGTCCTGCGTTCCGCCGGTTGGTGGTGGCGGCGGCACGATGACGTCCGGCACGGCCATGTTGCCGCCCTCCCTCTCCATGACCGGTTGCTCGTCGCCGGCTCCCCCAGTCGTCGCCACAAACTTCGGCGGAGGCGGCACGGTGTTCAGGGGAGTCACGAGCAGCGGCTCCTGGCGGCGCGCGGCCTCTACGAGCCTCTCCTTCTCCGCGGTGTCAGCCTCTGCTTGCGCCAGCTTCCTCACTGCAGATATTGCGGCCTTGTCCACCTCCGCCTTCGCCAGGAGGTCAGCTTCCTGTTCCTCGCGCACCTCCCGCGCATTCCGCTCCTGCGCCTCCCGGAGGTCGGCAGCCGGGTCGATTTGCCGGCTGGTGGTGGAGGTCTCCGCCAACCTGATGACCGAGGTGGCGGCCGACTTCTCGAGGGTGAGCGAGGCCCTGAGATAGGAAGGCAAGATAAAGAAGTTTCCTAGGCTAGATAGGCAAAGAGGAAGAAGCATAGGAGGAGCACTTACGCTAACACCATGGGCGGCACCTTCGGCTACCTCTAGAACTTGGCCACCTTGGTCGCGGCCTCTTTTCGCCTGGTCGCCGCGACCGGGTTCTTGGGCTTCTTCGGCGCGCCGCCAAACAAGGCGACGCCTTGCTTCCGCTTGCGCTTGCCGCCTCGGGCGGACGGCCCGGTAGAGGGGCCTGCGCTGGTGTTGACAGTGCTCCGGGAGGGGCGCGGCTCGTCTTCGTCTTCATCATCATCGGGCTAGGTTTCCACACCGCTGCCCTCCTCGGAGCCGCCTACTCCATCGCCGCCACCTGCTGCATCATCATCCAAGGTGGCCGCGCCCATGTCGGGGTCATCCTCATCGCTCACCTCCCGGTCCGGCTGGTAGTCACCACCCGGCCCCACGATGGTGGCCGTCGCCGCAGACATGTAAATCTGCGCTCCGGAGAAGAAGTTGTCTCACACCAGGAACAAGACTAAAGCCAGAACCAAAAAAGGAAGAAGTTAAGAGACTTACGGCAGGCGGCGGATTGTCGTGGGAGTACGGCCGTTTCCCAAACCACCAAGCTCCCTCAGACACCTTGAGGTCGGAGATCTCATTCACCATCCTCGCCACCTCAGCAGTCAGAATCTCCTTCGTGCACATCTTGCTCGGGTCACGGTGCCCGCTCATCCGATAGATCATGTGAGGGCGGCCTTGAAGTGGGAGGACCCGGCGCTCGACGAAGGCGATGAGGAGGTTGGAGGCCACGAGGCCCTCTGACTCCTGGAGCACCCGGAGTCGGCCGATGGTGGTAGCCGCGTCCGCCGACACTGGCTTCGGCTTATAGCCCTAGTTGGGCCGAATCCCGACAGGGGGGCCGGCCTCATAGGCCGGCAGGTTGATGAAGTCGACAGCTGGGTTGACGTTCTCAACGTAGAAATAAGACTGCTGCCACAGTTTCACCGACTATGACAGTTTGATGACGTGAAGGCATTCCTCTTCACCGGTCGGCGCACGGCGACGAATCCACCGCACTCGGCCGCCGTCTCCTTGGCGGAGGTGCCCAGCTTGCCGTAGAAGAACGCTCCCCACAGCTCGAGTGTGGGCAGGATGCCAAGGTAGCCCTCGCACGCCGTGACCAAGGCGGAGCAGCGTCACGGTGTTGGGCGTCAGGTGATGCGGCTGGAGGTGGTTGAAGTCCATGAACGAGCGGAGGAAGCCGCTCGCCGTAAGGCCGAAGCCACGGAGGAAGTGCGAGCGGAAGATGACCCACTCGTCTCCCTTCGGGTGCGGCGAAATCTCCTCCGACGGCGGCACCCGCACCTTGACGAATGCCGCGTTAGGCATCTGGCGCGTGTTCTAGAGGATGGTAAGGTGATCTTCGATCATCGTCGAGCCATCCCAGTCGCTGCCCTTCTCGCGCGCCATGGCCTCGAGCGGAGCTGTGTGGGGAGGAAGAGCACGACGGCGGCGAACTGCGGCAGCACCATGACGAGCACTAAGCAGTGGCAGCAGCGGGGGCGGAGAGAGCAAGAGGAGGAAGAGAGTGTGGGGAGGAGGGCGCGCGTGCTCCGCCGCTCCCCTCCCCCCCCTACTTATAGCCCTCGGGCTGCGAAGCCGAGGGGGTGGGGCGTGGGATAGTGGGATTAACTACACCCATGACCCCACGACCCCCCCGATTACTGCATGAAGTTACGTCGCCTTAAACGCCCACGGGAATCACAACCGCCCGCCCCGGCCGCAGCGGATCTGCCTGCATGCCGAGGCCCGGTAGTGGCGGGTGAGGGAGTCCTGGACTAGGGGGTATCCGGACAGCCGGACTATATACTTTGGCCGGACTGTTGGACCACGAAGATATAGCTTCTAGGGTTTAGCCTCTACAATCTCGTGGTAGATCAACTCTTGTAATACTCATATCATCAAGATCAATCAAGCAGGAAGTAGGGTTTTACCTCCATCGAGAGGGCCCGAACCTGGGTAAAACATCGTGTCCCTTGCCTCCTGTTACCATTAGCCTTAGACGCATAGATTGGGACCCCCTACCCGAGATCCACCGGTTTTGACACCGACATTGGTGCTTTCATTGAGAGTTTCTCTGTGTCGTCGCTGCAAGGCTCGATGGCTCCTTCAATCATCAACAACAACGCGGTCCGGGTTGAGACTTTTCTCCCTGGACAAATCTTCGTGTTCGGCGGCTTCGCACTGCGGGCCAATTCGCTTGGCCATCTGGAGCAGATCGATAGCTACGCCCCTGGCTAGCAGGTCAGGTTCGGAAAATTGAACTATACGGTCGATATCCGTGGAGACTTGATCTTCGACGGATTCGGGGCTACGCCAGGAGCGCCGAACATTCACGACGAGCACGGCTTAGACATGCTGTCAGACAATACTCGGGATATCGCACCTGCAAGAGCTCCGGACCTAAATCCGGGGCAGACTGCGTCGTCCGAGGACGGGTGGATGGAGCCCGCCCCGGAGGCCACACACTCATCGGTGGTAGAGCCGAGCACAGACTTCACCCCCAAGGAAGCGTGTGTCTCCGGACCCTCGGACTGGTGTCCGGCTATAGGTCCCAGATCGTGCACCCCCGAGCCTGTCGATTCTGGTTGGGCTCCGGTAATGGAATTCACCGCTGCGGATATCTTCCAACACTCGCCCCTCGGCGACATGCTGAATTCACTAAGGTCTCTCTCTTTGTCAGGAGATGCTTGGCCGAACTATGTCCAGCTTGAGGGGGAAGAAGGCGATGAAGAAATTCGTTCCCCACCCACCACCCACTTCATAGCCACTGTAGACGACGTAACAGACATGCTTAACTTCGACTCCGGTGACACCAACGGTACGGACGTTGGCGCAGGGGACGATTCTGAGCCACCGCCCACGGGGCGCTAGACTGCCACCTCATCATACGATATATACATGGTGGACACGCCCAACGAGGACGATGGCAACAAAACGGAGGATAAACCCCCGGACAAAAGCCAAAACGACGGTGCAGATGCCGCTCTAAGTCCAGGCATAGTAAAAACAGCGATAACAGCGCTAGAAAGATCGACACCCCAGTCAACTCCGAAGGCAACAACGAACATATGAACCCAGCGATTGAGCAGGATGAGCCAGGTCATGCCGAACACAGCCCGGAGCAGACGCCCGATCACAGTAATCCCGAGGGCCGAACTCATCAAACTGCCCCGGGACAAGAGCACAGTCCGGACGACAACGCATTCATCATCCCGGAAACACGTTTGGAATGAGATAACCTCCACAGAAGGCTTATGGCCACCGCGAGAAGTCTAAAGAAGCAGAAGCAAAGGCTCAAGGCTGCATAGGAAACGCTCAATCGCAGATGGAACAAAGTGCTAGACACCGAAGAAAAATACGGCGACGATCACCACGCAAAGAGCTATCCAAAGCGCAAGCTGCTGCCAGAATTCAATGATGAGGCCATTCCACTGAAGAACAATATGTCCAGTAGGCCAGACCAACCGCTTCATAGCCGCAATAGAGCAGCCACTGATGCCGCATAGGATTTACATGAGCTCCTGGATAAAAAGGCCAGCGCGACCAGGTCCATCTATGGATCTAGAGGACATGCTCCAGTGCAGGATTACGGTCACCAATACGATCAGACTGATCGAGTACCAGTTCGGAAACATCACCGGACACAACAACAGTCGACAGCACGACACAATGTGTCCAGATACAGAGGGGCCGCTCACCCTCTGTGCTTCACCGAAGAGGTACTGGACCACGAATTTCCACGGGGTTTCAAACCCGTGAACATAAAGGCATATGACGGAACGACAGACCCCGGGGTCTGGATTGAGGATTTTATCCTTCACATCCACATGGCTCGTGGGGACGACCTCCATGCCATTAAATACCTTCCCCTCAAGTTGAAGGGACCATCTCGGCACTGGTTGAAAAGCCTCCCCGAAAACTCAATCGGAAGTTGGGAGGAACTTGAGGATGCTTTCAGGGCCAATTTTCAGGGAACCTATGTCTGACCTCCAGACACTGACGATTTAAGTCACATAATTCAACAACCCGGAGAGTCTGCCCGCAAGCTTTGGAATAGATACCTCACTAAAAAGAATCAAATTGTCGATTGTCCGGATGCTGAAGCCCTAGCGGCCTTCAAGCACAGTATCCGGGATTAGTGGCTCGACAGACACCTCGGCCAAGAAAAGCCGAGGACAATGGCAGCCTTAACAAGCCTTAGGACCCACTTTTGCGCGGGTGAAGACAGCTGGTTGGCCCGTAGAGGCACCAGCGACCCAGGCACATCCGAAATCAGGGATGGCAACGGGAAGCCACGGCGCAATAAAAACAAACATCGAAACAAGGAAGAAAGTCTGGACAACACAATGGTCAACTCCGGATTCAGGGGCTCTCAACCCGGTCAACAAAAGAAGCCATTTAAAGGCAGCAAAGAGGAACCGTCCGGCCTGAACAAAGTCCTGGACAGACTGTGCCAAATTCATGGCACCCCCGAAAAACCTGCAAACCACACTCACAGAGAATGCTGGGTCTTTAAGCAGGCCGGCAAATTAAATGCCGAACACAAGGGAAGGGAAACACCAAGTGAAGACGAGAACGAGCCTCGCCAGCCGAACACTGGGGGACAGAAAAAATTCCCACCAGAGGTAAAAACAGTAAACATGATCCGCGCGACTCACATACCCAAGAGAAGGCGCGAACATGCGCTTAGAGACGCATACACTATAGAGCCCGTCGCCCCCAAACTTAACCACTGCTCGGCCTGCCCGATCACCTTCGATCACGGGGACTACTCGAGTAGTATGCGGCACGGAGGATCAGCTGCCTTGGTGCTCGACCCAATAATCGACGGATACCATCTCACTCGCGTCCTCATGGACGACGGCAGTAGTCTCAATCTAATATACCAAGACACTGTCCGCAGGATGGGGATAGACCCATCCAGAATCAGCCAAAGTAACACCACCTTTGAAGGGGTGATACCAGGCGTTGAAGCTCGCTGCAGGGGCTCCCTCGTATTAGAGGTGACATTCCATTCCCCAGACAACTTCAAATGCGAAGAACTACTCTCCACCATCGCCCCCCTCCAAAGTGGCTATCATCCGTTGCTCGGAAGAACGGCCGTCACCCGCTTCAACGCAGTACTGCACTATGCCTACCTTAAACTCAAGATGCCCGGTCCATGTGGCATCATCACCGTTAACGGAAATACAAAGAGTTCCTTACGTGCGGAAGAGTGCGCGACGGCTCCAGCGGCCAGACACTAAGCGGCCTCTAATATAAGAACACATGATCGGTCGTTAAGACCGCGGACACGGTTAGACGAGTCCGGCAGCCCAGATAAACCTGAGCTAGACGCTACACATGTAATACCATAGAGGACACCAGGGGCTTCAAATATTCAATAAAGCCCACCTTTTGGCTTGACCTTATTAACAGGCCAATGTCTTACACTTCTACTATTCATTGATAATAGTCAACTCTTCGCACGCTTACGTCATACTCTTCTACAGGAGTTTTCCTTTTTACAGACATCATTCGTGCGATACCCTCCCAGGACACGGCACAACAGAGACAAAGGCGCAGACGTGTAGCAGGGCCCCACTCAAAGGTTTCTCTTTAGATTAAGCCCCTGTGTAAACCTTCTTTATTGTCTCTTGTTGCTTACACATCCCACGGGTACTACACCCACAGGGGATACTGCCGTTATTGGCATTTCGCCATGACAGACTAATGCACGTACCTGGAAATACAGGGTTCATAATAAAGGGCGCTCCTCAGCCCAGTATATGTTATAAAGTCCGAATACCTTCGGGAGTGTTCGGCGTGCGAGGTTGGCCTTATATGCATCAGCTCTGAATCATGTCTTTGGTCAAATGTTGGGTTTGCCCGGCTCTTGGGTTTGCCGCCTTACGTTCCATTCTTATCGGCTAAGGCGGCCAAAGGAGAACTACTGCGATTGTGCCCTGGTTATTCCGGACGAGCACCTCAGTAGAGAAAGCCGAAAACTGGCTGTCATGATATAGCGAGAGACTATTAAACCACTCAAAGACTTAGCAGAATCTTTAGGATTCCTCCACATTAACGAAGGACCGTTTCCCGGTCATGTACACACGCGCCCGTATTTGGATGCACACAAAAGTATCAGGGGCTACATAGTAGCCCCACTGTCAAACTCCTATCGCTAAGTGAAAGTGTTAAAGCTATATAGTCTGGTTACCTAGTTCGACGTGCGATCACCTCCTTAATGGACCAAGACGTTGGATCAAGTGTGAATACGCATATTTTCGTGAACACCCCTGCATTATATGCGTGGTGGCTGAAGCCAACGACTGCTAACTTTCAAAATTGCATATATACATAAAACGGCCGCACAGGAGGCACAATAACACTTTCGGGCGAAACGTATAAACATAGCCTCCATAATTAAAATAACATTGTTTTTACAATGAAACAATTTGTCACTCAAACATGACATTCTTCAAGCACTTAGCCTCTATTGAGCGAGCACCTTCTGCTACCTGCTCCAAGTAGTGCTCGGCCGGATCCTGGCCTCCCGCCGGATTCTGGGTCGCAATGATGGTGGCCTCCATATCTATCCAATATGCTTTAATGCGGGCAAGGGCCATCCGTGCACCCTCTATGCATGCCGACCTCCGGCTTAGGCCCCTTCGGCCATAGATGGTCTATTACAGACCGCATTGCAAGACCGGACAGCCTATGGAGCTCGGCCACAGCAGCCATCCTCTCACTCAACAGCAATGGGCGTGTTGGAGCACTGAATTGCGACCGGAACAACTTTTCCTCTTCATTATCTTTTTGATACTCAAAAAACTTGGCCGCACCAGCCGTACTCTTTGCCAAATCCACATACGCGTCTCCAGGGCTCCAGTGCCGATCCAGAGGAGCGTACTTTGGATCTAAAAAATTCATCCGCAATAAATAGGGGTTTCCAGCCACGATTTCTCCGGCCTGTCGAAGCTCCTCCCGCGCATCCCTAATTTCAGACCGCGTCTCCTTGGCCGCATCAAGTGCCTTCTTCAGGTCAGCCGAATTATCCTGATTCTCTTTTTCAAGGAGCTCACACCGGTCGGCGGCATTTTTCAGCTCCATAGCCATCTCGGCTATTTTGTCTTTGCTTCGACGATGAGCAGCCTGTTTGGCTCTCAACTCTTCGGTCGCCTTTAGGGCAGCCGCATTGCTAGCCCGGGCTTGTTCCTTTGCCAGGGCAAGTTCTGCCCTCAGGGCTTCCACGGTAGCAGCTCCGTCTACAGTCCAAGCATATCACATTAACATTATGCTCCTCTCAATTTTTCCTATAAAAATAAGGAAAGCAGAGCACATACCTTGTGACTCGTTAAGCCGCTCGTTCACAAGTGTGATATCAGCATCAATAACTCCAATCTGCCTCCTCAATTCGGCGACTTCAACGGTCGGCTGCCGGATCCTTAGCCACCTACGCATAAATACAGTGTGATCATTACTTAACAATGTGATCCTCCGTTTGCCGCCTAGGGGCAACCAGAGTCTCAGGGGCTACTATCCATATGGAGCACACCTAGCGCGTGCGTCGCAGTCAAAAATTATGTATTTTCATTACAACCTCAAAGCCTCTGAGCAGGCTCGTAAAAGCTTCATTCAATCCGCTTGTGGCGGATGAAATCTTCTCAAGCACCATGCTCATTAATGAAAGGTGATCCTCTGAGAGAGCAGCTTGCTCCAGAAGGCTCATCAGTGTATCCGGCCGGTCGCCGAACTGTGCCCTTCTTATCACCCCACGTGGGAGCCGAATGCTCCGGGCTTAGGGCGGCCGAAGTACTAGCTTCTGGCCTCGGCAGATCTGGACTCCTCCGTGATGACACCTCGGGGTCGCCCGCCCCATAAGGCGGAGAGGCTGGTGGGCTTTCACTCTCCATCATCTTCGGAAGGAGATACCCCGAAGACGAACTCTGTCGAGAAGAGCTGCTAGCCGGACTGCAAAAGAGGGATCCAGGTTATTGTTCTCGGAGGAGGGAGCAGTAGCTTTGTATTTATGATTAACTTACAGCTTGGTTGAGGGCTGGCCCGTTTGCGGGCATGGCATGGTGAGGACACCCTCCGGGGCAGGGCCCCCTGGTGAAGTTTTCTTCCCTTGTCTGGGCACCTTCGTCTCCAAGTCTTCAGAGGCGGCCCTCTTCTTCCTGCGAGGGGAGGAGACCTTAGATTCCCCTCCCCGACTATCCTCCTTCGGGGAGGTAGCAATTCCCCCGGTTTGGATGTGCAATGTGTGAAGTTCTGCTTCTCTGTTCTTCCCTTCATCTTTCCGCGAGGGCACTTGACTTAGCACACGACCAAGCATCTTGGCTATGGCGGGACTAGGCGAGCCTTCGGGAAGTGGCGCCGGACACCTGATTCTCTCTGCCTTGCTGAGCCATTCCTGGCCACGGAGGGTTTTCAGAATAATGTTATGATAAATATAAACGAGGTGTTCGATTTCTGGGTCACTTACTTGGGTATCTGGGCGGTTGCAGCTCAGGCCCACATCCTCGGTGGTGTCCGGACACTTTACTTCTGGTCCGAAGAATAACCTACACATTCCTTCGAGCGTCATGCGAAAGAAGTGCAGAATAGTCCGCGGACCTTCCGGATTGAACTCCCACATCCGAAGAGGCCGGCGTTTGCACGGCAACATCCGTCGGACTAGCATTACCTGAATTATGCTGACAAGGCTAATGTCCCTCTCAAGAAGCTCCCGGATGCGGCTCTGCAATGTTGGTACATCATTAGCAGGCCCCCAATCCCGTTCTACATCGGCCCATGACGCCAGTTGAGGCGGAGGGCCCGAATGGAAGTCGGGGGCAGCCACCCACTTTGTGCCTCTAGGAGCCGTGACGTAAAACCACCTCCGCTGCCATAGATCGGACACCTCCGGGAAGAAGCCTTCCGGTCATGGGGCATCAGCGCTCCTGCTTATTACAGCACCTCCGCACTCCGCGTGTTGCCCCTCAATCATTTTCGGCTTCACATTGAAGGTCTTGAGCCATAAGCCGAAGTGCGGGGTGATGTGGAGGAAGGCTTCGTACACAATGATGAACGACGAGATGTGGAGGATGGCGTCCGGAGCTAGATCGTGGAAATCTAGTCCGTAATAGAACATGAGCACTCTCACAAAGGGATCAAGGGTGAAGCCTAAGCCACGGGGGAAGTGAGAAACAAATACGATGCTCTCGTTGGGCTCAGGAGTAGGTATGACCTGCCCGGGAGCAGGAAGCCTGTGCTTGATGTCGGTGGTCAGATATTTGACCTACCTAAGCTTTGCAATGTCCTCCTCTGTGGCAGAGGAGGCCACCCATCGGCCTTTAAGGTTGGATCCGGACATGGTTGAAGATCTGAAGTGCTTGAGCTTGGGCTTCGGGTGTTGGAACTCGAGATGCGAGAAGGCGCAAGCATGGTAAAAAAAGAGGGATAGGCCCGGCCCCTTTATAAAGGGGGTGAATATCAAACGTCCTCAGCATAACCGCTTGGGACTTACCTAAAAACATGGAGTCATACCAATAGGTGTTGTGGGGTTGCACGCGCTCGTATTGATGGAAGATCCCGCGATAAAGGGAACACGATCTCTGCTTTGGCAAGTCATGCCAATGAAACCGCCTCGCAACGCGTATCGAGGCAGGACAAGAAAAACCAGTTCGTGTTAGGCTGGGCCACGACATAAGGGCACGCCGTAAAAAGTTTTGTCAGCAGATCAGATTTGTGAAGTGTTATGCTCCCTATGGTGGTGTGCAGAAATTATCTCGCAGAACCGGACACAATCCTTAATCTGCTTTGGAGTATTCGGAGATGGAACCCACCTTGCAATGTCGAAGACAATCTACGTGCCGGACTCATCATCATTGAAGCCTGGTTCAGGGGCTACTGAGGGAGTCCTAGATTAGGGGGTATCCGGACAGCCGGACTATATACTTTGGCCGGACTGTTAGACCATGAAGATACAAGACTCAAGACTTCGTCCCGTGTGTGGATGGGACTCTCCTTTATGTGGAAGACAAGCTTGGCGATCCGGATATTAGATTTCCTTCTTTGTGACCGACTCTATGTAAACCCTAGCCCCTTCCGGTGTCTATATAAACCGGAGGGTTTGGTCCGTATAGGGACAATCATAATCGTCATAGGCTAGCTTCTATGGTTTAGCCTGTACGATCTCGTGGTAGATCAACTCTTGTAATACTCATATCATCAAGATCAATCAAGCAGGAAGTAGGGTTTTACCTCCATCGAGAGGGCATGAACCTGGTTAAAACATCGTGTCCCTTGCCTCCTATTACCATTAGCCTTAGACGCACAGATCGGGACCCCCTACCCGAGATCCGCCGGTTTTGACACCGACAGCAGGCCCGGCCCACTGTCACGTCCCATCAGGAGTGTGGGGTGGCAGGCTGGCCGGGATGACGCGTGCCGCGTGGCATGCTTATTGTGGGCGGCGGGCCTGGGAAGCTTAGCAGGCACGCCACCTGTTTTCCCGCCTTGGTGTTCAAAATTGACCGACGATCCCGCCTTGTCGAAACCAACTCCAGCAGTCAGCGCATCATAAGGCGGATCGAGCATTCTCCTAGAGCTCGATGAGGGGGGAAGCCACTGAGACTTCGCGACCCCTCGACCGTAATGCCTCATCGGCTTCGGGGACTACTGTCGGAGTAATGGGCCATGGGTAGCCTCACCCGAGTCCCTGAACCAGTCAAAACTTTGGGCCGGCTTTGCCCCACGAAACCTCGTACTGAAACACCGCCTTCCGGAGGCCGGCTGGCTTAACGGCCGGCCAAGCGCCAGCAGACGGCGCCAAGAGCGGCTGGCTCCTACCGGCCGGCCTCCAGAGAGGCTGGTGTCTAGAAGGCGGCCGCCCGGTGCCCTCAGAGTCTGCACCCTCATCAAGAGGACAAGACAGGGTGAGGCTACAACATAGTCCCTCACCCCCGAATCCTGGACTTGGCGTGGCCATAGTGCCCCGTACAGGCGAAGATCTCCACATGGCGCGGCACTGTTGCCACACCCCCCTTGACGTCACTCTTGATAGGCGGAGTCCTGTTCCCCACGACGACCTGTCGGTACGGCCTGTAGGTGGCGGGCCCTACCAGGCAGCGAGAGCCCGGAAGGCGGCAGAAGCCAGACCAGCCGGACCTGCGGGAGGCCGGCTTCCATGTGGTGTGGCTACAGTGATCTCCCACCAGGCGGTGGGACTGTAGCCACACTCAGCTGACCAAGCCCATGTCATTAGCAGCACGGCTACAGTGAACAACTATCAACCAGACCCGCCAGCGGTGGGAGCGGACTGTTGGCTCCGTACCGGACCAGTCGGTAGGGCCCACTGAGGAAGTCCTGGATTAGGGGGTATCCGGACAGCCGGACTATGTACTTTCGCCGGACTGTTGAACCGTGAAAATACAAGATAGAAGACTTCGTCCCGTGTCCAGATGGGACTCTCCTTTGCATGGAAGACAAGCTTGGCGATCCGGATATTAGATCTCCTTCTTTGTAACCGACTCTATGTAAACCCTAGCCCCCTCTGCTGTCTATATAAACCATAGGGTTCGGTCTGTAGAGGGACAATCATAATCATCATAGGATAGCTTCTAGGGTTTAGCCTCTACGATCTCGTGGTAAATCAACTCTTGTAATACTCATATCATCAAGATCAATCAAGCAGGAAGTAGGGTTTTACCTCCATCGAGAGGGCCCGAACCTGGGTAAAACATTGTGTCCCTTGCCTCCTGTTACCATTAGCCTTAGACACACAGATCGGGACCCCCTACCCGAGATCCGCCGGTTTTGACACCGACATTGGTGCTTTCATTGAGAGTTCCTCTATGTCGTCGCTACAAGGCTCGATGGCTCCTTCAATCATCAACAACAACGCGGCCCAGGGTGAGGCTTTTCTCCCCGGACAGATCTTCGTGTTCGCCGGCTTCGCACTGCGGGCCAATTCTCTTGGCCATCTGGAGCAGATCGACAGCTACGCCCCTAGCCAGCAGGTCAGGTTCGGAAACTTGAACTACATGGCCGATATCTGCGGAGACTTGATCTGTGACGGATTCGGGCCTACGCCAGGAGCGCCGAACAGTCACGACGAGCATAGCTTACACCTGCCGTCGGACAATACTCGAGATATTGCACCTGCAGGAGCTTCGGACTTAAATCCAGGGCAGATCATGTCATCCGAGGACGGGTGGACGGACCCCGCCCCGAAGGCCGCACACTCATCGGCGATAGAGCCGAACACAGACTTGTGTCCGGATGTAGGTTCCAGACCGTGCGCCCCCGAGCCCGCCGAATCTGGTTGAGCTCCGGTAATGGAGTTTACCGCTATGGATATTTTCCAGCACTCGCCTTTTGGCGACATGCTGAACTCATTAAAGTCTCTCTCTTTGTCACGAGACTCTCGGCCGAACTATTTCCGGCTCGAGTGGGAAGCAGGCAACGAGGGAATTCATTGCCCACCCACCACCCACTTCATTGCAACTATCGATGATTTGACCGACATGCTCGACTTCCACTCTAAAGACATCGACGGTGTGGACGACGATGTAGGAGAAGAACAAGAACCACCCCCCACGGGGCGCTAGACAGCCACCTCCTCGTACGATATATATATGGTGGACACTCCAAAAGAAATCAATGGCGATGAGGAAATGGAGGATAACCCCTCAAGGAAGAAGGCAAAGCATGGGCGTCCTCGGCGCCGCTCCAAGCCCCGCCATAGCAATACCGGCACAGGAGACGAAAATAATCCGGATGGTGCCGAAGAAGAATACAACCCAAATTAGCCGGCCTTCGAGCAGGCCGAACAGGAAGACGGGCAGGTCAGTCCAGACAAACAGGCGACAGACGGATACTCGGAGGAGGACAACTACATGCCCCCCTCCGAAGACGAGATGAGCCTCGGCGATGATGAATTCGGCGTTCCTGAGGACCCCGTAGAGCAGGAGCGCTTCAAGCGCCGGCTTATGGCCACTGTGAGGAGCCTGAAAAAGAAGCAGCAGCAGCTCCAAGCTGACCAAGATCTGCTCACAGAAAGATGGACTAAAGTCCTGGCAGCCGAGGAATATGGACTCAAGCGCCACACCAAAGGCTACCTAAAGCACAAGTTGCTACCTCAACTCGAGGAGGAGCCTATACTACCAGCACAGGACGAGGCTGACTGGCCACCTCGTGGCCGAGATAAAATGGCGTACCAGCCCGAATACCAGCCTGCACCCCCACGCCAATACACTACGGCCCGGGGCAATAGGCAAGACCTGCGAGACATACTGGAAAACAAGGCAGGACAGCCAAGATCGATCTATGGATCGCGGGGGCGCGCCCCAACACGTGACAATGATCGTCATGCCGGATACACTATCAACAAGTCTGGCTGGGCTGAACATAGCCAACCAGACTTATTCGAACTGCGTGGCCACATAGCCTGACATAGAGGCGCCGCACACCCCCTCTGCTTCATTGACGAAGTGATGGATCACGAATTCCCAGAAGGGTTTAAACCCATAAACATCGAATCATACAATGGCACAACAGACCCCGCAGTATGGATCGAAGACTTCCTTCTCCACATACACATGGCCCGCGATGACGATCTACATGCCATCAAGTATCTTCCCCTTAAACTCAAAGGACCGGCCCGACACTGGCTAAATAGCCTGACGACAAATTCCATCGGGAGTTGGGAAAACCTGGAGGACGCGTTCCTCGACAACTTCCAGGGCACGTATGTGTGACCACCGGATGCCGATGACTTGAGTCACATTACCCAACAGCTAGGAGAGTCAGCCAGGAAATTCTGGACTCGGTTCCTAACTAAAAAGAACCAAATTTTCGACTGTCCGGACGCCGAAGCCTTGGCGGCCTTTAAGCATAATATCCTCGACGAGTGGCTCGCCCGACACCTCGTCTAGGAAAAACCAAAGTCCATGGCGGCCCTCACGACACTCATGACCCGCTTTTGCGCAGGCGAGGACAGCTGGTTAGCTCCTAGTAGCACCACGCCAATAAACTCCAGCACTTCAGATGTTTGCGACAGTAATGGCAAGCCACGGCGCAACAGACATAAGCATCGGAACAATGGCGACAACACTGAAGACACGGCAATAAACGCCGGACTCAGTGGCTCAAAATCCGGTCAGCGAAAAAGCCGTTCAAAAGAAACAATCAGGGATCATCCAGTCTGGACCGCATACTCGATCGCTCGTGCCAAATTCACGGCACCCCTGATAAACTAGCAAACCACACTAACAGAGATTGCTGGGTGTTCAAACAAGCCGGCAAAATAAATGCCGAAAACAAGGACAAGGGGCTGCACAGCAACGATGACGAGGAGCCCCGGCGTCCGAACATGGGGGGACAGGAGATATTTCCTCCCCAGGTGAAAACGGTCAATATGATCTATGTCACCCACATTCCCAAACGGGAACAAAAGCGAGCACTAAGGGACGTCTATGCGATGGAGCCAGTCGCCCCAAAGTTCAACCCATGGTCTGCCTGTCCGATCACTTTTGATCGTAGGGATCACCCTACCAGCATCCGTCACGGCGGTCCAGCCTCATTGGTCCTAGACCCAATCATTGACGGATTCCACCTCATGCCAGTCCTTATGGACGGTGGCAGTAGCCTAAACCTACTCTATTAGGACACAGTGTGCAAAATGGGCATCGATCCTTCAAGGATCAAGCCCACCGAAACCACCTTCAAAGGTGTAATTCCAGGAGTAGAGGCCCGTTGTACGGGCTCCATAACACTGGAAGTGGTCTTCGGATCCCCGGATAACTTTCGAAGCGAGGAGTTAATCTTTGACGTCCCTTTCCGTAGTGGCTATCATGCACTGCTTGGACAAACCGCATTCGCTCGATTCAATGCGGTACCACACTACGCATACCTCAAGCTCAAGATGCCAGGACCTCGCGAGGTTATAACAGTCAATGGCAACACAAACCGCTCTCTCCATACAGAAGAGCACACTGCGGCCCTCGCGGCAGAAGTTCAAAGCAGCCTTCTCCGACAAACCACCAATCCGGCGACAACAACCCCGAACACCATTAAGCGAGTCCGGAGTACCCTGCAATAGGATCGCCAGGCACGCCAAGAGCACGACTAGCAGTCCGGCGTCTGCCCTAGCCCCATTCAGGCAGCATTAGTGCCGCGCGTACACAATTATGCACTCAAAATACCATGGGCATAGGAGGAGGCGCCATAGGTGATATGGTCAACAGTGCGGTTTAGCCGCAACATACTTTAATAACCTTCTTTCTCTTTCAGGACCCTACTTTCGGGCAGCCCATTTAGAGAGCCGGATCATCGGACTTATCACAGGAGGGAAAACCAAGGAGGCAAAAGGCTTCGTGCACAATGGGAATACCTAGGTGGTATCTATCAATGATCATTATACCTGTTTTGCATACTCGCATGCGGCCTGCCCTTGGATAGGACATGTCAAATAGTCCTATTTTGATTTTGCTTAATGCATCAGTTGTACACATACGCTCGGACATATTATCTCACAATGGGAAACAATGTATAGCATCAGCTTATTATCCCTATCTTCACATTTTTCCTATAAATGTTTATTTAATATTGAATCCGTACACTTTGGTATGTTCAGTTTGCTAGGGGCTTCTTATCGCGCCCCATAATACGGCAAGATAAGCCAGAACACTTTTGACAGTGCGGCACCCCGAACTTATAGCATTATATGCATCAGCTCCGAATCATGTCTTGGGTCAATAGTTGGGTTTTCCAAGCTCCCTTGTTTTGGTACCTTACGTTCCGTTATATCGGCTAAGGTAGCGCAGGGAGAACTACTGCGATTGTGTCCCGGTTCTTCTGGACGAGCACCTCAGTAGAGAAAGCCGAAAACTGACTGTCATGATGCGGCGAGAGCTGGTCGCTGTTCGAGAGGTCTTAAAATCCTTAAAGATTTTTCCGCTTTAGGCGAGGAATCAGCCTCGTCCGATTTAGGCGTATATAGCGCCCCAATTCGGCTTTCCGAATTCTAGGGGCTTCGCAGAAATTTAAAATTGTAGACTTCTATGGCTAAGTGAGAGTTATAAAGCTGCATAGTCCGGTTGCCTTGTTCGTTGCGCCAAACACCTCCTTCAGGGACCAAAAATTTGGATAAAGAGTGTTTAGGTTTTTCACGAACACCACAGTACTAGTTACGTGGGGGAGGAAGCCGACGACTGGCCTACTTTCAGAATTTTATAAACAGTTGCACAGAAGGTAATATTTTAAATCAACAAAGCGCTATATAGCGCAAACAAATTCGTTTTCATATTACAAAAACGACAGGAGTACATTCACTCAAAGATTGTGTCCTTGGTACATTCATCGGCCACGAGGCGAGCGCCTTTCATAACGCCAACATAATATTTCTCGGGATAGCGATGCGCCTTGCCCTCCGGTGGTCCATCCTTGACCAGCTTCTCTACATCCAGCTTGGCCCAATGCATCTTCGCACGGGCAAAGGCTAGGAGGGCACCCTTAATGCAAATGGATCGCTTGATAACTTCAAGCCGCGGACAGGCATTTACCATACGCTTTATAAGGCCAAAGTAGCTGGCAGGCAGGGGCTCACCAGGCCACATCCGGACTATGAAATCTTTCATGGCCACTTCGGCCGCCCTATGGAGTTCAACCAATTGCTTCAATTGGTCACTCAGAGGCATTGGGTGTTCGGCTCCAGCATACTGGGACCAGAACAGCTTCTCCGTTGAGCTCCCCTCTTCCGCACGGTAGAACTCCGTGGCATCCGATATGCTGCGTGGCAGATCTGCGAATGCCCCTGGAGAGCTCCGAATTCGGGTAAGTAAAAGAAATGTCTCCTCCACATGCTTGCTTTGCATAATGAATGTCTTACCCAAAGCTATCTTCTTGGTCGCCTGGATTTCCTGTTGGGCCTTTTGGGCTTCGGCCTTGGCGTCTTTCATGCTCAAAAGGGCCTTCGCAAGCTCAGACTCTTTCGTCTTGAAGTCACGCTCCAGGGACTCGAACTTCTTGCCGAGCTCCTAGAGCTCTTGCTGTACCTCGCCCACCCTAGCATCTTGCTTTTCACGCTCAATGCGCTCCGTGGCCGCCTTATCTTCGGCCTCAGATAGCACTTTCTTCAGGGCCGCCACTTCGGTCATGGCCCCTATTACAAAATCATGACGCTTTTTGTTAGCGTCACCAGTTTTTTTCTCCTCTATATGATATGTGAACGGGGTATCACTCACCTTTGTTCTCTTCGAGCTGCCTCTTTGTGAGGCTGAGATCCTCTTCAGCCTGCTCCAGGTCCCGTTTGAGTCTGGTGACCTCTGTTGTGCGGGCAGCAGCGGCAAGCAGCACTGCCTGCTTATTCACATAGACACATACTGTTAGACTCCTGCGGTTTAGAGTTGACCCTCCGTTTGGCTTTTCTTTCCGAACACCAAACAAAGTATCAGGGGCTACTGTCTATTGGGTGATAGCTTCTCACACTTTTTACTTACCTCAAAGCCTGTCAGGAGGCTGGTATAGGCTTCGGTCAATCCGCTTTTGGTGGACCGAACCTTCTAAATCACCGCACTCATAAGAGTACGGTGCTCTTCATCCATGGAAGCGCCGCGAAGCACTTCCAGCAAACTATCCGACGCCTCTGGCGCAACGGAACTCATCGGCATGGCCGACTCATCCCCCTTAGCGAGGGGCTGCCTACCCGAATCCGAAACCTTTGGAGGTTCTGCTACAGTGTCTGGCTGAGAGCCCAACCTGCTGCGGCTCTCGTCAGCATAATCTACGGGGATCTTGCGCCCCATGTGCCCGGCGTCTGGAATTTCGCCTTGGGGCGTCTCCAGAGTCGCCTCCCCCAGCTCTGGGACCCTCTGGGACAATACCTTCATGTCATCTGCAGGCCGAGGGGAGGTGACCGTCGAGAGTGAATTCATTGCTGAATCACTCAATGACCCATCCGAAGAGGATACCTCAGGATGGGCCCTGGCCGGACTGCATATATGTGTTCGGTGTTATAACAAACTATGGAGCTAAGTGGCGCTATAGTGTTACAGAGTACGGATACTTACGATCTCACTAGGGGCTTGCCCCTAGGCAGCCACTCCTCCTCGCTGTAAGCGGCCGTGGTGGAGTGTTCTGGAAGGGATGCCTTTCCCTTCTTTGGCGTCCTGGCCTCCCCCTGCGGGGCGACTTTCCTTTTCTTCTCCTACCCTATGTGGGGAGGCGGAATTTCTTCGTGTTTCCCCCCGCCTCCACGGGAGAAGTCGACCTCATCATCCTCGGACGACGAGCCTATGACGGCCTTGCACTGAGGACCCTTCCTGGTCCCCAGGGCCGCCCTCTTAGACCCTTCGGCCTCCCCGGATGGGGCGGCCCTTTTATTCTCCTCCTCCCCTTCATTGGAGGAGTGTGCCTCATCGTCTTCGGATGAGGCGTCCGGTGTGACCTTACGTCGGAGACCCTTCCTGGTTGTAACACCCACGATGCGGCTATATCTCCCACGTGTCAAAGCACGACTTAGAGGCATAACCGCATTGTGGTTTTGTCGCAAGAAGGGTCATCTTCACACAATCCCATGTAATGAACAAGAATGGGATAAAGAGTTGGCTTACAATCGCCACTTCACACAATGAACATATAATTCATACATCAATCAGAGTACACACATAGTCCGACTACGGACGAAGCCAAAAGAAAAGAAGATAACCCAACTGCTAGATCCCTGATCGTCCCAACTGGGCTCCACTACTAATCAACATGAAACGAAACATAGCAACGACCAAGGTCTTCGTTGAGCTCCCATCTGAGCTCGGTTGCATCGCCTGCACTGGTATCATCGGCACCTGCAACTGTTGTGATAGTATCTAGTGAGTCACGAGGACTCAGCAATCTCAAAACCCGCGAGATCAATACTATTTAAGCTTATGGGTAGGAAGTGGTAATGAGGTGGAGTTGCAGCAAGCACTAAGCAAATATGGTGGCTAACATACGCAAATAAGAGCGAGAAGAGAGCAAACAGAACGGTCGTGAACTAGCAATGATCAAGAAGTGATCCTGAACTCATACTTACGTCAAACATAACCCAAAAACCATGTTCACTTCCCGGACACCGCCGAAAAGAGACCATCACGGCTACACACGCGGTTGATGCGTTTTAATTCGGATCTGGTATCAAGTTACCTACAACCGGACATTAACAAATTCCCATCTGCCACATAACCGCGGGCACGGCTCTCGAAAGTTTATACCCTGTAGGGGTGTCCCAACTTAGCCCATGATAAGCTCTCGCGATCAACGAAGGATATACCTTCTCCCAGGAAGACCCGATCAGACTCGGAATCCCGGTTTACAAGACATTTCGACGATGGTAAAACAAGACCAGCAAGACCACTCGCTGTGCCGACAAATCCTGATAGGAGCTGCACATATCTCGTTCTCAGGGCACACCGGATAAGCTAAGCGTACAGGTACCGACATAATCCAAGTTGCCAAGGAATGGTCCCGCACGGTGCTCTAGTTTGGACCAACACTCGGAGGAGCACTGGCCCGGAGGGGTAAATAAAGATGACCCTTGAGTCTGTAGAACCCAAGGGAAAAAGGCTTAGGTGGCAAATGTTAAAACCAATGTTGGGCCTTGCTGGAGGAGTTTTATTCAAAGCGAACTGTCAAGGGGGGCCCATAAATCACCCAACCGTGTAAGGAACGCAAAATCCGGGAACATAACACCGGTATGACGGAAACTAGGGCAGCAAGAGTGGAACAAAACACCAGGCATAAAGCCGAGTCTTCCACCCTTTACCAAGTATATAGATGCATTAATTAAATAAGAGATATTGTGATATCCCAACATAATCATGTCCGTCATGGAGCAATCTTCAACTTCACCTGCAACTAACAATGCTATAAGAGGGGCTGAGCAAAGCGGTAACATAGCCAAGCAATGGTTTGCTAGGAAGGGTGAAAAGGTTAGAGGCTGACATGGCAATATGGGAGGCATGGTAAACAAGGGATAGGTAGTGCAACATAGCGATAGAACGGTGCAACTAGCAAGCAAAGATAGAAGTGATATCGAGGGTAATAGTCATCTTGCCTGAGATGCCGCAAGGAAGAATAACGAGTCCATGAAGAAGACAAACGAACGTAGTCGAACGAATCCTCACAACTCCGGAACGAAACCGAAGCTAAGAGAAGCAAACCGGAAAGAATCAAACAACATGGTAAACACACAAGCACAATCATGGCATGATGCACAATCAAGTATGATGCATGTCCGGTTTAATGAGGCATGGCATGGCAAAGTGCAACAAACAATACTACAAATCAAGTGGAGCTCAATATGCAACGAGTTGCATATTGACGGAACACCACATCAATTATTTAGTTCTCTCTCGGTTATGAACACAACAATATTAAATGTTGTTAAGCATGGCAAGAGGTGAAGCATAAATAAACTAACTATTTAGGAAACTTTAAGTGAGGCCGGAAACAAAAAACAACAATTCCGGAAAATCCCCACATGTCATTTAGCAATTTAATGCAAACACAGTTTTAACCATTTTAAATGTTGTTATCATGATGCGGATGACATATGCAAGTTTATGCAATTTTATGAAAATATTGACATGAGCATGTTATGAAGCATTTGGTCACCATGGCGGAACGAAAAGGGTGCCACGGCGACGAAACGAAAATGGTGCCACGGCAACATTCGGATGATCCGACAACTCATCGGGATGTCGGTGCAAAAGAAAGTGTGCGGATGTGCGGAACATGCAAAAGATGGTGGGGTGATCCCGGATTACCGGGCTCCCACGGGTCGACGGCATGGCAAACAAGGAGGAACTTGCAATGACAATTCGGACACGGTGCAAAACTCAAGCATCTCATACAACACACATGCATTCATTCGCGGGCGTCGTCTCGGGGTTATACCTTCGAAGCGTGTGTTTCGGAGCGGTTAGGGTTCGGTACGATGTAGAGGAAGTAGACGTTCTCGTAGCGGTCGTAGAGGAAGTAGTTGTACACGTTCGTCTCGGAGAGGTACTTGACGAATCCAACATCTTCGGGGCGACGGTAGTGGTACACGTTAACTTGTGGAACTTCACGGTTCATTGAGTAGTCGTACACGGGTCCTTGCTGAAGATGGTCGCACACGCACGTAGAGGTACTTGGCGAACTCCACATTGGATGTAGTCGTACAGATTTGAAGACAAACTTGGCGAAAATCCCGAAGATGGCCTTGGCGTTCCTGGTTCGGTGGTTGTGGAGTCGGGGTCAAGGACCTTCTGGTGGAGCAACGATGCCGCCTGGCGCATGGTAGCATGCAGATGGGGCGGTTGTGGTAGAAGATGCAGAGGCACGCGAGCGATGACGATGCTGAGCAGGAACTTGGGCGAACTGCCTTGGCCGAAACAGAAGGTGGAGGTCGGCTTGTAACAGAGGGACGGAAGGAGCGGAGGAACGCCGTGGTCAGGCGAGCGGCAGGGCACAACAGCGATGCGGCAAGGAGCTCCAGCTCCTAACTATGACGAGCAGAGGAGCTCTAGCAGGGACCGAGGCGCGGCAGGGGAGGACCCTGGCGAGGCACAGCCAGATCCGACGGCGGCGGCGGCTCCGGTGGCTGGCTAGTGGCGCGGAGGCGACGAGGAGGAGGCCGTTGGTGAGGGAGGAGGCGGTGGAGGCCGGCTCCGAGGCGGATGGGCGCAAGTCAACGGGACGCAGAGGCGTGGTCGCGGGGCTCGTTGGTCTGCGCGAGGGGGTGGTGAGGCACGGGAGGAGAAGCAGGGCGCGACGAGCTGCAGCCGGCCGGCGAGGAGGTGGAGGCGCAAGGAGGCGGGGTCGCGCGCGAGGTGGGTTGGGAGTAGCGGGGCTCTGCTCCTCTCTAGCAGCGTGAGGGGAACGAGACAAGGGCGCGGCGCTGCTCTCCCTGCGACGGCGCATCAAGGGAGGAGGGGATCGAGCCGGTCTCTCCCTGGCGATGGCTGTGCGTAGCGGCGGCTCATAGGGGAATGAGGGGAGATGAGGGGGATCGAGCGATGCTCTCCCGTGCGGCTAGGGTTAGAGGGGGGTAGTTGGGCCTGGATGGGCATTATGCAAATGGGACGGCCTGGCTGCAGGATGGGCCTAGATGGCATGTTGGGTCGCACTCTCTCCCTTCTCTTATTTTCCTTAGTAGAAAATCATTAGCAAAGAAAAAAGGAGAGAGGGTTCGGGAAATAATTTGCGCATGGGGATAATCTTCCCGGACTCGCAAAAAATATGCTCGTTCCAAGAAAAATAGAAAGGCCATGATTGAAAGATTTAAATTCAAACTCATTTGAATTTAATTCAAATGGGTTTGAACTAGGACTTGATAAAAGGAAGGTCCAAAAATGTTCGGATTTTTGATGGAGCTCCGGAAAATGATGAAAGAAATTATGGGCAAGGTTGGAGACCAAGAATTGAGATAACAACGGCATGGGATATTTTGCAAGTGGGTTATGGTTAATTCCAAAAAAACGGAATAATTTTATTATAGCTCCCTAATAATATTGAGAGGCTTTAATATGTTATAAAGAGAAATCACAAGTGAATTCCCTCGATTTAAGTGGATCGAAAAATCCATACAAATTATCTAGATGAGTTTTAAAAATTAAATGGCATGATGGCATGATGCAATGCAAAAGATGCAACAAACAAAACAAATCACACGACGAAACTCGGAGTAGCTAGAAGTCTTCTGGAGCGTCGGTCTCGGGGCGTTACAACACTCCACCACTACAAGAGGATCTCGTCCCGAGATCTAGGATGGCACCGGAGAGAAACGGAAGAGGAAGGGAAGAGGTAAAGCTAAGTTGCTTCTTCGACAAATAAGTGAAACCAAAGAACCTTGAGAGGTTGAAAAGTTGAAAGAAGGAACACAACGGAGTTGAACACAATTGAGAGCACTGCGGTAGAAAATAGAAACAAGGAACACCATTTGAACCTTGGGGATTGCAAAGCTATGAATGACGAGTACAATGGACAAGAAGGAATTGGAACCACTCTGGTTGAAACGAGATAAACAAGGAACAAGGAAGAACAAATTCGGACATCACTCCAGTTGAAAAGAGACGCAAGACTTCATAAGATGAAAAAGAACTTGAAGAGGTGACGCAACACTCCGGTTAAATGGATAAGCAAGAAAATAACATGAACTTGACAAAACAACGTGATGGGTGAAGAGCACAACATCACAATGCCTCCGGAAGAAATGAAAAAAAATGGAATGGAATGAACGGAGGAAAACTTGATCTTGAAAGAGAACGCTTACAGGAAATGCTAGAACGGAGTTGTTGGATTATCAACAATGAAAGGATAAGCTTGTTGTGGGCTTATGGAAAACATCTCAAAATTATGAGGTGACAACCGGCCACTAACGGAAACAATTGCTTGCTTGAGATCAACGAAGAGATGAAAAACCTCTTTCACCGAGAAGGATATGGAGAAAACTTGGATCATTGATAAGCATCACAATAGCAACATTCCTTAGGGAAGGCTTTAGGTGAAATATGACACAAGATAACTCCAACAAAGAGATTAATGGATTTAAAATACCTCATTCTTGACAACATATGAATCAAGAAACATGAATGAAAATTGTCAAGAATGATATAACACCACCTCAAAAGATAAGGTAGAAAGAATTGCACTTTGGAATGCAAGATGAAGAATGCTTGAACTCCTCAACAGAAAACATGTGTTGAGCACCATGTTTATCTTAGAGTATAGCTTGGAGGATCTTAACTTTGAGAAAAATCTTGACAAAACAATTGAAGAATGAAAGGAATCCTTGATGAACCACCATGTAGAGCCTCCATGAAGAACTCCGGTAATAAAAGAATGATAGAAAGAAAGAGAAGTTGCAAATACAAGGTGAAGCCTTGCGATGATTTAGATGGAGCTTCGCCACGAGATAACCAAGAGAACTTGGAACTCCAGAAAAGAAAAGATGAAGCATCTCGAACCGAGAAATGTGACATGATGAACAACTCTGGAAAGAAGAAACTAGATCACTTGGATGAAACAATAATAAGAATTATGTTATGCGTATCCTTCACCAATTTAAATTGATGACAAGCAACGGATTTGGCATACTACTTATTCTCGTAGAAAGAATTAAGAGAGATATAGCGCTTACTTGAGAAGGTATTGATGGAACCACCGGCGGAATTTGGAAACAACGAATCTTTGATACGATAACGAAGGAAGAGAAATCTTGAACGAACCACCGTAATAATTGAAAATGAAAGTAGCAAAGGCACAATTCACCGGGAAGAACTGGAAAAAGAATGAAGATACTTGAGGGGGTTTAGATACATGAGAACGAAGAGATCGTGAACTGATTAGAGGATATTTGAGTGATGCACTGGTAAGATTTGGAGAGTGAGAGCTGAAAACTGAGAATGAATAAACCCGAAATGATGGCCTTCGTAGGAATAAAATGGAAAGAACTCACGAAATCCTCTGGATGATAAGAAAAGAATTGTCACAATCAAAAACAATTATGAGTATGGCATCAAACTTGAACTACGCATATTTGGAAGAACGGGTAAGGATTTAAGAGAAACTCTTCTCCGGTCTTCAAAAACCGTGAATGACGACAAGAAACACCACTATGACTTGTTGGGATACTCCAGAATGAAGAGCAGAAAGGTTGAACCAGCGATGAAAAGAATATGAAAGCGAACTTGGAGAATACATTTGACTATTGAGAAATCATTCTTATGTCAAACTTGGAAATGAATTTGAGAATCTCTCCTGATAATTAGAAGAGTCAGGTAAGATCCTGGGAAAAGACATGTGGGTTAGGGCCCACTCGAAAGAAACATTGTTGAAAGATTGCTTGAAATAGAGATTGCACCGGTAGAATTAAATGGCTTGAATGAGATAACAACCTCGAAATAGCTAGAAAGGATTAAGAATAGAAACACAAGTCTTCTGAGATATCTTGAGCACTCCGGATAAGAATAGAGAGAGGTGAACAATTATGAGAGGCATCGGCATGGGATAGCATTTGAACGAGGATAAGGATATGATCGACAAAGCTTGAATTGAATCCATCGAAGAAGAAAAGAATGAAAAATGATGAACTTGAAACTCCGTTAGTATCTTCTTGAGAATCACCGGATAAGAGCATTGATTGAAAAGGTTGAAGTGACTTCACATGAATAAATGGATACATGATTAAAATATATGAGTCCTTGAAGAAAAGGGTGGGAGGGTGGGGAAAACAAAGACAACTTGGGATGAAAGAAACAAACACCGTTGACAAAACTTAGAATTGATCTTGTGGATGGGGAGAATGATGAGATCATCTCGGAGAGAAACGCACAAGTTGGAAAAGAATTAACATGACGACCTCGATGATCAAGAAGGATTAGTATTCACATAGCAATATGAGAACACCGTTTAGGAAAGGTATGGATTCAACATTTGACTTCGAAGCAACTCGAATACCACATATAAAACAAAACAAAGGATTTGGCTTGCAGAATAAGCCGGAACAAATACATATGATAGAGATTTCATCCAAAGTTTTTGTGGTGGGGCCCACACGGACTCGATCGTACAGCACCATCATGTACAAGGCAGTGCACATGACATACGAAGTGTCCCCGAACCAGCATAGCCAAGGGTTCTTTAAGACACAACGAGACCACTGTAAAAACGACCGTGGAAAGGCGGACCACTAGACGTCGAACCCCAATCTCATATCATGCATCTGTCGAAAAGATATTCTAGGAGCTACTTGAATTCCCACCTATAAAACTCCCGAAACTTTCTGGTTATGCAATCTGGTGTTGGGGATACAGGGGAAGCAATATATATCTCACCCAAAACTAACAATCCCTACATCCAAGCTGTATCCATCCGTCAACACATAACCAAGAAACCTTCGGAAATCGTGTACCTCAACCTTCGAAAAGCATCCGTTATACGAGTTATGGCAATACTCCCGAACTCCCGCCCCAGTACTGGGTGGCATCGAGGTTATCTCACCAACAACTGCATAAAAGAGATTTTCGATGTCGGCAAAACTCAGGTATTCCAGAACTGCAACGATAAAATTATGACGACAACACCTCGGAGCTCAACTCCCCGGGTCAAAGCCACATAATAGACAGGAGGCACCAAGAACAATGTTCTCGTCACAAAACCATCGGAACGATTCCAAGATACCCGTGTGATCCTAAAAAAATTAGTGAAATTTGAGGAGAGGAAAGTCAAAACATCTACGTCAGGAGACCTCACCAGAGCGACGAAGGGACTGAGGAGTAAAAAGAATCCTACTCTCCGATATATATAATCCTACGACTCAAAACATTTTTTTTCTAGACTCAACAACGCCAGCAAACAATCAAGCAGGGGACTCCTAAGTCGGGGATGGCTCTGATTACCAACTTGTAACACCCACGATGCGGCTATATCTCCCACGTGTCGAAGCACAACTTAGAGGCATAACCGCATTGTGGTTTTGTCGCAAGAAGGGTCATCTTCACACAATCCCATGTAATGAACAAGAATGGGATAAAGAGTTGGCTTACAATCGCCACTTCACACAATGAACATATAATTCATGCATCAATCAGAGTACACACATAGTCCGACTACGGACGAAGCCAAAAGAAAAGAAGATAACCCAACTGCTAGATCCCCGATCGTCCCAACTGGGCTCCACTACTGATCAACATGAAACGAAACATAGCAACGACCAAGGTCTTCGTTGAGCTCCCATCTGAACTCGGTTGCATCGCCTGCACTGGTATCATCGGCACCTACAATTGTTGTGATAGTATCTGGTGAGTCACGAGGACTCAGCAATCTCAAAACCCGCGAGATCAAGACTATTTAAGCTTATGGGTAGGAAGTGGTAATGAGGTGGAGTTGCAGCAAGCACTAAGCCAATATGGTGGCTAACATACGCAAATAAGAGCGAGAAGAGAGCAAACGGAACGATCGTGAACTAGCAATGATCAAGAAGTGATCCTGAACTCCTACTTACGTCAAACATAACCCAAAAACCGTGTTCACTTCCCGGACTCCGCCGAAAAGAGACCATCACGGCTACACACGCGGTTGATGCGTTTTAATTGTGATCTGGTGTCAAGTTATCTACAACCGGACATTAACAAATTCCCATCTGCCACATAACCACGGGCACGGCTCTTGAAAGTTTATACCCTGCAGGGGTGTCCCAACTTAGCCCATGATAAGCTCTCGTGATCAATGAAGGATATACCTTCTCCTAGGAAGACCCAATCAGACTCGGAATCCCGGTTTACAAGACATTTTGACGATGGTAAAACAAGACCAGCAAGACCACCTGTTGTGCCGACAAATCCCGATAGGAGATGCACATATCTCGTTCTCAGGGCACACCGGATAAGCTAAGCATACAGGTACCGACGTAATCCAAGTTGCCAAGGAATGGTCCCGCACGGTGCTCTAGTTTGGACCAACACTCGGAGGAGCACTGGCCCGGGGGGGTAAATAAAGATGACCCTTGAGTCTGCATAACCCAAGGGAAAAAGGCTTAGGTGGCAAATGTTAAAACCAATGTTGGGCCTTGCTGGAGGAGTTTTATTCAAAGCGAACTGTCAAGGGGGTCCTATAAATCACCCAACCGCGTAAGGAACGCAAAATCCGGGAACATAACACTGGTATGATGGAAACTAGGGCGGCAAGAGTGGAACAAAACACCAGGCATAAAGCCGAGTCTTCCACCCTTTACCAAGTATATAGATGCATTAATTAAATAAGAGATATTGTGATATCCCAACATAATCCTGTCCGTCATGGAGCAATCTTCAACTTCACCTGCAACTAACAATGCTATAAGAGGGGCTGAGCAAAGCGGTAACATAGCCAAGCAATGGTTTACTAGGAAGGGTGAAAAGGTTAGAGGCTGACATGGCAATATGGGAGGCATGGTAAACAAGGGATAGGTAGCGCAACATAGCGATAGAACGGTGCAACTAGCAAGCAAAGATAGAAGTGATATCGAGGGTAATAGTCATCTTGCCTGAGATCCCGCAAGGAAGAATAACGAGTCCATGAAGAAGACAAACGAATGTAGTCGAACGAATCCTCACAACTCCGGAACGAAACCGAAGCTAAGAGAAGCAAACCGGAAAGAAGCAAACAACATGGTAAACACACAAGCATAATCATGGCATGATGCACAATCAAGTATGATGCATGTCCGTTTTAATGAGGCATGGCATGGAAAAGTGCAACAAACAATACTACAAATTAAGTGGAGCTCAATATGCAACGAGTTGCATATTGACGGAACACCACATCAATTATTTAGTTCTCTCTCGATTATGAACACAACAATATTAAATGTTGTTAAGCATGGCAAGAGGTGAAGCATAAATAAACTAACTATTTAGGCAAGTTTAAGTGAGGCTGGAAACAAGAAACAACAATTCCGGAAAATCCCCACATGTCATTTAGCAATTTAATGCAAACACAGTTTTAACCATTTTAAATGTTGTTATCATGATGCGGATGACATATGCAAGTTTATGCAATTTTATGAAAATGTTGACATGAGCATGTTATGAAGCATTTGGTCACCATGGCGGAACGAAAAGGGTGCCACGGCAACGAAATGAAAATGGTGCCACGGCAACATTCTGATGATCTGACAACTCATCAGGATGTCGGTGCAAAAGAAAGTGTGCGGATGTGCGGAACATGCAAAAGATGGTGGGGTGATCCCGGATTACCGGGTTCCCATGGGTCGACGGCATGGCAAACGAGGAGGAACTTGCAATGACAATTCGGACACGGTGCAAAACTCGAGCATCTCATACAAAACACATGCATTCGTTCGCGGGCGTCGTCTCGGGGTTATACCTTCGAAGCGTGCGTTTCGGAGCGGTTCGGGTTCGGTACGATGTAGAGGAAGTAGACGTTCTCGTAGCGGTCGTAGAGGAAGTAGTTGTACACGTTCGTCTCAGAGAGGTACTTGACGAATCCAACATCTTCGGGGCGACGGTAGTGGTACACGTTAACTTGTGGAACTTCACGGTTCATTGAGTAGTCGTACACGGGTCCTTGCCGAAGATGGTCGCACATGCACATAGAGGTACTTGGCGAACTCCACATCGGATGTAGTCGTACAGATTTGAAGATGAACTTGGCGAAAATCCCGAAGATGGCCTTGGCGTTCCTGGTTCGGTGGTTGTGGAGTCGGGGTCAAGGACCTTCTGGTGGAGCAGCGATGCCGCCTAGCTCATGGTAGCATGCAGATGGGGCGGTTGTGGTAGAAGATGCAGAGGCACGCGAGCGATGACGATGCTGAGCAGGAACTTGGGCAAACTGCCTTGGCCAAAACAGAAGGTGGAGGTCGGCTTGTAGCAGAGGGACGGAAGGAGCGGAGGAACGCCGTGGTCAGGCGAGCGGCAGGGCACTACAGCGATGCGGCAAGGAGCTCCAGCTCCTGACTATGACGGGCAGAGGAGCTCTAGCAGGGACCGAGGCACGGCAGGGGAGGACCCTAGCGAGGCACAGCCAGATCCGGCGGCGGCGGCGGCTCCGGTGGCTGGCTGGTGGCGCGAAGGCGACGAGGAGGAGGCCATAGGTGAGGAAGGAGGCGGTGGAGGCCGGCTCCGAGGCGGACGGGCGCGGGTCAACGGGACGCAGAGGCGTGGTCACAGGGCTCGTTGGTCGGCGCGAGGTGGTGGTGAGGCACGGGAGGAGAAGCAGGGCGCGACGAGTTGCGGCCGGCCGGCGAGGAGGTGGAGGCACAAGGCGGCGGGGTCGCGCGCGAGGTAGGTCGGGAGGAGCGGGGCTCTGCTCCTCTCTGGCAGCACGAGGGGAACGAGACGAGGGCGCGGCGCTGCTCTCCCTGCGACGGCGCATCGAGGGAGGAGGGGATCGAGCCGGGCTCTCCCTGGCAATGGCTGTGCGTAGCGGCAGCGCATAGGGGAACGAGGGGAGATGAGGGGGATCGAGCGATGCTCTCCCCTGCGGCTAGGGTTAGAGGGGGGTAGTTGGGCCTGGATGGGCATGACGCAAATGGGTCGGCCTGGCTGCAGGATGGGCCTAGATGGCATGTTGGGTCGCACTCTCTCCCTTCTCTTATTTTCCTTAGCAGAAAATCATTAGCGAAGAAAAAATGAGAGAGGGTTCGGGAAAGAATTTGCGCATGGGGATAATCTTCCCGGACTCGCAAAAAATATGCTCGTTCCAAGAAAAATAGAAAGGCCATTGTCGGTGTCAAAACCGGCGGATCTTGGGTAGGGGGTCCCGAACTGTGCGTCTAGGCGGATGGTAACAGGAGACAAGGGACACGATGTTTTACCCAGGTTCGGGCCCTCTTGATGAAGGTAAAACCCTACGTCCTGCTTGATTGATATTGATATTGTGGATGTTTACAAGAGTGGATCTACCACGAGATCAAGGAGGCTAAACCCTAGAAGCTAGCCTATGGTATGATTGTAATGGTTGTTGTTGTTGTCCTACGGACTAGAGCCATCCGGTTTATATAGACACCGGAGAGGGCTAGGGTTACATAGAGTCGGTTACAATGGTAGGAGATCTACGTATCCGTATCGCCAAGCTTGCCTTCCATGCCAAGGAAAGTCCCATCCGGACACGGGACGAAGTCTTCAATCTTGCATCTTCATAGTCTTGGAGTCCGGTCGATGATGATAGTCCAGCCGATGATAGTTCAGCTGATGATGGTAGTCTGGCTATCCGGACACCCCCTAATCCAGGACTCCCTCAGTAGCCCCTGAACCAGGCTTCAATGACGATAAGTCCGGCGCGTATATTGCTTGGCATTGCAAGGCGGGTTCCTCCTCCGAATGATAGAAGATTGTGAACACCAGGATAGTGTCCGGCTCTGCAAAATAAATTCCACATTCCACCATAGAGAGAATAATATATACACAAGTTCAATCTGCTGACGTTTTTTGCGGCATGACGTCACGCCACTACCAAGCCATTACTTGAATCGTTTTTTTACTCTACCACCTCAGCACATTTAGCGAAGCGGTTTCCTTGGCACGTCTTGTCGAAGCAGAGATCGTGTTCCCCCTTAATCCGGGATTCTCATCAATATGGACGTGGGTAACCCAACCGCGCCCGTCGCCACGCCCCCTCTATCGAAGGCGAGTCCCAAACTGTCAGGACCCCGACTCAATGCCACATCGATCTAGCATGTAACACCTCATATCACTTTGCGGCCTCACGCACGGTATTCCCACGGGTGTCGCCTTACCTTAGCCCGGGACCGTTTGCGCCTTTTGGCACACGTATATGACGGTGTCGCTAGCATCCATATGATAAGGAGCCCGGGCTGACATGGCTAGTCGTAAACCCAAAGTGGCACAGACTTACAGGGACAGGCATCCATGACCCAGCATCGAACGTGTCGGTCATCAACGAGTGAATCCAGGCTGTAGCACTGGGCTAGGAGGACTCCGGTGAACCGGGCTGTAGCGGGCTAACAGGACTCTGGTATTCATCGCGTGACATTTCCCCGAAGGGACAGACACAGGAACGAAGAAGGACACATGCCGGCCAGCCTAAGTGTTCCGGAGCAGTAGCAAGCTACCATGGCTCAGTGAAACACTAGGAGACATTTCCCCGTAAGAGAGGCTACTAAAGATAAACAACTAGATGGTCAGATCCCACACATACCAAGCATTTCAATAACATACACACAATATGCTCGATATGTGCAAATACAACATGGCATCACAACATGACTCTATGACTCAAGTAATTATTCAATAGGCTCCGAGGAGCGAGATATTACAAACATGGGTCTCACGACCCAACAATCAGAGCATACAAGTCAAAGCACAAGCGGAAGCTATCATGTCTGAGTACAGACATCTATAAATGAAAAAGGCTGAGAAGCCTGACTATCTATCAGATCCTGCCGAGGGCACAAGATCGTAGCTGAGGTATCAAGCTAAACGTCGAAGTCCACGCGAAACTACTAGTGAGACCGAAGTCTCTCTGCAAAAACATAAAATAGGCAAGCGTGAGTACAAATGTACCCAGCAAGACTTACATCAGATCTAACTACATATGCATCATTATCAACAAAGGGGTGGTGGGGTTTAACTGTAGCAAGCCAGCTTTGACTCGGTGGCTATCCTAAACTACGACTGCAAGCGACTCTTTTGAGGTGGCGCACACGAGTCCACATATTCACCATATCAATACACCACTATGGATCCGCCCCGTCTCCCTACGAGAACGCCATCCATAGCACTCACGCTTATCTTGCGTATTTTAGAGTATCCACTTTCGCTTGTCTATGAACTGATATAAGCAACCCAGAAGTCCTTTACCGCGGACACGGCTATTCGAATAGATGATGTTAACCCTGCAGGGGTGTACTTCTTCATACATGTTTCCACCACTTAGCGTCTGCACACGACATGTGCTCGGCAGACTTCAAGCGAAAGCCGACGTGGGTGTAGACCACGACCTACCTAAACACTCAAGTCTCTAGTCCAGGTTTATCGCCTATTCGGGTTCCATCCATGAGGAGATCCGGCCGGAGTTTCGCTCACATCCCCAAACGATGTGAACAGGGTTCCGTGACACCAAACAGGCGCCCGGTTTACCCGGCCACGTGCCTACCGCATCACAGCCCACCCCTCCGGTCAGCGCTGTCCACGGCCTCCAGCATACTACAAACACCAGAAACTACTTGCAACTCCTGGACAGAGGACAAGGGTGAATAAGAAGTCGAGCGGGGTCATATTTCAGGGCCCAATGTATGGTAGTAGCTGAATCATGGATCACAAACACAGAACTCAGTTCCTAAGGACGGCTTCAATGAGACAACCCACCATGTACTCCTACATGGCCTCTCACCGACACCTTTTACCAAATCGTGTTCACACACTTAGCTCACACACAGTAGGACATGTTCACACACCTCTGTTTCATCCCCGATGAATCAGACCTGACTCAACTCTAAGCATTAGCAGGCATGACAAACAAGCATGAATGAGTAGGCACATCAGGGCTCAAACAACTCCTACTCATGCTAGTGGGTTTCATCTATTTACTGTGGCAATGACAGGTCATGCAAAGGATAAAGGGGTTCAGCTACCGCAGCAAGTAACAGATGAATCGGTGTTGTCCTAATGCAGTAAAAGAGAGCAGGAGCGAGAGAGTAGGATTGTATCGGAATGAACAAGGGGGGTTTTGCTTGCCTGGCACTTCTGAAGATAACATTGAGTCTTCATCAGTGTCAACGATCACATCATCGGAACATCGTCTACCGGGAGGGAACAGATACCGGCAACAAGAAGAAATACAATCAATGCAATGCACAATATGATGCATGCTATGACATGGCAATATGAATGTGTTTCGGGCTAATGCACCTAAAACCAGATTAAATGAAGTTGGTTTGAATCCAAGATTCAAATTCAAACTCCATATGTGGTTATTTAAATGTCATTCACTTCATTTGCTCTAAACAGTAGTGATAAGTTGTTCTAACATGCATGAAAATGGTACAGATGGATTCCTTGAATTTTTCTGATAATTTTTCATATATAAATTATTTAATTCGGAGTTACGGTTAATTTTCTATCAATTTTGGAAGTTTTAGGCATTTTTCTGGAATTTCAGAATTAAATTAAATCCAGAAAGCATTACTGCGTCAGCATGACGTTGGCATGACGTCAGCAAGTCAACAGGGGCCGGCTCGGGTCAAACCTGACGTGTGGGGTCCACACGTCAGTGACACAGGGGCTAATCCGCGTTGACCCGGGCTTTGACCCACTACGGGGCCCACTGTCAGTGGCTGTGGGGGGGTGTTTAGGGCGTCATTAGTGCTAATTAGGCGTGCCACGTCGGCAGTCGCCGGAGTTCGGCCGGCGCCGACCACGGCCGACAGCGGAGGTGCACCGTGCGCTCGCTACGGAGCACTATTTGACGTGCGGTTTGCTCCTACGGGTTCCTGGGAGGAAGGCGCATCTAAAGAGGTAGGTGACAGCAGCTGGGGTGGCCGGAGCTGCCGGCGGCGAGCTCCTTTGCGGCTGTCGGAGTTCGGGCAATCTCGGGGTTGGGGTTAGGGAGCACGGCAGGAGGAGCTGGGGCGTGCTACGGACTCCTGAGATCACGGTGAGCACGTCCGTGGGCTCGGATACGAGCTGGGGTGGCTGTGGCCACGGCCACGCCATGGCCGGCGGCGAGGAGCAATCGGCTCCGGTGAAAAGGCGGCTAGGGTACGGGAACGAGCGCGAGGAGGAGGGGGAATGGAAGAGTAGCTCACAGGGGTTGCGACGGTGGCCTCGGGGAGCTCGGGGAGGCACCGGAGCCGACGAATTTGACGAAGATGGTCGGCGGTCCCGAGGTTGAAGAAGACGGTGGTGGCGACGTTGCAGGGGCTCCCGTGGTGCGCTTCTCGGTGAGGAGGAAGAGGTGGTCGAGGCGGATCTCCTGTGTACTTCGGGTGGCAGTGAGGAGCACGGTGGCTACGGCGAACGGCGTCGGCGACGATGAGCTCCGCTCGGGCGCGTGCAGGGAGGAAAGCAGAGGAGGGAACGGGGTCCAGGGGAAGAGAAGGGAGGTGCAGGGGGTGAGGGGAAGTGCGTGGCGTGAGGGGGAGGCTCGGGAACGCCTCGGTGGAAGCAGGAGGTGGCCGAGGCGGCATCGGCGCTCGCCACCGAGCTGCTTCGGTGCGAGGGGAGGAAGATGACAAGGGGGAGGAGGTGGGCTGGGCCGGCCAGGTGGGGGAGCTGGGCCGGCTACAGGTAAGTGGCCCAGGTAGGCTTCTGCTCTTTTATTTTTCTGTTCTATTTATTTATATTTAATTTATTTTGCCACTGTTTTGAATTTTAAAATAATTCAAACAATGCCAAAAACTCCTCTGAATATTTTATATTGCTAGATGGACTTTTCCAAAAGCTTATAAAATATTTCAGGGGTATTTGAAATTATATTCTAATTATATGAATATAATTCAAATTCAAATAGCTAATGATTTAAATTCAAAGTCCCAAAAATAAATCCTTAAAAATGTTCAATATTTTGGTTGGGATCAGAACCCTTGCCAAAATTATCAAACATTTAAGAAGAGCATTTTGGAACAATGAATGGGATTTTTAGGGTTTTTGCCCTTCTTTTATTTAGGGTTTTGAGGCTTCTAAATTCCTCAGTTCAAGTTTCAAAAATTTAAACATGATGCACAGATGAAGCTAGCCTAGAGCATTACCAGAAGCTAGGGATGTGACAACTCACCCCCACTAAACAAGAATCTCGTCTCGAGATTCAAGCGTAGGGTAAGGTGAAGGGGAAACGCAAACTAGTACACTCCTCACGATCCAGGTTGCACTTCAGTTGAACATTGATTCATTCACCATCATTGTCTTGATGTCTTGCTCTGAGAAATCCTGCCAACATGACATGGGGGGAAGAAGGAGACTCTAGAAGGGTCGATCTTCTCGAAGATCGAACAAATCACGGAATGAGACATAGGACCATCTCTCGGGTTGAGACACGAGATACACATCAAGAGGGGTGGAAAGAAACGGATGACGAGGGTTCACTAGTTAAACAACGATTCCACACCTAAGAAGGTGGTAAACGATTGTCCACGTAGCGAGGAGTTGAGTTGCCATGATACCACGACGAAACATCCTGAAGAAGGGTGATTCGTAGATTATTATCTTAAGTGGCAAAAAGAATTACCTTTGATTCAAAGATCATTGAAACTCTTTATACCAGCCTAAGGCAATCACAAGCGATCATTTGGAGGGGGTCGGTAGAATGGCATACTCGGACTTGGATGATGTGGATTACCTTGTTGAAGATAACGTAATGGATGAATTTGCTTATCACCGGAGATGGAAGAGACCCATGGTAGAATGGCACATTGGCGGTGCAAGCTAGGAACAAAATGCGAATGCTGGGAATGATTCTGGTAACTGGGGAAGGACCCAACCATAGAGAGTGAATTCACTGTTTGAAAGGATCATAGCATTGCCGAGGAAACTGAGAGCAAACCCAGTTAGTGCCGATGATAACACCTAGCGCTTGTGCGTGCTCTCAAGAACTTGAGCATTTCCACAATCATCAAGGTTTTACCAATATCCGTGTCAAGGATCCTGGCAACACAACTTGCTACCATGATGAATGGTGATGGAGGATGCAGATGCAAAGGAAGATAATACCTTCTCAGATTTCACCTTAGCGAAGCCAAGGAACAAAATCTGGATGATCGACCGAGAGACATTTAGCACTCCGCTTCTAATGTTCTCCTTGACGTGCTAGTGTAACCCATTCATAGATATGGTTTGATAACTAGAACATCAAGTAAAGGTCGGACTTCGGGAGCAATAGAATCCATAAGGAACAGTTACGGAGGTAAATCCTACGAAATCCTTATGGGGAGGTGGCCAACTTCCTCAAATAAGATACTACAATGATAGGTCTTCCGGCTGGGTGTGTTGGCCACGACATCCACTTTACCGGTTATCGAGGGACCAATATTATAGTTCTTGGGAAATGTTCCAACCATCATAACTGCCTGAGATTCAGATCTGGTTGGTGTCAGTATATTCCAGACTCATCGAGTCTAGGAAGAAAAATGAAAGTTTGCAACACAAATCGACGAGATGACGTTGCGAGATTCTCGGGGAATGAACTACGATAGTAAGCTCCAAAACATGAGCTGGTTCTGCTACAAACATGTGAACACGTTGTCCCAGACAAGCATGACCACATGGTAGTCTTACAATAAAACACTACCGAGTTCTGGTTGGGAACCATCAGCGAGGATATCGAAGTTCTTTCATAAGTCCGGATTAGCTCTTATGAAGATACTCCTTCTCCTTGAACAAATCAGTCAGTGGCTTGGTGTGCTAGGAGATACATATGGAATGAAGATGATCAGTCTAACAGACCATAGAATTCTTCGCACGTGCATGACCGACTTGGGATGATTCCAAAGGAGCAAAAACAAACTTTCTCGAATTCACGACGGCAGCTTGTATCAAAATGCACATGAATCAAAGGAAGTCACTCCTTTCATCAAACAAGTACTTCATGAGCTAGCATGAAGAAAATGCTTTCAAAAGTTTCCAACACTAACTTAATGTTCACAACATCGTGGAGGAGATAAGGATGTTGTCAATGGGCTCAACAACAACTCATCGGAATTTCCATATCACTGGACTTCCACCATCATGTGAGCACGGTGATAGCATTGGTCAGAACCAAAAGATATAATGGTGTATGCTCGAGGAATCAACCACGAGGAAGACAACATTACGAACATCGTTGGTTCTGACTTGATTTGACGATAGCCCACACTCAAATCAAAGGATTGATAAGACAATAGGTCCAGCAACTGATCACAGGGACCAATCGATGAAGATATCATCCTTCTTCAACACACACTACACAAGAATATCCTTTGGAACGAACTAAGTCAGACAAGCTTTTATCTTCCAACTCTCCAAGTTGTTGTCTAGCTTAACCAACTAGCTCAGGGATATCTAACACCGATTCTTGGAGAGAAGGTGGTTCATAAGAAACCAACTTGATCACGAGCTCAACATAACGGTCAGGTGACGACCTGGTGATACTTCCGAGAAAACATTCAGAAAATCACGAACCACCGGTATGTTACTAAGCTCGAGAACAATCTCGCTTTTGAGGGCAAGACGATATGATCAAATGAGTGAGGACTTGACAAGATCCTAACTCATCAATCAAAGGGTGCACCGAAATAAGGACTAGGTAGCACGATCAGTCTTAGAAGGATGATTCAAAAACCAACATGCTAAGAATGAAATTATTATCCTTTAACTACCAAGCAACGATGTTGCTGGGAGTATTGATTTCACACATCACAATTCATTTGTCGGTATTCCGGTTGCATCAACACGAGGGCCGAGGAATGACTAATGATGGTGAGAAGTATCACTACGTCAAAATTCATAGAGGTGTGCAGTTCTCATGACAATTCTGACATAAAGGGGTAATACTCCAAGGTAGAACAGAACCAAAAGCTGGATTGGCATTTGATCTGCGGAATACAACTACTTTGACCCAATCCTAGATATGGATGAGGTACTGGAGTTTGTTTCTCCAAGTCATTCAGGACAGAATGGCTTGACGGACCACAAGGTAATAGGCATCGATGAACGAATGCACACATACTCTTGACTATCAATTGATAGACGAGGGTCAAATACAACTAAGAGGGACAACTCAAAAGAACATATGATTTTCCTGAGTTGTGGATGCATGGATTAGTATGTCGAACGAAGTTCAACATATTTCTTCCGGATAACCATGCAGAAAGGTTGAACTGGCAGAGTCACAATTTATGAATGGAGAACTCCTCAAGAGTACTCTAATTGTGATCTTTTGATCCAAAAACATCTGCCCTAAGATGGTTCATAGTATTTGGAAGAAGGAAATACCACGGACCTCGAGGACTATCGCAAAGTTACTAATAACCTAAGGGAGCTAGCAATTACTATCAACATGAAGTAAGTAGGGTGAATCTCGGTTCGAAAACCCAGAAGTGAAATGCCTACTAACTAAGTGGCATCACGGGATGCTTACGAGAATGATGGCCAGAATCTTCACACTGGGAACACAAAACATTGCTAGATTACTAGGTGACTCCCTAAAACACCTAGGGTCATAATAGTAGCTCCAACATATATGTCAAGGCAATAAAGTACCTCAACTCACTGATTTGTGTGATTAATCTGACCAAAGGCACATCGGAAACAGGAGGAAGGGATTTGCAATTGCATCCGACTATTTAGAAACCTGGGATGACTCGGACAGCATAACGGCTGTAAATGCTCAAAAGATTGGAGACATGCTACAAAAATGGTGGCATAGCCACTCAGAAGCACAATATCAAGGTTTCGAGATCAATAGTTAACATACGGAAGTAGTAGGAACTGAACTGAGACTTAAATCCAACAATCTTATAAGTCCACTGATTAGCAAGACGTGATCCTAATAGAAAGAAGAGATAGCCTAGTTCTTAATCCCCGTAGAAGAGAAGATGATGACTCAGATCAGAAGGCCATGAGGTATAAGGAGTAAAAAGAGCCTTACGTTCCATCCCACAATCAAATCCCCTACATATAACTAAAGAATTTCTAGACTCAACTTCGACCAGTTTGGCTTGGTAATCCTACAGGCAGTCAAGCTCTGATACCAACGCTGCCAGGACCCCGACTCAATGCCACATCGATCTAGCATGTAACACCTCATATCACTTTGCGGCCTCACGCATGGTATTCCCACGGGTGTCGCCTTACCTTAGCCCGGGACCGTTTGCGCCTTTTGGCACACGTATATGACAGTGTCGCTAGCATCCATATGATAAGGAGCCCGAGCTGACATGGCTAGTCGTAAACCCAAAGTGGCACAGACTTACAGGGACAGGCATCCATGACCCAGCATCGAACGTGTCGGTCATCAACGAGTGAATCCAGGCTGTAGCACTGGGCTAGCAGGACTCCGGTGAACCGGGCTGTAGCGGGCTAACAGGACTCTGGTATTCATCGCGTGACATTTCCCCGAAGGGACAGACACAGGAACGAAGAAGGACACATGCCGGCCAGCCTAAGTGTTCCGGAGCAGTAGCAAGCTACCATGGCTCAGTGGAAACACTAGGAGACATTTCCCCGTAAGAGAGGCTACTAAAGATAAACAACTAGATGGTCAGATCCCACACATACCAAGCATTTCAATAACATACACACAATATGCTCGATATGTGCAAATACAACATGGCATCACAACATGACTCTATGACTCAAGTAATTATTCAATAGGCTCCGAGGAGCGAGATATTACAAACATGGGTCTCACGACCCAACAATCAGAGCATACAAGTCAAAGCACAAGCGGAAGCTATCATGTCTGAGTACAGACATCTATAAATGAAAAAGGCTGAGAAGCCTGACTATCTATCAGATCCTGCCGAGGGCACAAGATCGTAGCTGAGGTATCAAGCTAAACGTTGAAGTCCATGCGAAACTACTAGTGAGACCGAAGTCTCTCTGCAAAAACATAAAATAGGCAAGCGTGAGTACAAATGTACCCAGCAAGACTTACATCAGATCTAACTACATATGCATCATTATCAACAAAGGGGTGGTGGGGTTTAACTGCAGCAAGCCAGCTTTGACTCGGTGGCTATCCTAAACTACGACTGCAAGCGACTCTTTTGAGGTGGCGCACACGAGTCCACATATTCACCATATCAATACACCACTATGGATCCGCCCCGTCTCCCTACGAGAACGCCATCCATAGCACTCACGCTTATCTTGCGTATTTTAGAGTATCCACTTTCGCTTGTCTATGAACTGATATAAGCAACCCAGAAGTCCTTTAACGCGGACACGGCTATTCGAATAGATGATGTTAACCCTGCAGGGGTGTACTTCTTCATACATGTTTCCACCACTTAGCGTCTGCACACGACATGTGCTCGGCAGACTTCAAGCGAAAGCCGACGTGGGTGTAGACCACGACCTACCTAAACACTCAAGTCTCTAGTCCAGGTTTATCGCCTATTCGGGTTCCATCCATGAGGAGATCCGGCCGGAGTTTCGCTCACATCCCCAAACGATGTGAACAGGGTTCCGTGACACCAAACAGGCGCCCGGTTTACCCGGCCACGTGCCTACCGCATCACAGCCCACCCCTCCGGTCAGCGCTGTCCACGGCCTCCAGCATACTACAAACACCAGAAACTACTTGCAACTCCTGGACAGAGGACAAGGGTGAATAAGAAGTCGAGCGGGGTCATATTTCAGGGCCCAATGTATGGTAGTAGCTGAATCATGGATCACAAACACAGAACTCAGTTCCTAAGGACGGCTTCAATGAGACAACCCACCATGTACTCCTACATGGCCTCTCACCGACACCTTTTACCAAATCGTGTTCACACACTTAGCTCACACACAGTAGGACATGTTCACACACCTCTGTTTCATCCCCGATGAATCAGACCTGACTCAACTCTAAGCATTAGCAGGCATGACAAACAAGCATGAATGAGTAGGCACATCAGGGCTCAAACAACTCCTACTCATGCTAGTGGGTTTCATCTATTTACTGTGGCAATGACAGGTCATGCAAAGGATAAAGGGGTTCAGCTACCGCAGCAAGTAACAGATGAATCGGTGTTGTCCTAATGCAGTAAAAGAGAGCAGGAGCGAGAGAGTAGGATTGTATCGGAATGAACAAGGGGGGTTTTGCTTGCCTGGCACTTCTGAAGATAACATTGAGTCTTCATCAGTGTCAACGATCACATCATCGGAACATCGTCTACCGGGAGGGAACAGATACCGGCAACAAGAAGAAATACAATCAATGCAATGCACAATATGATGCATGCTATGACATGGCAATATGAATGTGTTTTGGGCTAATGCACCTAAAACCAGATTAAATGAAGTTGGTTTGAATCCAAGATTCAAATTCAAACTCCATATGTGGTTATTTAAATGTCATTCACTTCATTTGCTCTAAACAGTAGTGATAAGTTGTTCTAACATGCATGAAAATGGTACAGATGGATTCCTTGAATTTTTCTGATAATTTTTCATATATAAATTATTTAATTTGGAGTTACGGTTAATTTTCTATCAATTTTGGAAGTTTTAGGCATTTTTCTGGAATTTTAGAATTAAATTAAATCCAGAAAGCATTACTGCGTCAGCATGACGTTGGCATGACGTTAGCAAGTCAACAGGGGCCGGCTCGGGTCAAACCTGACGTGTGGGGTCCACACGTCAGTGACACAGGGGCTAATCCCGCGTTGACCCGGGCTTTGACCCACTACGGGGCCCACTGTCAGTGGCTGTGGGGGGGTGTTTAGGGCGTCATTAGTGCTAATTAGGCGTGCCACGTCGGCAGTCGCCGGAGTTCGGCCGGCGCCGACCATGGCCGACAGCGGAGGTGCACCGTGCGCTCGCTACGGAGCACTATTTGACGTGCGGTTTGCTCCTACGGGTTCCTGGGAGGAAGGCGCATCTAAAGAGGTAGGTGACAGCAGCTGGGGTGGCCGGAGCTGCCGGCGGCGAGCTCCTTTGCGGCTGCCGGAGTTCGGGCAATCTCGGGGTCGGGGTTAGGGAGCACGGCAGGAGGAGCTGGGGCGTGCTACGGACTCCTAAGATCACGGTGAGCACGTCCGTGGGCTCGGATACGAGCTGGGGTGGCTGTGGCCACGGCCACGCCATGGCCGGCGGCGAGGAGCAATCGGCTCCGGTGAAAAGGCGGCTAGGGTACGGGAACGAGCGCGAGGAGGAGGGGGAATGGAAGAGTAGCTCACAGGGGTTGCGACGGTGGCCTCGGGGAGCTCGGGGAGGCACCGGAGCCGACGAATTTGACGAAGATGGCCGGCGGTCCCGAGGTTGAAGAAGACGGTGGTGGCGACGTTGCAGGGGCTCCCGCGGTGCGCTTCTCGGCGAGGAGGAAGAGGTGGTCGAGGCGGATCTCCTGGGTACTTCGGGTGGCAGTGAGGAGCACGGTGGCTACGGCGAACGGCGTCGGCGACGATGAGCTCCGCTCGGGCGCGTGCAGGAAGGAAAGCAGAGGAGGGAACGGGGTCCAGGGGAAGAGAAGGGAGGTGCAGGGGGCGAGGGGAAGTGCGTGGCGTGAGGGGGAGGCTTGGGAACGCCTCGGTGGAAGCAGGAGGTGGCCGAGGCGGCATCGGCGCTCGCCACCGAGCTGCTTCGGTGCGAGGGGAGGAAGATGACAAGGGGGAGGAGGTGGGCTGGGCCGGCCAGGTGGGGGAGCTGGGCCGGCTACAGGTAAGTGGCCCAGGTAGGCTTCTGCTCTTTTATTTTTCTGTTCTGTTTATTTATATTTAATTTATTTTGCCACTGTTTTGAATTTTAAAATAATTCAAACAATGCCAAAAACTCCTCTGAATATTTTATATTGCTAGATGGACTTTTCCAAAAGCTTATAAAATATTTCAGGGGTATTTGAAATTATATTCTAATTATATGAATATAATTCAAATTCAAATAGCTAATGATTTAAATTCAAAGTCCCAAAAATAAATCCTTAAAAATGTTCAATATTTTGGTTGGGATCAGAACCCTTGCCAAAATTATCAACCATTTAAGAAGAGCATTTTGGAACAATGAATGGGATTTTTAGGGTTTTTGCCCTTCTTTTATTTAGGGTTTTGAGGCTTCTAAATTCCTCAGTTCAAGTTTCAAAAATTTAAACATGATGCACAGATGAAGCTAGCCTAGAGCATTACCAGAAGCTAGGGATGTGACACAAACGGTCACGGAGACGGCTCTTGGTATTCTCCCTCTTTATAACGGGACCAAGGCTCGTTTCTTTTCTTCAATCCTCCATCGAATCCTCTCCCCGCTCCAAGTTCCAGCACCTAGAGCTCCAGATTCGAGTGCTTCAGACTTTCAATGATGTACGGTTCCGACCTCCAAGGCCGGTGGATGCCCTCCTCCATCACGGAGGAGGACGTGCTAAAGCTGCGGGAGGCCAAGTACCTGGCTTATGAGATTTCGCACAGGTTGCCTGCCGAAGGGCAGGCCATCCCCAGCCCCGAGCCCGGCGAGTATGTCGTTTTTGTATCCCACCTCCGTCGGGGTTTAGGCTTCCCGATGGATCCTTTTGTGAGAGGGCTCATATTTTACTATGGGTTGGAATTCCACGATTTGGCTCCAGAGTCCATCCTCCATATTTCCGCATTTATTGTCGTCTGCGAAGCCTTCCTCCGCGTCACCCCTCACTTCGGCCTGTGGCTGAAGACCTTCAATGTGGCCCCAAAGATGATCAGGGGGCGTCAAGCGGATTGCGGCGGGGCGGCCATAATTAGGAGGGCCGATGCCCCGTGGCCCGCTGGCTCCTTCCAAGAGGAGCTCGGCCCGTGGCAGCAAGAGTGGTTCTATATTACCGTTCCGAGGGGCCGCAGACAAAAGCCGCCGCCCTTATTCCGCCCGGGACCTCCATGGTGGTTGATGTCATGGATCAACCAAGGGCTCAACTGGGGGCCGTCAAAGGACGTGCCCCTTCTGCAGGGCCGGATTCGAGATCTCCAAACGAGGGAGGTTGATATGGTGGTGGTAATGCAAGTTATGCTGATTAGGCGTCTCCCGCCCTGCAAACGCCGCCCTCTCTGGCTGTGGGAGTTCAATCCGGAGGGCCCGCGGATTCTTCAACACTTCATGGGTATGACACCCCTGGAGATGTACAAATTATTCTTCGGATCGCAAGAGGCGCGTCCGGAATTGACCGAGGATGCTGGCCTAAGCTGCAATTGCCTGGATACTCAAGTAAGTAGTTCCAAGTCCGGACATACCGTTTGTTTGCCTTTCGATGATTCGCCTTATGACCAACTTCCTTCTAAACAGGAGTGGATAGCGGAAGCAAAATTGATATGGTGTCCGGCCCCCTCCCCGAGACCGCGCCGGATTCCGTGCTGGTCCGGATGCTTGAGGTTGCGCCTCCAGAGGAAGGCGAAGGGGAAAGCAGGAAAGCTACTGCCTCGCCTAAGGAGGCTCTTGAAAGAGGGGGGATCGAGAATCCCTCCCTCCAAGGGGAGAAGAGGACTGCCTCTGAGGACCCGGGGGCAAAAGCCCCTAAACGGGGGAAGAAATCTTCGCCAGAGGGTCCTGCGTCCGGGGAGGCCCCGGCCGCACAATCTCCCTTAAAGAATCAGCCCTCCAATGAGTCGTAAGTAGAAAGAAAGGAGTTTTATAATAAGGGACATCCCTATTTGTGCTTCTGAGGATAACTAAAGTTTTTACCTTGTAGTTCGGATCTCCGTCCTTCGCAAATGAGCTCGTCTTCGGGGGACCTTCGTCCGGAGATGATGGAGAGCGAGACGCCTCCGTCCGGGGCGCCGTCGGATAGGGCGGACGAGCCTGAAGTGTCGTCACGGAGGGAGCCCCCTGGTTTGGCAAAGCCGGATAGTTCGGCGCCAACTGGTGTACGGCTGAAGGATCTGCTTGAGAAGGCGTCTATCTCAGAAGATCACCACGCATTGATGAGCATGGTGATTGAAAGGATTTCGTCCGCCGAAGGCGGGTTGCATAATGCCGTCAGGAGTTTGCTGGCGGGGTTTGAGGTACGTAAAAATGACACACCTTTTAACAGTTTTGCATATAGAATGCGCCCTGTATAGATAGTAGCCCCTGAGACTCGGTAGGTTGTCGAAATCGACAGCGTGCCGAGGATCAAAATCGCAGGTTTAAATTCCCGCCGTGCCGATGCAGGTGGCGGGTCGTCCGGGGGCCAGCCGGACTGATGGAGTTGCTGAACTAAAGCGGCAACTCGCTGTTGCGGATGCGGACATCACGCTGGTCAACAGGCGACTTGATGAGTCGCAAGGTAAGTGTTTCTGTGCGGTCACTTGGTAAGGGAGCCGAAGCCAGCTCCTTACAACATGTGTGTGAAATGCAGATAGTGCCGCTGCTGTGGAGAGCCTTCGGGCCGAACTTGCTCAAGCCAAGGAGCAGGCCAGAAGGAGTAATGCGGCGGCCTCGAGGGCGGCCGAGGAGTTAGCGGCCGAAAGGGTCGCACACTGCCGGAGCAGGGAAGAGATGGCCGAAATGGCCGTGAAGTTAAAAGATGCTACCGACCGCAATGAGGCTCTTGGGAAGGAGCGCCTAGCGGGGCAAGAAGACCTGGGGAAGGCCACCGCCGAAGCCAAGGATGCCCGCTCTGCAATGCGGGCTATAAAGGAAGAGCTGCGCCAGGCCGGAGATATTGTAGCTGGCAAGCCTTTTCTGCTGCGCCGAAGGTTTACGGATCCAAAGTATGCTCAGCTGGGCCAACTGTGGGGTCCAGAGGACCCTTATATGGACTTAGCAGCGAGTGCGGCGGATGCCGTTGTGCATTTTCGAAGCCAGAAGGATCACAAGACGGAAGAGCTGTTTTGGTCTCAATTCCATAGTCCGGAGTGTTCACTTCCGCTGACCGACCGTTTGGCCGAGTGGGCTGAGCTAAATAGGTTGTCCGGGCTTGCTATGACGGATATAGTGACCCATGTCTGGCCGGATAGGCCCGAGCCGAAGAGTTACTTTGGCTTATTGCAGCAATTTCTTGGGGCGGTGCCGCATATCAAGGCGATGAAGCGGTCGGCCTGCATAGAGGGTGCGCGGATGGCACTCGCCCGTGTGAAGACACATTGGACAGAGATGGATGCCACCGCTGTTGCGACCCCGGGTTCGGACGATAACCGGTTACCCGCCGAGCACTATTTTGGCGAAGTGCTGCGTGGTGCTCGTGTAATAGAGTCGCAGTGCTCAAAAAATGTTACGTTCGAATGAACGTTTTTATGATGTAAAACAATATTTATGATGTAAGCGCCTTTTATACTTGTGCGTTCAAGTAATAGAATATCTCCTATGCGGCCGTTCATGTATACGTGTGTATAACCTGAAAGATGGCAGTCGTCGGCTTCAGCCCCCACGCACAAGGTGCGGGGGTGTTCGCAAAAAATAGCGCGTTTTCACACTTAATCCGACGTCTCGGTCCTGTAAAGGAGGTGGTAGCGTAGCAAACGAGGCAACCGGACTATAATGCTTTATCACTTTCACTTAGCCATGGAGTTCGAGGGTGGGGCTACGACATAGCCCCTGGGGGCACCGCGCTCTCCGAATTTGGGGCGCGTATGTGCCTGACCGGGAAACGGCCCTTCGTCAAAGCGGAGGAATTCTAAACATTCCCATGGTCGATCGAGTGGTTGACCAGTCTCTCGCTGTATCATGACAGTCAGTTTTCGGCTTTCTCTACTGAGGTGCTCGCCCAGCCGAACTGGGGCACAATCGCAGTAGTTCTCCTGGTGCCGCGTTAGCTGATGATACGGAACGTAAGGCAGCAAAACACAGGAGCCGGGCAAACCCAACATTTGACCAAAGACATGATTCGGAGCTGATGCATATAAGGCCTAACTCGAGACGCCGAACACTCCCGAAGGTGTTCGGTCTTTACAATAGCGGGCAAAACAATGCCCTAAGCCCCTTGTGTCCAGGTACGGGCAAGTTCTTCTGGCGCGGCCGATGCCAAAACGCCAGTCTCCACTCTTGTTATAATGAGAAACCAGGGGATTATAGCAACAAGAGACAGTAAGAAAGGTTTACGTAGGGTCTTAGTCTGAAAAGAGTCCTTGCAACGGGTCCCTACTGCACGTCTGCGCCTGTGTCTCCGTTGTGCCGTATCCTGGACGGGTGTGCATGCTGTTCATCTGTAAAAAGAGAGGAACTTAGTTTGAAAAGAAATCGTGCGAGAAAGTGCATAAAAAATTGAAATATAGATTAATAAAGTTGAGCCTATGCTAGCTCATTATGGCTTATATGTACAAACCCTTGTGAAGGGGTGTGCGGCTAGGTAGCCCCTAGCTTATTTATTCCGGACTCGTCCAGCCGTGTCCGGGGTCTCAGGCGACCTTTTAATGAAATGATGCCACGTGGACCGGGCATTTTAAGCGTAAGAGACGCGTAATGTGGTATTGCATTGAAGCGGACGAAAGCTTCCCGTCCCAGTGATGCTTGATAGCTACTTTTAAATGGGGCGACATGAAAGGTTAGCTTTTCTCGTCGGAAGTTGTCAGGTGACCCGAACACAACTTCTAGTAATAATGAACCTGTGCACCTGGCGTAAGGGCCTGGCGCCACTCCTTTGAAGGAAGTGCGGCTATGCCGAATTGTAGTAGGGTCTATCCCAACTTGCGGATTGTGTCCGGATATAGCAGGTTTAAGTCACTGCCGCCGTCCATCAAAACCTGCGTGAATTGCAGTCCGTCTATTATGGGATCCAATATCAGGGCAGTCTATCCTGCGTTCCGGATACTTCTGGACTAATCCAGATGGTCGAAAGTGATTGGTTTTGACATCCAATCTCGGTGTTCCGCTGGGGTGGACCGTGCGACACTTGTCTTAGCGAGTGCCGTGTTGGTTTTCCGTACTATCACATGAAGCGAGTTTACTGTTTTGACTTCTTGTGGGAAAGTCTTTTGACTTCCGGTGCTCTGCTGGTGGGGTTCGTCATCGTCCTCGCTTGGCGCATCGAGCCCCTTGTGTCCGGCGTTGAGTCTGCCGGACTGTTTAAAAACCCAACAATTTCGGTTGGTATGGTTTGCAGGCCTTCCGGAGGTACTGTGGATTTGACATATCCGATCTAAAATTTTGTTTAAATTTGATAGCTCGTCGCTGTTGTCCTTAAGAGGCAGTGTTTTATTGTTTGGCCGCGAGCTTTTGAATCCGGCGTTGACCGCCGTGCCCTTTGGGCTTTTTTCTTTATTCCGGCGCTGATCTTTCCTGCGCCGTGATTTTCCGTTTCCATCTCTGATCTCGGATGTACTCGGGTCGCTGGTGCTGCATCTTGCTAGCCAGCTGTCTTCTCCTGCGCAAAAGCGCGTCATGAGGCTTGTTAGCGCGGCCATTGTTCTTGGCTTCTCTTGGCCGAGGTGTCTGGCGAGCCATTCGTCTCGGACGTTGTGTTTAAAAGCTGCTAAGGCTTCCGCGTCCGGACAGTCGACTATTTGGTTCTTTTTGGTAAGGAACCTGTTCCAGAATTTGCGCGCTGACTCTCCGGGCTGTTGGGTTATATGACTCAGATCGTCTGCATCCGGAGGGCGGACATAAGTCCCTTGAAAATTTGCTCTAAACGCGTCCTCAAGCTCTTCCCAACTTCCAACAGTGTTTTCTGGGAGGCTTTTGAGCCAATGCCGAGCTGGCCCTTTGAGCTTGAGGGGTAGGTATTTTATGGCGTGGAGATCATCTCCTCTAGCCATGTGTATGTGTAGTATGTAATCTTCTATCCAGACTCCGGGGTCTGTTGTGCCGTCGTATGCCTCTATGTTTATGGGTTTGAACCCTGCTGGAAATTCATGATCCAGCACCTCATCGGTAAAACATAGCGGGTGTGCGGCGCCCCTGTATTTGGGTGTGCCGCTGTCTTCGAACACTTGTCGTGTTGTGTTACTTCCTGGGGCCCTCTTTTTTGGCCCGTAGATGGACCTAGTTGGGCCGTCCGTTTTCCCAGGATCATAAGTCGGCTTGTGTGCGGCGCCGCTTGTCGCTTTTGGCCTGTCATCTGGCCGTCTATCCGGCCAGGCGGCCTCTTTATTTTTTGACTGTGAGGGCTCTATGGCTTCCTCGTCAAATTCTGGCAGCAACTTGCGCTTCGGGTAGCTCTTTGTTTGATGGCCATTGCCATATTTGTCTGCGGTCTTGAGTACTTTGCTCCACTTCATTCTGAGTATGTCTTCCGCTGTTTTGAGCTTCCGTTTTTCCTTCTTCAAACTTCTTGCAGTGGCGACGAGTCTTTTGTGAAGGTTCTTATGCTCCGGTGTTGTGTCCGGACTGTTGATTGCTCCGTGAAGGGGTTGATTATCCGGTTCGTCCTGTTCGTCGTCCGCTGGTTTGCCCTGCTCTATCGCTGGGTCGTTAGGAATGCTGCTTTGATCGAGGCGGGACTTAGGGCGGCGTCTACGTCGCCGTTTTGGTTGTTTATCGGCGGGATTATCCTCTGCCGCGTCCCGTTGTTCCTCGTTATCGCTTCCCTTTGGGGTGTCCACCATATGTATGTCATGTGACGAGGTGGCCTTCCAGTGCCCTGTAGGCGCTGGTTCTTGATTGTCTCCGGCATCGTCGTCCATACCGTTGATGTCTTCGGAGTCGTAGTTTAGCACGTCGGTTAGATCGTCGACGGTGGCTACGAAGTGGGTGGTGGGTGGGCTCTGAATTTCTTCATTGTCCGCGTCCCGACCATCCTGGCCGTAGTTCGGCCAGGGCTCTCCGGATAGTGAGAGATGCTTTAGCGAATTTAAGATATCGCCGAAGGGTGAGTGCTGAAAGGTGTCCGCAGTGGTGAATTCCATGATCGGCGCCCAATCGGATTCGACTGGTAGGGGCGCAGGAGGTTCGGAGTCCGGCAGGGGGTTCCGCACCTCGGAGTCATGGGCTTTATGCGGGACAAGGTAAGTGTTCGGCTCCATCGCCGTGGAAGTTGCAGCTCCCGAGGCGGTGTCCAGCCATCCGTCCTCGATCCGTGCGATCGGCTCCGGACTATGGGTCGGAGCGGATTCGTGTGCAGCCTCCAAGGTGCTGTCCGGCGGCAGAGTTAGGTCGTGCCCGTCGTGGCAGCGCGGCATGCTTGGCTGTGGCTCAGATCCATCGAAGATCAAGTCCCCGCGGATATCGGTCGTGAAGTTTAGGCTTCCAAACCTGACCTGACGGCCAGGGGAGTAGCTTTCGATCTGCTCCAGATGGCCAAGTGAGTTGGCCCACAGTGCGAAGCCACCGAATACGAAGATCTGTCCAGGGAGAAAAGTCTCACCCAGGACTGCGTCGTTGTCGATTGAGGCCATCAAGCCTATCGGTGACGACACAGAGGAGCTCTCAATGAAAGCACCAATGTCGGTGTCAAAACCGGCGGATCTCGGGTAGGGGGTCCCGAACTGTGCGTCTAGGTGGATGGTAACAGGAGACAAGGGACACGATGTTTTACCCAGGTTCGGGCCCTCTTGATGGAGGTAAAACCCTACGTCCTGCTTGATTGATATTGATATTGTGGATGTTTACAAGAGTGGATCTACCATGAGATCAAGGAGGCTAAACCCTAGAAGCTAGCCTATGGTATGATTGTAATGGTTGTTGTTGTGTCCTACGGACTAGAGCCATCCGGTTTATATAGACACCGGAGAGGGCTAGGGTTACATAGAGTCGGTTACAATGGTAGGAGATCTACGTATCCGTATCGCCAAGCTTGCCTTCCACACCAAGGAAAGTCCCATCCGGACACGGGACGAAGTCTTCAATCTTGCATCTTCATAGTCTTGGAGTCCGGTCGATGATGATAGTCCAGCCGATGATAGTTCGGCTGATGATGGTAGTCCGGCTATCCGGACACCCCCTAATCCAGGACTCCCTCAGCCATGATTGAAAGATTTAAATTCAAACTCATTTGAATTTAATTCAAATGGGTTTGAACTAGGACTTGATAAAAGGAAGGTCCAAAAATGTTCGGATTTTTGATGGAGCTCCGGAAAATGATGAAAGAAATTATGGGCAAGGTTGGAGACCAAGAATTGAGATAACAACGGCATGGGATATTTTGCAAGTGGGTTATGGTTAATTCCAAAAAATGGAATAATTTTATTATAGCTCCCTAATAATATTGAGAGGCTTTAATATGTTATAAAGAGAAATCACAAGTGAATCCCCTCGATTTAAATGGATCGAAAAATCCATACAAATTATTTAGATGAGTTTTAAAAATTAAATGGCATGATGGCATGATGCAATGCAAAAGATGCAATAAACAAAACAAATCACACGACGAAACTCGGAGTAGCTGGAAGTCTTCTGGAGCGTCGGTCTCGGGGTGTTACACTGGTCCCCGTGGCGCCGGGACTAGCATCTCCGTCAGGAGAGCGGTTGCTGGGCCTTCTAGCAGTGGAGCCGAACAGTCGATCCGCTCCGCCGTCACCACGTAATCCTGATTAAATACACACGATGACTTAAAATCCTCCCATGAGTATGCTGAGAAAGCTGCATCTGGTGATGGTCAGAAAACTCACCGGGTGGGGGAGCCGCGTGACGTGGAGTCTGCGGTCCTCGAATGTGGGAGGAGGTATTTTGGAGGCCTTGAATAGCACCTTCCATGCGTCCTTGCGTGTCGTGCCGTAAAGCTCTTGAAGTGTCTGGTGTTCAGCCGGATCGAACTCCCACAGATTGAATGCCCGTCTTTGGCACGGAAGGATTCGGCGGACGAGCATGACCTGGACCACGTTGACAAGCTTGATCTTCTTGTCCATCATATTTTTGATGCAGCTCTGAAGTCCTGTCAGCTCCGCAGGTTCGCCCCAGGTCAGGCCCTTCTTTTCCTAGGAAGTGAGCCGCATGGGAATTCCGGATCAGAATTTGGGGGCCGCTGCCCAGTTGGCGTCGCGCGGCTTGATGATGTAGAACCACCCTAATTGCCACCCTTTCATGGTCTCCGCGAAGGAACCATCAAGCCAGGTAACATTGGGCATCCTGCCCACCATGGCGCCTCCGCACTCCGCTTGTTGGCCGCTCACAATCTTCAGCTTCACACAAAATATTCGTAGCCACAAGATGAAGTGTGGCTTGATGCGTAGGAAGGCCTCGCACACGACGACAAATGCCGAGATGTTGAGGACGAAATTTGGGGCTAGATCATGGAAGTCCAGCCCATAGTAAAACATGAGCCCGTGGACAAAGGGATGAAGTGGAAATCCCAGTCCGCGGACGAAGTGGGCGAGGAACACGACCCTCTCATAGGGTCCCGGAGTCGGAATGATCTGCCCTGCGTCCGGTAGCCGGTGCGCGATATCTGCGGCCAAGTATCCGGCCGCCCGGAGCTTCGTAATATGCTCCTCCTTGACGGTGGAGGCCACCCACTTGCCTACTGCTCCAGACATGTTTGGCTGTGCGGAGAAGGTGTGAACTAGGGCGCTGGAGCTCGAGGGTGCGAGAATGGATAAGCGAAGGAGGAAGAAGGTCTGGGTAAAAATGGGGAACCCTTATCCCTTTATTGAGGCGACGAAAACGGTGCGCCTCCCCACTTGCCCGTTGAAAATCGCTTATTTCCCAAGCGCCACGATTAATGGCGCGGTTGGGTTACCCATACCCGTATTGATGAGAATCCCATGATAAGGGGACATGATCTCTGCTTCGACAAGACGTGCCGAGGAAACCACCTCGCGATATGTGTGGTAGCTATCTATGAGAAGACGGTTCATTAATGACTCGACCATGGTGTCGTGTCACGTTATCTAAAGTTGTCAGCAGATTATATTTGTGGAATATTGTTCTCTCTACGGTGGAGTGTGAAAGTCTTCTTGCAGAGCCGGATACGATTTAAGTGTTCAAGGTTTACTTTGGAGTATTCGGAGATGGAACCCGCCTTGCAATGCCGAAGACAATCTGCGCCGGACTTATCGTCATTGAAGCCTGGTTCAGGGGCTACTGAGGGAGTACTGGATTAGGGGGTATCCGGACAGCTGGACTATGTACTTTGGCCGGACTGTTGGACCGTGAAGATACAAGATAGAAGACTTCGTCCCGTGTCCGGATGGGACTCTCCTTTCCGTGGAAGACAAGCTTGGCGATCCGGATATTAGATCTCCTTCTTTGTAACCGACTCTGTGTAAACCCTAGCCCCCTCCGTGTCTATATAAACCAGAGGGTTTGGTCTGTAGAGGGACAATCATAATCATCATAGGCTAGCTTCTAGGGTTTATCCTCTACGATCTCGTGGTAGATCAACTCTTGTAATACTCATATCATCAAGATCAATCAAGCAGGAAGTAGGGTTTTACCTCCACCGAGAGGGCCCGAACCTGGGTAAAACATTGTGTCCCTTGCCTCCTGTTACCATTAGCCTTAGACGCATAGATCGGGACCCCCTACCTGAGATCCGCCGGTTTTGACACCAACACCCACCAGGCAGCGGGCCCTGCTAGTCGGCGGAGAAGCCGGAGACCAGAGACACTGACAACCGGGTCTAGCACCCGGCCAGATTACCGTTGTACCCCTGGGGGTAGGCCTATATAAACCCCCCAGGGCACCCATGCAAAGGGTTCCCACTCCATTAGAACTAGCCACTACCTTAGAGCAGGAAGAGAGCTAGCCTTGCCTCCTTCAGCCTCTAGCACACAGCTCAAGGAGTACTATTGTATCACTTGTGCCTTAGTGATCATGCGGAGACCCCGCAGAGCAGGACTAGGGGTGTTATCTCCTAGGAGAGCCCCGAACCTGGGTAAAGTGCGCCGGCGTACGTGTCTATGCCTTATCCCGCTTCCAGGCACCGGCGACGTTCTACTTGCTCCCACCATGATAAGCCATCCATTGGCATATGTCGCACCCAACCCCCGACAATGAAATACTTGATATCTTTTATAATGGACTAACCGATGCTTCCAGAGACCACCTGGATAGTTGTGCTGGTTGTGTTTTCAGGGAAAGAACAGTCGATAAAGCTGAATTGCTATTGAATAATATGTTTACTAATGAAAACAATTGGACACTTCCTGAACCAACTCCTAAGCCAACTCCGAAGAAAAGAGGTTTTCTATTTCTCAGACCTGAAGATATGCAAGAGGCAAATAAATCTATGAAAGAAAAAGGTATTAAAGCTGAAGATGTTAAGAATTTACCTCTTGTTGAAGAAATACATGGCCTTAATATACCACCTATTGAAGAAACACATGGTCTTGATAACCCGACACAGGTAGTAAAGATAAATTCTCTCTATAGATATGATAAAGTTGAAATCCCGTCTACTAAGTTTGTTAGCCAATGCTTGGATGAGTTTGATGACTTTATGGCTAGACAAGAAAACTTCAATGCTTATGTTGGTAGACAATTGAAAAGTAATGCTTATATGATTGGACACTTGAGTGATTATATGTCTAGAATGAAAGGTGAACTTAAACTTATTAGGAAACATGCTTCCATGGTTACCACTCAAGTAGAACAAGTGCATAAAGCTCAAAATGATTTGCTCAATGAATTAAATAATAATAAACATGACTTTGTTGTTAGAGTAGCAACTAGAGGTGGTAAGATGACTCAAGAACCTTTGTATCCTGAGGGCCACCCTAAGAGAATTGAGCAAGATTCTCAGACAAATAATGTTGATGCACATAGTCCTTCTAAGAGGAAGAAAAAGAAAAATGATAGGACTTTGCATGCTTCTACTGAACCTGTTGTAGACACACCTGAGAATCCCAATGATATTTCTATTTTTGATGCTGAAACACAATCTGGTTATGAACATGAACCTATGATAATGTAATGATGATGTTCATGATGATGCTCAACCTAGCAATAATAATGATGTAGAGGTTGAACCTGTTGTTGATCTTGATAACCCACAATCAAAGAATCAACATTATGATAAGAGAGATTTTGTTGCTAGGAAGCTGAAAGTGCAACTATCCCTAGGTGGTTTTGGTAATTCATAACAACATATAGCTCATTGAGCTAATGCTATTCCAAGACTATTATTTCAGGAAAGCTTAATGAATGGCATGGCTTGGATGATGAAAGTGGATCCCTCAAAATACTAATGACAAAGGATTGGCTCAAGCTCAAAAGCTCAAGACTCTTCATTTTACATTTTAGTGATCCAAGATCACATTGAGTCTATAGGAAAAGCCAATACTATCAAGGAGGGATGAGGTGTTGCTTAATGAGCCTCTTGCTTCATGTGCTTGGTGATATGCTCCAAAAACCCTCAACTACTTTCTCACATCCACAAATGACCTAAACCTAAAGCCAAAGTCGGTCACACCGATTCTTTCTATCCGGCGCCACCAAGTTCTAATGTCATAGCCACTACCACAAACCCTAGGCAAATCGGTCCTACCGATAGGGATCTCGGTCTCACTGAGATGGGATTGTAATCTCTCTGTTTCCCTTCGTAACGTTTCGGTGTAACCGAAGTGAGCGATCGGTCCCACCGAGATTGCAATGTAAACTCTCTGTTTCCCTTTTGTAACATTTCGGTCTCACCGAAAAGAGCAAATCGGTCCCACCGAGTTTACCTGACCAACTCTCTGGAAACCTTATTACCAAAATCGGTCTCACCGAGTTTGTGTAATCGGTCTTACCAAGATTACGTTATGCCCTAACCCTAACCATATCGGTCTTACCGAGTAGCATTTCGGTCCCACCGAAAATCCTAACGGTCACTAGGTTTACTAAATCGGTCCGACCGAGTTTGATGATTTGGTCCCACCGAGTTTGGTAAATTGTGTGTAACAGTTAGATTTTGTGTGGAGGCTATATATACCCCTCCACCTTCTCTTCATTCATGGAGAGAGCCATCAGAACAAACCAACACTTCCAACTTACCATTTCTGAGAGAGAACCACCTACTCATGTGTTGAGGCCAAGATATTCCATTCCTACCATATGAATCTTGATCTCTAGCCTTCCCCAAGTTGCTTTCCACTCAAATCTTCTTTCCACCAGATCCAAAACCTATGAGAGAGAGTTGAGTGTTGGGGAGACTATCATTTGAAGCACAAGAGCAAGGAGTTCATCATCAACGCACCATTTGTTACTTCTTGGAGAGTGGTGTCTCCTAGATTGGCTAGGTGTCACTTGGGAGCCTCCGACAAGATTGTGGAGTTGAACCAAGGAGTTTGTAAGGGCAAGGAGATCGCCTACTTCGTGAAGATCTACCGCTAGTGAGGCAAGTCCTTCATGGGCGACGGCCATGGTGGGATAGACAAGGTTGCTTCTTCGTGGACCCTTCGTGGGTGGAGCCCTCCGTGGACTCGCGCAATCATTACCCTTCGTGGGTTGAAGTCTCCATCAACGTGGATGTACGATAGCACCACCTATCGGAACCACGCCAAAAACATCCGTGTCTCCAATTGCGTTTGAATCCTCCAAACCCTTCCCTTTACTTTCTTGCAAGTTGCATGCTTTAATTTCCGCTGCCTATATACTCTTTGCATGCTTGCTTGAATTGTGTGATGATTGCTTGACTTGTCCTAAGATAGCTAAAATCTGCCAAACTCTAAAATTGGGAAAAGGCTAAGTTTTTAATTGGTCAAGTAGTCTAATCACCCCCCCTCTAGACATACTTCAAGGTCCTACAAGTGGTATCAGAGCTTTGGTCTCCATTTGCTTTGATTTCCATAGCTTTTGGTGGTCATAGCCTTGGTTTCACAACCTAGGAGAGTATGGCGTCTAGTGAGGGAAATTATCACCGTAGAGGTCCTTACTTTGATGGTACTAATTTTGCTAGTTGGAAGCATAAGATGAAAATGCATATTCTCGGACATAACCCCGCCGTTTGGGCAATTATTTGTATTGGCTTGCAAGGTGAATTCTTTGATGGGAGAGAGCCGAACCGTGAAGCTAATGCGGAAGAATTGAAGATGCTGCAGTACAACGCTCAAGCTTGTGATATCATCTTCAACGGATTGTGCCCCGAAGAATTCAACAAAATCAGCCGTCTTGAGAATGCAAAGGAAATTTGGGATACTTTGATTGATATGCATGAAGGTACCGACTCCGTCAAGGAATCCAAGTTGGATGTGCTCCAAAGTCAGCTTGACAAGTTCAAAATGAAGGATGGTGAAGGTGTCGCTGAAATGTACTCTAGGCTTGCACTTATCACAAATGAGATTGCCGGCTTAGGGAGTGAAGAGATGACCGACAGATTCATCATCAAGAAGATCCTAAGAGCATTGGATGGAAAGTATGATACCGTGTGCACATTGATCCAAATGATGCCAAACTACAAAGATCTCAAGCCAACGGAAGTCATTGGAAGAATTGTTGCTCATGAGATGTCACTTAAGGATAAGGAGGAACTTCACAACAAGTCAAGTGGTGCTTACAAAGCCTCATGTGAAGCCCCCACATCATCAAGTGAGAAACAAACCTTCAATGAAGAATTGAGCTTAATGGTGAAGAACTTCAACAAATTCTACAAGAGTAGAAGCAAAGAAAGAAGCTCCAAGTCAAGGTCTTACAATGACAAAAGATCTTCTAGTCGAGAGCGAAATTGCTACAATTGTGGGAGACCCGGACACTATTCCAATGAGTGTACGGCACCCTACAAAAGAAGAGAAGATTCTCCAAAAAGAAGAAGCAAAAGAGAAGAATCACCACCAAGAGAGAGGAGGAGAAGAGATGATCGTTATGAACGAAGACCCTCATGGAGAAGCAAGGATTCGGAAAGGAAGGACAAGTCATCGAGGAGCTACACAAAACGAAGACATCAAGCTCATGTTGGTGAATGGGTATCCGGTTCCGACTCCGACAATCACTCCGAGAGAAGCTATCACTCTGACTCCGAATATACTCAAGATGAAGGTGTTGCCGGTCTAGAACTTGTGTCAACCAACTCCTACGACATATTTGATTCACCAAATGAAGGAATTGGAAGATGCTTCATGGCCAAAGGTCCAAAGGTAACACATCCCGAGTATGTTGATTTCAATAGTGATGAAGATGACTTGCTTGTGGATGATGATTTACTTGTTGACAACTCTAGTGATGAATACTATGATGAAACGTCAATTAATCATGCTAATCAAGATAAAACGAATGACAATGATAAGGAGAAGATTGAGCTTCTAACTAAAGAACTAAACACTCTTAAGTTGGCTCATGAAACTATCTTCGAAGATCATCGAGAACTTTTAAGGGCTCATGAGAAGTTACGCTTTGAAAAGCTCAATCTTGAGCAAGAGCATGAGTTCTTAAAAGCAATCAATGATGATCTCCGCAAGAAAAGTTCTTCTTACATTGCCAAGCGTTTACTCTTATCTACTTACATGCCTCAAGTCAAGTCTAGTAACAAGTACAAGAAAGATACTTCCTCTAGTAGTAACAATAATAATGTCAAATCCAATATTGTTGCTTCTAGTAGTTCTCTTGATTCCACTAATGATTCTCTTAGCCAAGTTACACTTGAGCAAGAAAATAGCTTATTGAAGGGAATTATAGAGAAAGGTGTTTACAAGAGCCTTGCCGGGAGTAAGCAATTCGAGGAAATTGTACGCAAGCAAGGAAGGCACCGGAAGAATCAAGGTGTTGGTTTTGAATGAAAGTTCAATGCCAATGGAGTTGAGTGGGAAGAAGATCAATACCCCAAGACGAAGTTTGCTCCTCAACAAGAGAAGTATGATCCTACTTCCTTCAAAGTAACACAAGCACGAGATGATCTTCCACCACAAGACCACAAGAACAAAGGCAAGGACAAGCTTCAAGAAGAGATTGATGCATTTGAAGAAGCACCTAAGGTCTTGGTCAAGTGGGTTCCCAAGACTACGTCAAGTTCTACTTCATCAAGTACAACTACAACTCCAAGGATTCCCATCAAAATGATGTGGATCCCAAATAAGAAGAACTAGAGAGTTCTTGAGGGTGACTCCGCCAACATTCTTCACTCATATCTTTTTGGCAACAACAAGTGCAATCAACTTCCACATCTTGCACTAGTTCAAGGAGTCACAAACCCTCATGTTGGTAAGGCAAGGGACAAGGTAACCTAATGATTTCATGGACATTATCTTGTGTGTCCATCACTCTATGTCTATGGATATTCTTGTTTGTTCCTTGTGGGACTAACCCATGTAGGTATGTTGAAAGTGCAACTCACTCCAAAGGATTGCTCCAAATGATCTACATCAACCTTGAGCATCCACATCTTCAACACCTACATGAAGTCATCATCGACAAAACCCAAGGTTAGTTCATCCCTCTAAAAGGGGATCTCACATCTAGGGGGAGCTTAACTCTAAGAATTGAGTCAAAGCAACTCTAATGGTGTGAACACATCAATGCATTATGTAAAAGTGGTAACCCCACTTAAGCTTAAACGATGAGTATGACCTATGATCAAATGATTCCATTTGACTCCTAAGTCAATATACTCATATATAGATGACCTAGTCATCACCAATTGTTTTGATAGATGCTAGAATTGGTTGTGCATGTTTTGCCACATATTTCATTTGCCATCTTATTGTGTGAGCATGTTGGTGCATATTTTACTCATTCGAGGACATCCACTTATTGTTTTGATTGTTTGGTTTTTTTTATTTTTGCCAAGTGGATGGACAAGAATGCCTAAGAACCTTCTCCAGCTATCTATGATTTTCTCGTCTCAAACTCTATTCATGCTACATCACAAAATTTGATCAAGTCAGATTCGAACCACTCCGTGTGAGGAGCACTCGGAGTCCCCGATTCGTCATAGACTTAAACTTCCAAAACTTCTTTGTGATTCTCGGTCTGACCGATTCCTCCATTTTGGTCCCACCGAGATCACTAAGTCGATCTAGGTTTTCAATCTCGGTGCAACCGATTTGAATTTTTCGGTCACACCGAGTTGTTGTAACTGTACACAGTTATGCATCTCGGTGCCACCGAGTTGTTCCACTCGGTCACACCGACAGGGTCGGGCTATATATAGTCACGGGCAAAAATTTGGAAATTTCTCCGAACCTCTTCACCCGCGCAATAGCTCGCTCTGCCATCAGGGTCTCCGGATCGTCTCCTCATTGCCAGCCACCTCCTGTCGCTGGTCTCTGCCGCCGTTAACGGATTTCACCCCCGTTGTTGACGCCGTAGCGAGTTCATCGCCAAGTTAGGGTATGAACTCGATCACAATGCTATCCTCGTCCGACTCCTAGCACATTGTGTTCTTAATGATTCTTGCCACGATTGAAACACTCCTATCCAGTCAATGCAATCCTTAGATTAGATGAGATTTGAAAATTTAGGGTTAGGTTTCCGCCGAAACCATCTCGGACCCACCGAGTTGAAAAACTCGGTCCCACCGATTTGGCTAATGACATTGCACTAGTAACTCTCGGTCTAACCGAGAATTGCTAATCGGTGAGACCAATTTGTGGACTTTGTGAAACCCTAGCAGTCTCGATGCCACCGAACTATGACTCGGTCCAACCGAGTTCATCAGTTTAGGTTCCAAAACTGCTTCGGTATCACCGAGTTTGAAAATCGGTTGATCCGAAATGCTTTCTGTGGAAAACTAAAACTAAATTTTGAATCATTCTTTTGCAAAAAATCTCTGCATTTTGTGATGCTCATCCACTCTATCTCATCTATAACTCTTCACAGGGTCAGCAGTCAGTGATTTGCAGCATGTCAGACCAAAGTGATAGTCAGAACAGGTCAGAAGAGCAGATGCACATGAGTGAGGGCACTAGTCCCTCTAGCACTTCAGATGAAGGCAGCAGGAGCACCCCAAAGCAACCTGCCTAAAGCTGCCACCAGGAAAAGGAGGAAGAGAACCTCAGATTCTGAGGATGAGGATTATAGAGCAGAAGAGGATGAGGCTACTTCCAAGAAGGTAGTGCTCAAGAAGGAGTATGGCTCAGCCAAGACCACTAAACCTGGACTCAATAGGAAGGTTTCTTCCAAGAGGACACCTATGTTGAAGGTCAGAGGATCTACTCAAGTGCCTGAGAAGCATGATCCCCAAGAGCCTGCTGCAGAAGGAAAGAAAAGGAAAGAAAGGGTTAAAAATACCATAGCCAGAGTTGTTGGGCAACCTTCCATGATGGAAGAGGAAGAAGAGGTTGCTGCACCAGCACCCAAGGCACAAAAGCTTATGGGTGATGTAATTAAGTCAGGGGCTGCAACATCAAAGCCCAAGGAAGCACCCAAAGCTGCCCCCAAGCCCAAGCTTGCACCAAAGAGGAATACCAGGAGTATTCCAGCTGCTGAGAAGAACAAGGCCCTAGTGCCTGAAGTTGCTGATGAGGAAGATGAAGAAGGACAAGTCCTGAGGAAGCTCAAGCCCAAGATACCAGACCATAATGATGCCCATCATGTGGCTGAGAACATGAACATCAGAAGAGACTCAGGGTTGAGGCTATGGAGGATGACAGATCCATATGCCACAAGGAGAAGGACTGTTGTTGATTATAGGTTCCATACAAAGGAACAACAGGACTTCTATGAGACAATTTTGTTGGACAAGAAGCCCATAGTGTGTGATATGAGGTGGGTCGACTGGACCTACATGAAAGAAAATGAAGAACACTATCCTGGAGTGCAAGACAGTTTTGTTGCATGTGGAGTTGCAGATTTTGTTGGGCAAAAGCTCACTAACTGAAATGATGAACTCATTATGCAATTCTACTCCACAACACACTTCTATCCAGATGGGAGGATAATTTGGATGTCTGAAGGTACAAGGTACCAGTCAACCGTTGAGGAGTGGGCAAAACTGATCAATGCCCCAAAGGAGAGTAAAGATGACTTGGATGTCTATGTCAATAAGAAGATGGACCACAATTCCATGGCACACATGTACAAGGAGATCCCAGACAAAGCCATTGAGACACATAAGTTTGGGTCAATCCACTTTCTTCTGTCAAGGTTGCCAACAATCAACTACATCCTAAGGCACACTCTGTTGCCTAAGTCTGGTGACCACAACATGATTAGAGGGCATGCAATCAACATGTTGCATTTGTTTGATGTGCCACAGAAATTCAAGGTCATGAGCCTAATGGTTGAGACCATTAAGAGGACAGCAGCAGATCAAAAGAGAAGCTGTGGATATGCCCCTCAGATTCAGGAGTTGATTAACTCAAAGATGGGCACAGGAAAATATCTATTGGATAAGGAACATTTTCCTCTTTATCCAGACTTTGAGGACAATCAGGTTGTCATGAATGAGAATGAACCATCATCAGTACAAGCTCAAGAGAAGAAGGAGAAGGCAAGGAAAGAGAAGGCTGCCAAGATGCCAACTCAAGAGGAGGCATCTGAGTACTTTCTGAAGAACAAGCAGGAGCAGCTTGGTTACTTGATAGCATCAACACTGAGGATTGAGAAGGGATTGGCCACCCTCACTCAAAATCAGCAGAGCTTGGAAAGAATCATGGAACAAAAATTCTATGATCTAGATGTCAAAGTAATTGAGATTCAGTCAGTTGTGGAGCAGCTATAGGATGACATGCAGGAGAGGAAGGGCGAGACTACCACTAATGTATTTGCCAGAGTGCCTAGAGCTCAGAGGTCAGCTGTAGTGCCTGTGCCAGACACCAGAGCCACATCATCTGCACCAGCTACAGCTCCTACAGCTCCAGTGCAACCAGCTCCAGCACCAACTCCTCCAGCTCCCTCTACTTCAACTGAAGCCTTCATTCTTGGAGTTCTCCGGACACCACCACCTGAAGATCAAGCCTGAGAGTCGATCTAGCACTATGCTTTTTTATGAACTTTTTGGTAACTTGTTGCCAAAGGGGGAGAAAAATGTACAGATCATAGGCTTCGAGAGAGAGTGTGTTGCTTTTGTTCTCTCTTACTTTGGTGGTTAAACTTTGTTTGCTTTTGATTGCTTGAGATACTATGTTGTTTTTGTGAGACATTGATGATCATGTGTTTGATCATAAGCTACACTTATGCATGTTTGATGATATTATCTTATCTATCCATATGTGATCATTCACTTTGCTTGGTGATGAATGCATGTATTCAATCTTTATCATTTTGAGCGCTCCACCAAGATGTATGTGACATGGAAGAGTAACCCATGAGCCTAATTCCTTGTGCATTTGCAGACCAAAGCAAATCTTAAACTATGCACAAATTTAGGGGGAGCTCTTGCTTATCACATACTTCTCACAGCGACGATGTTTTTCAATCTTATTATCATTTGTCGAAGATTTGATCTATATGTTGTCATCAATTACCAAAAAGGGGGAGATTGAAAGTGCAACTATCCCTAGGTGGTTTTGGTAATTCATAACAACATGTAGCTCATTGAGCTAATGCTATTCCAAGACTATTATTTCAGGAAAGCTTAATGAATGGCATGGCATGGATGATGAAAGTGGATCCCTCAAAATACTAATGACAAAGGATTGGCTCAAGCTCAAAAGCTCAAGACTCTTCATTTTACATTTTAATGATCCAAGATCACATTGAGTCTATAGGAAAAGCCAATACTATCAAGGAGGGATGAGGTGTTGCTTAATGAGCCTCTTGCTTCATGTGCTTGGTGATATGCTCCAAAAACCCTCAACTACTTTCTCACATCCACAAATGACCTAAACCTAAAGCCAAAATCGGTCACACCGATTCTTCCTATCCGGCGCCACCGAGTTCTAATGTCATAGCCACTGCCACAAACCCTAGGCAAATCGGTCCTACCGATAGGGATCTCGGTCTCACCGAGATGGGATTGTAATCTCTATGTTTCCCTTCGTAACGTTTCGGTGTAACCGAAGTGAGCGATCGGTCCCACCGAGATTGCAATGTAAACTCTCTATTTCCCTTTTGTAACATTTCGGTCTCACCGAAAAGAGCAAATCGGTCCCACCGAGTTTACCTGACCAACTCTCTGGAAAGCTTATTACCAAAATCGGTCTCACCGAGTTTGTGTAATCGGTCTTACCGAGATTACGTTATGCCCTAACCCTAACCATATCGGTCTTACCGAGTTGCATTTCGGTCCCACCGAAAATCCTAACAGTCACTAGGTTTACTAAATCGGTCCGACCGAGTTTGATGATTCGGTCCCACCGAGTTTGGTAAATTGTGTGTAACGGTTAGATTTTGTGTGGAGGCTATATATACCCCTCCACCTCCTCTTCATTCATGGAGAGAGCCATCAGAACAAACCTACACTTCCGACTTACCATTTCTGAGAGAGAACCACCTACTCATGTGTTGAGGCCAAGATATTCCATTCCTACCATATGAATCTTGATCTCTAGCCTTCCCCAAGTTGCTTTCCACTCAAATCTTCTTTCCACCAGATCCAAAACCTATGAGAGAGAGTTGAGTGTTGGGGAGACTATCATTTGAAGCACAAGAGCAAGAAGTTCATCATCAATGCACCATTTGTTACTTCTTGGAGAGTGGTGTCTCCTAGATTGGCTAGGTGTCACTTGGGAGCCTCCGACAAGATTGTGGAGTTGAACCAAGGAGTTTGTAAGGGCAAGGAGATCGCCTACTTCGTGAAGATCTACCGCTAGTGAGGCAAGTCCTTCGTGGGCGATGGCCATGGTGGGGTAGACAAGGTTGCTTCTTTGTGGACCCTTCGTGGGTGGAGCCCTCCGTGGACTCGCGCAACCATTACCCTTCGTGGGTTGAAGTCTCCATCAACGTGGATGTACGATAGCACCACCTATCGGAACCGCGCCAAAAACATCCGTGTCTCCAATTGTGTTTGAATCCTCCAAACCCTTCCCTTTACTTTCTTGCAAGTTGCATGCTTTAATTTCCACTGCCTATATACTCTTTGCATGCTTGCTTGAATTGTGTGATGATTGCTTGACTTGTCCTAAGATAGCTAAAATCTGCCAAACTCTAAAATTGGGAAAAGGCTAAGTTTTTAATTGGTCAAGTAGTCTAATCACCCCCCCTCTAGACATACTTCAAGGTCCTACAGAAGCACGGTAAATAAAGAGAACCATGGGTTCAGAAACCCATGCCTTTTCCTCCCAAACCATCCAAGAAAAAGGATGATGAGGATTTTGAGCGCTTTGCTGAAATGATTAGACCTATCTTTTTGCGTATGTGTTTGATTGATATGCTCAAAGTAAATCCTTATGCTAAGTACATGAAAGATATTATCACAAATAAAAGAAAGATTCTAGAAGTTGAATTTCCACCATGCTTGATAATTACACTTTTAAGGGTGGAATACCAAAGAAACTTGGAGATCCAGGAGTACCAACTATACCATGTTCTATTAAAAGAAACTATGTTAAAACTGCTTTATGTGATCTTGGAGCCGGTGTTAGTGTTATGCCTCTCTCTTTATATCATAGACTTGAATTGAATAAGTTGACACCTACTGAAATATCTTTGCAAATGGCCGATAAATCAACTGCTATACTTGTCGGTATTTGTGAGGATGTGCCTGTTGTGGTTGCAAATGTTACTATCTTAACGGACTTTGTTATTCTTGATATTCCCGAGGACGATAGTATGTCGATTATCCTTGGTAGACCGTTTTTGAATACTGTAGGGGCTGTTATTGATTGCAACAAAGGCAATGTCACTTTTCATGTTAATGGTAATAAGCATACGATACACTTTCCGAGGAAACAACCTCAAGTTCACAGTATCAATTCTATTGGAAAATTCCATCGATTATTATTGGAGGTTTTGAATTTCCTCTTCCTACTGTCAAGAAGAAATATGATATTCTTATTATTGGGGATGTGCATATCCCCGTTGAGGTAACCTAGTGTTATTCGAAATTTCTCCGGTTCCATGTTATTTGGAATGAGTTTGTTAACAAGACTTGATCAACCTTGTTAGTAGATTCCTTTTCATGAGCATGAGATGGATGAAGTTAGAAAGCACAACCTTCTGTACTCTTTTATTTACTTTCTGTTATTTAGATTAAATAAAGCAAAATAGTATTTTTCTGTCTGTTTTCTGATTTATCCATGCAATAAAAAATACCCCGAACATAAAAGTTCTCAAAATGCTCTGAAAATTAAATATGATTTTTTCTGGAATATTTGAGAATATCTGGCACTGAGAACATAGCAGGGGGAGCAAGCACCTGGCCACGTGGGTCCAGGGCGTGCCCACCCCCATGGGGCACGCCCCCTTGCCTCGTGGGCCCATGGTGACCCCCCTCCACTTATTCCTGCACCCACACACTTCATCTTCCTCCCAAAAAATCACCATCCAGCTCAAGCACGAGTTCTAGCTCATTTTGTTGCCATTTTCGATCTCCTTTCTCAAAGCTCCATTCACAAAACTGCTTTGGGGGATTGCTCTTTGGTATGTGACTCCTCCAATGGTCCAATTAGTTTTTGTTCTAGTGCTTTATTCATTGCAAATTTTTGCTGCTAAGGTAACCCTGTTCTTGAGCTTGCATGTCAAATTTATATGGTCCCAAGTAGTTCCAATGCATGATATAGTCTCTAGGCACTTGTGGGAGTAGTTGCTATCAATTTTGTTGAGTTTGGTTCACTTTTATTTTGAGTTACTAAAAATTTCAGAAAATGATGAAGAGATTTTTGAGGGGCTCTTCGAGCCAAAGCTCGAAGGATAAACAAGCCAAGCAGAATAAAAAGCCCAAGGATAATCTCCCTCGCGTCACGGAGGTTTGGCCGTGCGAGTGGCCTTGTGATGAGTTCTTGAGAGCAGTCGGGATTCATGATGATTTTTATTCTTTGGCTGATAATGCGGGCCTCACCGACTTCCTCCACGACCAGCTCGATCAGTATCTCCTACTCACTAATACTTTCATGCAAAAAATTTACTTTCATGCTAAGAAATCACCACCTTCAGTGGAGTTTCATTTATACGATGAGGTTAGGAAGATGCCACTATGTGATTTTTGTGCGGTTTGCAAGATACCCTTCAGTGGCATCATAGAGGAACCACATCGTAGAGATGTGGATGGATTTATTGATATGATTACTGTAGAGGAAACAAGGAAGGTTTCGATGCAAGAATTACTAGCATACACTTTCCTGTTCTACGTTACTTTGCAATATTTGCTAGTAGATGCTTAATTGCTCGCAGGAACTATGGAAACCTTAGTGTTCCTGATATTGTTATTTTGTGCCATGCTTTATTTCATGATAACACTGTTAGTCTGGGCGCTATCGTTGTTAAACGATTAAGTCTGAACCATACAAAGGGCCCCATCTTTGGAGGCATCTATGCTTCACGCCTTGCTAAACACTTTAGGATACCTATTAGGCATTATGAGAAAGAGGAAAAGCTGTTGCCCCTACTTTTCTAGATTATAAGAGTATGGTAGCACATGAGTTTATTTTTAAAAATGATGAGAAGATGCTTAAGTATAATTTGAGGTTTCATAAAACTCACAGTGAGACTATTATCTTGCCTGCACCCTCTTTGTTTTACTTATCTTCAGGCACATACCTCGCCTTGCCGGAGGCTGTTTACGCGTACCGGGGCTAGACATCAGCTCCAGAGCCTGAGCCAGAACCACCACTTGACCCTTATAGACCGTCCTTTTATCAATGGGATCCGGAGGAGATTGCCAGCCAGTGGTACTCAGATGACACTCCTCAGTACACCAGAGAGAGTAGCTATGATCCATGGGCATAGACCAACTTAGGCCAAAATCCTAAGCTTGGGGGAGTACGTATTTCTCACCGACATTACATTCATGTTCACACACTCATTCTAGTTGGCGGTGCTCATACTTTTTCATTGTACTATCCATGCTAGTTTATTTTCTTTTTCTAGCTTTCTTCTACTGTGTTTGAATAACCTTAAGAAAAACCAAAAAAAAAATGTTATAGCTTTTAGCTAGTTTACTTTCCATGCCTGTAGTAGTAGTAATTAAAAGAAAACCCAAAAATATTTCTCGTTCTTCTTTTTCTTGTTGGGAGCTTTCCCGTGTAAATAGTTTTATTTCTTTTCTTTTCTTTGGGGGTCGAGAGGAGAAGACCATGATGAAAATGTTGAGTGGCTCTTATATGCATTGTTGTTGATTTAACCAAGAGCCCATATTACCTTGTCTTCTCCCTTGAACTGAATGCTTGCAGATTCCAGCTTAGTCCAATGCATGTGCACTATTATTATTATCCACACCATTCGGTCGTGCAAGTAAAAGGCAATAATGACGATATATGATGGACTGATTGAGATGAGAGAAGCTAGTATGAACTCGACCTATCTTGTTTTTGTAAATATGATTAGTTCATCATTCCTGATTCAGCCTATTATGAATAAACATGTTTGCAATGACAATTAGAGATTATAGTTGCTTATGCCATGCTTAATTAGCTAGGAGCTTATAATGGTTTACCTTGCGTGCCAACATGTTATTAAAATGGTTGTGATGTGGTATGATAGGGTGGTATCCTCCTTTGAATGATTCGAGTGACTTGACTTGGCACATGTTCACGCGTGTAGTTGAAACAAAATCAACATAGCCTCCACGATATTTATGTTCATGGTGGATTATATCCTACTCATGCTTGCACTCAGTGTTGATTAATGTTAATGCATGTTCATGACTATTGTCGCTCTCTAGTTGGTCGCTTCCCAGTCTCTTTCTAGCATTCACTTGTACTAAGAGGGAATACTGCTTATGCATCCACTTCCATAAACCCCAAAGTTATTCCATATGAGTCCACCATACCTTCCTATATGATGTATTTACCTGCCGTTCCAAGTAAATTTGTATGTGCCAAACTCCAACCCTTCAAATGAAATTCTGTTTTGTATGCTCGAACAGCTCATGTATCAACTAGGGTTGTCTGTATCTTCCATGCTAGGTGGGTTATTCTCAAGAGGAGTGGACTCCTCTCCTCACTCACGAGAAAATGACTGGTAACCGGGATGCCCAGTCCCATGCTCAAATCAAATCAAAATAAGTGGAGGCACTCGTTGTTTCGAGCAAGCCATGGATTGATGCTTGTTGGTGGTGGGGGAGTATAAACTTTACCATTCTGTTTGGGAACCGCCTATAATGTGTGTAGCATGGAAGATATCGAGATCTCTTGGTTGTTATGTTGACAATGAAAGTATACCACTCAAAATGTTATTTATCTCTATTTCCAAATCGAGCTCTGGCACCTCTACAAATCCCTCCTTCCCTCTGCGAAGGGCCTATCTATTTATTTTTATGTTGAGTCATCATCCTCTTATTAAAAAGCACCTGCTGGAGAGCACTGCTGTCATTTGCATACATTATTATTAGTTTGTATTGAGTATGACTATGACTGGATCTCTTTTACCACGAATTACAATGTTTAGTCAGTCCTTGATCTTCTGAGGCGCTCTGCATTTATGTCTAGCAAGATACCATCTTGTTATATCATATTATGATTGTTTTGAGAAAGTGTTGTCATCCGAGATTTATTATTATTGCTCGCTAGTTGATTATGCCATTGATATGAGTAAACATGAGACCTGAGTGTTATTGTGAATGTGGTTAGTTCATAATCTTTGCTGAAAACTTGAATGCTGGCTCTACATATTTATAACAACAAGAGCAAACAGAGTTTGTAGAAGTTTTTCTTTATCACTTTCAGTTTGTCAACTGAATTGCTTGAGGACAAGCAAAGGTTTAAGCTTGGGGGAGTTGATACGTCTCCATCGTATCTACTTTTCCAAACACTTTTGCCCTTGTTTTGGACTCTAACTTGCATGATTTGAATGGAACTAATCTGGACTGGCGCTATTTTCAGCAGAACTGCCATGGTGTTATTTTTGTGCATAAATAAAAGTTCTCGGAATGACCTGAAAATCCATGAAGCAACTTTTTGGATTTAATAAAAAATATTGGCAAAAGAATCAACATCAGGGGGCCCACACCCTGTCCATGAGGGTGGGGGCGCCCCCCCTAGGGCGCGCCCCCCTACCTCGTGGGCCCACTAATGCTCCACCGAAGTCAACTCCAACTCCATATATTCACGTTCGGGGAGAAAAAAATTGGAGAGAAGGATTCATCGCATTTTACGATACAGAGCCGCCGCCAAGCCCTAACTCGAGAGGCCTGATCTGGAGTCCGTTCGGGGCTCCGGAGAGGGGAATCCGTCACCGTCATCATCATCAACCATCCTCCATCACCAATTTCATGATGCTCACTGTCGTGCGTGAGTTATTCCATCGTAGGCTTGTTGGACGATGATGGGTTGGATGAGATTTACCATGTAATCAAGCTAGTTTTGTTAGGGTTTGATCCCTAGTATCCATTATGTTCTAAGATTGATGTTGCTATGACTTTGCTATGCTTAATGCTTGTCACTAGGGCCCAAGTGCCATGATTTCAGATCTGAACCTATTATGTTTTCATGAATATATGTGAGTTCTTGATCCTATCTTGCAAATCTATAGTCACCTATTATGTGTTATGATCCGACAACCCCAAAGTGACAATAATCGGGACCACTCTCGGTGATGAGCGTAATTTGAGGAGTTCATGTATTCACTAAGTGTTAATGCTTTGGTCCGGTACTCTATTAAAAGGAGGCCTTAATATCTCTTAGTTTCCAATAGGACCCCGCTGCCACGGGAGGGTAGGACAAAAGATGTCATGCAAGTTCTTTTCCATAAGCACGTATGACTATATTCGGAATACATGCCTACATTACATTGATGAACTGGAGCTAGTTCTGTGTCACCCTATGTTATAACTATTACATGAAATATCGCATCCGACATAATTATCCATCACTGATCCAATGCCTACGAGATTTTCACATATTGCTCTTTGCTTAGTTACTTTACCATTGCCACTGTTACTTTTGCTACTGTTACCGTTACTTCCATACTACTTTGCTGCAGATACTAAGTTATCCAGGTGTGGTTGAATTGACAACTCAACTACTAATACTTGAGAATATTCTTTGGCTCCCCTTGTGTCGAATCAATAAATTTGGGTTGAATACTCTACCCTTGAAAACTTTTGTGATCCCCTATACTTGTGGGTTATCAACAGGCAGGAGTCGGTCGATATGTGGAGTAATAGTAGTAGATGCAGGCAAGAGTCGGTCTACTTGTTGCGGACGTGATGCCTATATACATGATCATGCCTAGATAATCTCATAACTATGCACTTTTCTATCAATTGCTCGACAGTAATTCGTTCACCCACCGTAATACTTATGCTATCTTGAGACAACCACTAGTGAAACTTGTGGCCCCCGGGTCTATATTTTATCATATAAATTTCCGATCTACTTTTATTTGCATCTTTACTTTCCAATCTATATCATAAAAATACCAAAAATATTAATCTTATCTAATTGTCTCTATAGAATCTCACTTACGCAAGTTACCGTGAAGGGATTGACAACCCCTTTATCGCGTTGGTTGCAAGGTTCTTGTTTGTTTGTGTAGGTATGAGGGACTTTTGAGGAGCCTCCTACTGGATTGATACCTTGGTTCTCAGAAACTAAGGGAAATACTTACGCTACTTTGCTGCATCACCCTTTCCTCTTCAAGGGAAAACCAATGCAGTGCTCAAGAGGTAGCAAGAAGGATTTCTGGCGCCGTTGCCGGGGAGGTCTTCGCTCCAGTCAAGACATACCAAGTACCCATCACAAACTCATCTACCTCCATTTGCCTCTCGTTTTCCTCTCCCCCACTTCACCATTGCCATTTTATTCGCCCTCTCTTTCTCGTTCGCCTTTTTTCCACTTGTCTCTTGTGTGCTCATCGTTATGGCTAGTCCTCCTATCATCGTTAGTACTCCCGACCATGAAGTTCTTAATTTTAAACAAAGGGAGGGAGAAGATCTAAAAGATGCTTGGCATAGAATTTGCAATGCTCAAAATAGATCTACTGGGAAGCAATCCACTTCCGTTCTTCTTCGCAATTTTTATCTAGGCATTACTCCTTCGAATAGATGCATTCTTGATACCATTATCGGAGGGAATTTTTTGGGTAGCCATACTTTTGATGCTTATAATGCTATGTTAGATTTGTTTGGTCCACCACCTCTTTTGGTTAATGGAACTATTTTAACTCTAGAACATGTGATGCAAAGGCTTGAAATTCTTGAAAATAAAATTGCCACTGTTGAGTTCATTGAAAATTTGGATAAAAAGATCCACAACCAAATTACCCAATATGGATCTAAGGTTGGAATTACTCTGAAATTTTTTAAAGAGAAGGAACCTATAGTTAACGAAAGAATAGATCAAAATTCTACAAGAATCGGTAAACTTGAGAATATTATTACTAACTTAGGGTCTGCCTTTTCTTTCATGAAAAATACTCCAACCCCTCCTACCAAATTTGCCAAATTAATGTATGTTCCTAAAAATAAGGGTGAATCTTCTAGTAAGGAAAATGCGGATCTCAAATCCATAAGTGTTCACCCAAGTTTTTTCACTATCATTAAGGAACCTTTTGCTACAAGTGAATTTCTTGATTTATTGCCTAGGAGTTTAATCATTACTAAAAAGAAAGAAACTCCTAAGGGTTATAAGTGTTCTATTGAAGAATTGGATACCAAAGATGGCAATACCTAGATCTATTCTCGCTTTTATGCCTAGCTAGGGGCATTAAACGATAGCGCTTGTTGGGAGGCAACCCAATTTTATTTTTGTTCCTTGCTTTTTGATTCTGTTTAGTAATAAATAATTCATATAGCTTCTGTTTAGATGTGGTTTTATGTTTTAATTAGTGTTTGTGCCAAGTAGAACCTATAGAATAACCTACGGTGATAGTTAATTTGATTCTGCTGAAAAACAGAAACTTTTGCACGCATGAAAATAATTTTAATAAATCACAGGAACGTGCTTTTGGGTTGATTCTTTTTGAAGTAGATCAATAGGAAAATTTCCCTGGATTTTCTATTTTGGTAGGATTTTTAAAGTTCCATAAGTATTCTAAAGTTACATATTGCTACAGACTGTTCTGTTTTTGACAGATTCTATTTTTCGTGTGTTGTTTGCTTATTTTAATGAATCTATGGCTAGTATCGGGGGTATGAACCATAGGGAAGTTGGAATACAGTAGGTTTAACACCAATATAAATAAATAATGATTTCATTACAGTAACTTATGTGGTGGTTTTTCTTTCTTGCACTAACGGAGCTTATGAGATTTCCTGTTGAGTTTTGTGTTATGAAGTTTTCAAGTTTTGGGTAAAGATTTGATGGACTATAGAATAAGGAATGGCAAGAGCCTAAGCTTGGGGATGCCCATGGCACCCCAAGATAATCCAAGGACAACCAAAAGCCTAAGCTTGGGGATGCCCCGGAAGGCATCCCCTCTTTCGTCTTCGTCTATCGGTGACTTTACTTGGAGCTATATTTTTATTCGCCACACGATATGTGTTTTGCTTGGAGTGTCTTGTATGATATGAGTCTTTGCATTTTAGTTTACCATAATAATCCTTGATGTACACACCTTTTGGGAGAGACACACATGATTTGGAATTTATTAGAATACTCTATGTGCTTCACATATACCTTTTGAGCTAGATAGTTTTTGCTCTAGTGCTTCACTTATATCTTTTAGAGCACGGCGGTGGCTTAATTTTGTAGAAATTGTTGATCTCTCATGCTTCACTTATATTATTTTGAGATTCTTTTAGAACAGCATGGTATTTGCTATGGTTATAAGATTAGTCCTAGAATGATGGGCATCCAAGTTGGGTATAATAAAAACTATCATAGGAAGTGAATTGGATGCTATGATCAATTTGATGCTTGATAATTGTTTTGAGATATAGAGGTGGTGATATTAGGGTCATGCTAGTTGGGTAATTGTGAATTTAAGGAATACTTGTGTTGAAGTTGGCAAGTCCCGTAGCATGCACGTATGGTAAAAGTTGTGTGACAAATTTGTTGCATGGGGTGCTCTTTTGATTGCCTTCCTTATGTGTGGAGGTCGGGGGCCCGCGATGGTTAACTCCTACCAACCTCCCCCCTAGGAGCATGCATAGTAGTACTTTGCTTCGAGGGCTAATAAAACTTTTGCAATAAGTATATGAGTTCTTTGTGACTAATGTGAGTCCATGGATTATACGCACTCTTACCTTTCTATCATTGCTAGCCTCTTCGGTACCATGCATTGCCCTTTCTCACCTTGAGAGTTGGTGCAAACTTCGCTGGTGCATCCAAACCCCGTGATATGATACGCTCTATCACACATAAACCTCCTTATATCTTCCTCAAAACAGCCACCATACCTACCTATTATGGCATTTCCATAGCCATTTCGAGATATATTGCCATGCAACTTTCCACAGATCCATTCATCATGACACACATCATCATTGTCATATTGCCTTGCATGATCATGTAGTTCACATCGTATTTGTGGCAAAGCCACCTTGCATAAATTTTCATACATGTCGCTCTTGATTCATTGCATATCCCGGTACACTGCCGGAGGCATTCATATAGAGTCATATCTTGTTCTAGTATCGATTTGTAATTCATGAGTTGTAAATAAATAGAAGTGGATGACCATCATTATCAAAGCATTGTCCCCAAATAAAAAAAGAAAAAGGCCAAATGAAAAAAAGGCCAATAAAAAAGGAAAAAAAAAGAAAGGCCAAATAAAAAAAGAAAGGCCCAAAAAATAAAAAATAAAATAAAAAGGGGACAATGTTACTATCTTTTTCCACACTTGTGCTTCACAGTAGCACCATGTTCTTCATATAGAGAGTCTCTTATGTTATCACTTTCATATACTAGTGGGAATTTTTCATTATAGAACTTGGCTTGTATATTCCAACGATGGGCTTCCTCAAAATGCCCTAGGTCTACGTGAGCAAGCAAGTTGGATGCACGCCCACCTAGTTTCTTTTGTTGAGCTTTCATATATTTATAGCTCTAGTGCATCCGTTGCATGGCAATCCCTACTCCTCATGTTGACATCAATTGATGGGCATCTCCATAGCTCGTTGATTAGCCTCGTCAACGTGAGACTTTCTCCTTTTTTGTCTTCTCCACACAACCTCCATCATCATATTCTATTCCACCCATAGTGCTATATCCATGGCTCGCGCTCATGTATTGCGTGAGAGTGAAAAAGGCTGAAGCGCGTTAAAAAGTATGAACCAATTGCTTGGCTGAAACCGTGGTTGTGCATGATGGGAGTATTTTGTGTGACAAAAATGAAACATAGCCTAACTATATGATTTTGTAGGGATGAACTTTCTTTGGCCATGTTATTTGAGAAGACATGATTGCCTTGTTAGTATGCTTGAAGTATTATTACTTTTATGTCAATATGAACTTTTATTTTGAATCATTTGGATCTGAACATTCATGCCATAATAAAGGAAATTACATTGAAAATATGCTAGGTAGCATTCCACATCAAAAAAATTATTTTTATCATTTACCTACTCGAGAACGAGCAGGAATTAAGCTTGGGGATGTTTGATATGTCTCCAACGTATCTATAATTTTTTATTGCTCCATGCTATTATATTACCCGTTTTTGATGTTTATGGGCTTTACTTTACACTTTTATATCATTTTTGGGACGAACCTACTAACCGGAGGCCCAACCTGAATTGTTGTTTTTTGCCTATTTTAGTGTTTCAAAGAAAAGGAATATCAAACGGAGTCCAAACGGAATGAAACCTTCGGGAGCGATCTTTGTGGAACAAACGCAATCCAGGAGACTTGGAGTGGACGTCAACAAGCAACCAAGCGGCCACGAGGGTGCCCGGCGCCCCTTAGGGGGTGGGCGCGCCCCCCACCCTCATGGGCCCCTCGTGGCTCCACCGACCTACTTCTTCCTCCTATATATACCTACGTACCCCGAAAACATCCAAGAGCACCACGAAAAACTATTTCCACTGCGCAACCTTCTGTATCCACGAGATCCCATCTTGGAGCCTTCGTCGGTGCTCCACCGGAGGGGGAATCGACCATGGAGGGCCTCTACATGATCTCCAAGGCCTCTCCGATGAGTTGTGAGTAGTTTACCACAGACCTTTGGGCCCATAGTTATTAGCTAGATGGCTTCTTCTCTCTCTTTGAATCTCAATACAAAGTTCTCCTCGATCTTCTTCGAGATATATTCGATGTAACTCTTTTTTGCGGTGTGTTTGTCGAGATCCGATGAATTGTGGGTTTATGATCAAGTTTATCTATGAGAAATATTTGAATCTCCTCTGAATTCTTTTATGTATGATTGGTTATCTTTGCAAGTCTCTTCGAATTATCAGTTTGGTTTGGCCTACTAGATTGATCTTTCTTGCAATGGGAGAAGTGCTTACCTTTGGGTTCAATCTTGCGGTGTCCTTTCCCAATGACAGCAGGGGCAGCAAGGCACGTATTGTATTGTTGCCATCGAGGATAAAAATATGGGGTTTATATCATATTGTTTGAGTTTATCCCTCTACATCATGTCATCTTGCTTAATGCGTTACTTTGTTCTTATGAACTTAATACTTTAGATGCAAGCAGGAGTCGGTCGATGTGTGCAGTAATAGTAGTAGATGCAGGCAGGAGTCGGTCTACTTGTTGCGGACGTGATGCCTATATACATGATCATGCCTAGATAATCTCATAACTATGCACTTTTCTATCAATCGCTCGATAGTAATTCGTCACCCATCATAATACTTATGCTATCTTGAGAGAAGCCACTAGTGAAACCTATGGCCCCGGGTCTATCTTTTATCATATAAGTTTCCGATCTACTTTTATTTGCATCTTTACTTTCCAATCTATATCATAAAAATACCAAAAATATTTATCTTATCTTATTATCTCTATCAGATCTCACATTCGCAAGTTACCGTGAAGGGATTGACAACCCCTTTATCGCGTTGGTTGCGAGGTTCTTATTTGTTTGTGTAGGTACGAGGGACTTTTGAGGAGCCTCCTACTGGATTGATACCTTGGTTCTCAAAAACTGAGGGAAATACTTACGCTACTTTGCTGTATCACCCTTTCCTCTTCAAGGGAAAAGCAACGCAATGCTCAAGAGGTAGCAAAGATCCACATGCAGCAACGTGGGAAGACAAGCAGTGGAGCAAGGCCGGAGGGGATACCTGGAGGTCATCGGGATGTAATTAGGTGAGCGGCGGCGGGTGGAATCTGCCCATACTGCGGCAGCGAGCAGGTGGCGTAGGCCCTACCGCGTCGGAGCTTGGTCAGAGAGGACAGCGTGTACCGTAGATCAGAACGTGCTGCCTCGGTGCCGTCGAACGGAGAAACGATGCACATCCTCCCTTTCCGCCGGCGGACGAGATGTGACCGGATCAGTGACCAACGGTGAGAGAGAGATAGAGAGAGGCCACCGCAGCCTTGTGTGAGATACTCTGAAGAGAGATAAACCAGGCAGGCAGGCTCCATGGTATATAGTGGAGCGGACTACCTTTTTCTCCATAATAATCGTTTTATATTCGCCATTGAGCGATATAACTTTATTTAAAAATAACGCGCCAACGCATCAAGTCAAACTTTGTTTCATGCACGCGTGGTACACGACCTCCTAGGTAAACAACCGCTACACGCATTCAAATTAGCACGTGGGCTGCCATTTCGTATAGAAATGAGCTCCACCGTATACCTGCATGGGTGTGGCTGGGCACGAAGCATGAGTACGTGCACGGTGCACCTATTCTCTTCTTGTATACATACACTACCTACGTGGGGTTGTGTGAGAGAGATACAAACATAGAGAGATATAGTGTGTGGGTTTGTGAGAGTTTTTTTGGGGGGGGGGGTCAATCAAAAAATGTAACATATGCAATGTGTGTGAAATAGAGTCCTGGATATATCATATATAGAGAGAGAGAGGGGCGATCCACGAGAAGAGAGTGGAGGTATCATCGGCTTGAGGTGTCCATAGAATCGAAGAGAGGGATGATGTGTGTGTGTGTGCGCGCGTGATCGATACAGAGTGCCATTGAATTTGTGTGTGCCCACGTCAAAGATATAGAGTGGCTGGCTTACTGGAACGTGAGAGGGGACAGGTGCAGTTTGTCTCTGTGGCATGAATACCTACCTACAGCGCTCGACTATCGGTGTGTGGTGGGGGGAGGGAGGCCTAATTAACTATAGAGGTACAATGGCTGGTATCTGTGTGGAGGAGGAGAGAGGCCTACCTCATGTATTAAGGGAGATTGATCTACCTCATGTATTAAGGGAGATCGATCAGCATCCATGCATATGTGTAGGAGAGGAATAAGGTTGGGAGAGAGACAGAGCTAGAGTGTTGGAGGGGGGTGGTAGTGGAGTTGCTTCTAACAAATGGTGGGATAGGCTTGCTAGACAAATGGAGGGCACACCTGCAATATCAATAAGAGAGGGGATGACTGCCTGTCTGTGCACGTGTGTGTGAGAGACGGGCCAGAAGGCATGCACGAATGATGAGGGGGGACGATATGGCTGTGGTAAGTAGGCGTAACTACATAGGAAGATCAATCGTCCTTTGTCAGAGAAAGGAGAGACATAACTTGTGAGGTACGTCGATCGATGGGGGGGATAGTTACAGTCGACCTAAATATATGTTGGGAGATCGATCGATATACATGCATGTGTGTGTTAGAAGCAAATGAGGCACGGGGAGAAGGATAGAGAAAGAGAGGGATGCATCTAGGAGGTGGTGCGAGAGGCATACTATATCGAGGGGGAAGGAGTGTGCGAGTACGAGATCGATGAAAAGAGTGGTGGGAATGAGGCATGGACGGTGATAAGAGAAGAGGGGAAGCTTGTGTTTGTGCTAGGCACACCTGGCTAGAGAGGCATATCGATCGATGCGTGCCATAAAGAAGGAGCTCGGGGGGCCTACACACATCGTGGGTGAACGACCTAAAGTGAAAAGACGAATTTGCATGATGGAGCTAGAGAATGCCGAGGGAGGGTGAGAGGGATGCGGGCATGTGCATGCACGAGAGAAAATTAGCGCTAGCTAGAAAGATAAGAGGATTGTGTGGGTGTCAAAGACGAATAGAGATCATACTTCAGTATAAAAAGCGAATTCTGATATTTGAAGAATTTATCATAGTGTTTTAAACCGACGCATGTGTGAATATATATAACGGTAGTACACATGGTGTGGTTATGAACATGTTATACTACATATAATATATTTTATCTCCACTCTTATAAAAACGGAGTTGTTGATGATGGTGTGCCTGCCATCCTGCAATATAGGCCGTCCGATTTATATCTAACGGATAGGAAGGAAACTATGGTAATTTTGAAAAAAGATACCCACACCCCTCTCCATATTTGCAAATTAGGTCTCCCCTTGATCATGTTGATGTTCTCTGGAACGCATGGGCATCTTGCTAGTACTATGAATAATATATAGAACATTGATTATAATTTGGGCTAATGTGTGGCTTTTGCAGCTCAGGTCTAAATACTTGTCATAATGTAGGGGGCGGGGCACTATACTTTGTGTGATAAACACGGTGTACGTATGGAACATGGTTTAGATTATGAATATATAGTTAGTACATCAAATGTACTATTATTTGGAATCAACATCAAGTGTATTCAAAAAATAGAATTCGAGTTCATGTAGTACACATAGTTCATATCTATCTCTATAGTAATCATGTGGTGTGTTATTGAGGTAATACACGAATGATGGTTGAAGTTGGCAACAATCATGATTGTAGATTCTTATTGAAATAGAGAAACGAATTCAAATTCAGTTTGAATTGCAGCGGTAGTATAGACATTTGGAATGCACTAAAATGTTGGTATGAGTAGGTTACCTGCATTATACACCAAGCGAAAAAATTTAATTGCACATAACATGGATTCATACTCCCTCCTTCCATCTATATAGGGCGTAATGCGTTTTTTAAGACCGCCTTTGACTATTGACAAGATTAATAGTACATGACATGCACAATGTAAAATTATATCATTGAAAGGTCCTTTCACAAACAAACTTAACGGTGTGCTTTGTGTAAGTTGCATGTCATATATTATTGCTCTAATATTTGGTCAAAGTTAGCATCGAAAAACGCATTAGGCCCTATATAGATGGAAGGAGGGAGTAGCTTTGAATACCATTTGTATAGTAAAACGGGGCAAGACTCTCTATTTGTGTGTGTGTGTGAATAATTTTATTTTATTTTTATTTTCTTTTTGGTTGAGGGGAGTGTGAATTGATTTGGTACATACAAGAACAATATTACACGTTAGGCTTGTCCCTAAAATTCAACCCGCCCCTTGTTATATCCAGAAAATTCAGATATCGTGCTCCCAAAACTGGCGCCTTAACAACCCGCGCCTTGCTATCCCGAAAAATTACAACGCGCGCGAAAACTCCCTCCAGCTGCCAAATCCCGACGCGCGAAATCCCTCTTCTAACCCTAAGCCGAAAGGGCCACTAGTTCAAATCGGCGGGGGGTACTTTTGTAAAACACCCTACATTTTGGACAAGCGTGTCCCTAAGTCATGGTTCACCCCCTCCCATCGCCTCCTTTTCGCCATTCAAAATCCCAGGACGCCATAACCTCTCCGCTCCAGCCGCGAAACCCCACCCTCCTCCGTCTGCCACCTCACTGCTACCCAGCCGGAGCCTCTTCCCTGATGATGTCGTCTACCGCAACAGCTCGACGTCCCTCGTCCATCTCCCCGGATGAGGATCCGTCGTCCATCTCGTTGTCCCGCTGGTTCAGCCGCCCCGTCCTCCACCTCCAAGGAGCTGCTCCGACGATCGCCTCGTCTATCGTGGCTGCTCCATCCCCACAGTGTCGCCTTAACCTGCTCCACCGAAACCGCAGCATTCTCACCGACTCCTCGTACGAAGCCGAGGCCTACTAGGCGCCACCAAAGAGGTTGTACACTCATCGCATCGCACCTTCTCCTTAACTCGACCTCCCGGCGCCGACGGTGCTCCATTCTGCACCCCCATGGAGCGGCTACCTTGAAGCTGGCGCCGCGGGCGACATCTCCATGGCGGCTCTCCCCCAGTGCGAGGCCCCTTCAGCGGTGGCGTCCATACCAGCCGGATCTTTTGTTGCTGCTCCGGATCTCGCTCGCTCGCTCGCGCTTCTACTGCTGCTCTTCCCCTCGCTCGTGTTGCTGCTCTGCTCCGATTTGCTACACTTCAGTCGACTGAATCGACTTTTGGGTCAGTCGATTTTCAGGGGGGTGGGGGGCTCGCCGGAGTTAAGGAAGAACCACCCGCAACAGGTACGGGGGCTCACCGAAGAGATACCCCACTATCTATCTTAGGGTTCAGGGTGGGGGCGGGGGGGCAAGAGGGCTGGTCGAGGCAGCGAGGCAGCGCTGGGGCCGGCAGTTCGACTGTAGCGACCAAACCTCAAATAGTCTGATCTATGTGCATCAGTGTTATCCCTGGATCGGTAATGCTGACACGCACAGTACTTGAAGGATTTATAACAGAGTAGTAATCACACACTTATTACATCGAATGTCTCAAAAGAGAACTTATTACAAAAAATATGGCTTAAGGCCATCTAATAACAATAACAGCGGAAGGCTTGGAAGATAAGCGAGTCCATCAACTCCAACGGCATCACTGAGTATAAGACCACGACCTAAGGCACCTTACTCGTCGTCTGAAAAGTCTGCAACATGAACGTTGCAGCCCAAAAACGGGTCAGCACATGGAATATGCTGGCAATGTAACACATAGAGAGTAATGAACAAAATAATGCTATACTACATGCACATATGGCTGGTGGAAAGCTCTACGGTTACAATTTTTGCATAAAGCCAATTTTTCCCTACAGCAAAGGAATAAATTTTATTTAACTATCATGGTGGTTGTTAAACATTGAGAAGGTTCACCCAACTCAATCCCAATTAAGCATCATCATTAAAACCCAACAATTTATATTAAAGAACATGATGAGATTCACATGATAATCCAGGTACTAGATACTCAAAACGTCCATAACAGGGGACACGGCTAACCATGATTAGTTTGTACACTCTGCAGAGGTTTGCGCACTTTTCCCCGCAAGTCTCGATCTCCTCCATTGGAATTCTCGCACTACATGATGTTTGAGAAACGGATGACCGAGACATAGTCTTTCAGAAGCGTTTGCACCTTACGATGGTAGACAGTTACACCTACTTTCCCCTACATCTACTAGTCTACCACTATAAGAGTTCACACGACTTAGTCAACTATGCTAGAGCCCATAGTAGCTTGTGGCTGCACACGGAAGTTTCTAGCATGAATAATCTCATGATCCCTTTGAGCCTGGGTGGCGGTCCATAGGTGAATCACACGGTACCCCGGGATTTCCAAAAATGCAGGCAACACTGGGTTCCCCAGGTGCCTCAATCCACCCAGATGTGAATTTAAGTTGCCACCTTATGTAAACCATTAATTCACAATCTCACATCTGTCATGGATACACTCACCCAATCCACGTCTACTAGCATAGCATAGCAATAGAAGCAAACGTAGAAGTAACTCCCAAAGGTTTTGATAATAAAACAGGTAATAGGTTCTACCTCATCTACTTCCCAAAACCCACATATTAATCAGATCCTAATCATGCAATTGTTTCAGGATTGATCTAATGCAATAAAACTGGGTAGTAAAGAGGTATGATCAAAGTGTCACTTGCCTTGTTGATGATCCGTGAAACCTAGAGACTCGTAGTAGCATTCGGCGCACTCCGGGTACTCTATCGCAAACAAACAAGCATACAATAAGCACTCATCTAATGCAAGGTAAAACTCAAATAAGAGATCTAACCAGAAATTTCAACTTAAGAACTCCGGTTTGCAAAAAGAATCAAATCAAACGAAGAACGAAAGTCAAACGACGAAAGAAACCAGCTTCATTTACTAATCTGGACCTAAGTCAAATTTTACAGTAGTAAAAACTTGTTAGACTTGGTTAAACAGAAAGAGGGTTTTGAGATGAAACTACAGGACGCTTGAATCGCCTGATTCCGATAAACGAGTGAAAAGTTATACTAAAACGAAAATCGGATGAGAAATCACGATCGGAAATAATCGCGGAAAATCTGAGAAAAAGAAAAATGGACGAACAGGCTAACGAACGAACGTTCGCTGTCTGCGGCTAAACGATGAAAACCGTTTGTTAAAGCGAACGTACGGACGAACGTCTGTTAAATAACTAAACCAGAAAAACCAATGAACCAATCTAAATAAAAAAATGGATCTAGGGTTCTTAAAAAACCGATCGTTTTTAATAAAACCGGCGGCGGCTGCCTCGGGTTCGGCGGCTCCCGCGAGGCGGCGAGGGGCGGTGGGGTCCGGCGGCTCCAGCGGCGAGGGGCGGCATCGACGGCGGCGGGCGGTGGCGGCGCGGGGCGGCGAGGCGACGGTGGCCAGAGGCGGCGGCGGCGACAACCGGCGGCAGCGGGGCGCGGACGGCGGCTAGGGTTTCAATGGTGGCGGGCTGGGCTGGTGATGTGGGCTTCGGGCACCGGGGCGGTGCTGCTTATAAAGGCCCCCCGGGCGGAGTCCCGCTCGGGTACGGCCCGGAGTCGGTTCGTTTTTTTAAACAATTCGGACATGCAGAAAAAGAAAGAAAAGAAATACTAAACGGACTCCAAAAATCCCGAAATAAATTTTCCCCATCCTCTAAAAATAAGTCGGACAAGATGAACATTTATTTGGAGCCTAAATGAAATTTTGAAAAACGCGCATTTTTCCTAAATTCAAATAAAATAGCGATAAACTCTGAAATAAAATCTTATTTGATTTTATTATTAAATCCTCAATATTTATTTATTTTGGGAAAGTCATTTTATTCCCTCTCTTTTATTTTTGTATAAGAAATATTCAAAGATAAAATAATTAAAATCAAATGATCCTATTTTCAAAATTTGAGAAAACTCAAATATGAAAATAATGAAATCTCCAACTCTCTCCGTGGGTCCTTGAGTTGCGTGAAATTTCTAGGATCAAGCCAAAATGGAATAAAATATGATATGCAATGATGATCTAATGTATAACATTCCAAATTGAAAATTTGGGATGTTACAAACCTACACCCCTTAAGATGAATCTTGCCCTTGAGATTCGGGTTGGCTAGAAAATAGGTGAGGGTGGTCCTTCAGTAGATCTTCCCCTCGCTCCCAGGTGGCTTCATCCTTGGTATGGTGACTCCACTGGACTTTGCAAAACTTGATAACCTTGCTGTGCGTGACTCGGCTGGCAAATTCGAGAATCTTAACTGGTTTCTCCTCATAGGTCAAATCACTATCCAGTTGAATCGCTTCCAGTGGCACTGTATCTCTCAACGGTATCTCAGCCATCTCCACATGGCACTTCTTCAACTGGGAAACGTGGAACACATCATGAACTCTTGGCAATCCTTCGGGCAACTCCAACTTGTAGGCAACTTCTCCCATACGCTCCAAAACTTTGTATGGTCCCACAAAACGTGGCGCTAACTTTCCCTTAACTCCAAAATGCTTAACTCCTTGAAGTGGGGATACATGAAGATAAACTCTGTCTCCGACTTCGTAAACTATCTCCTTGCATTTAGAATCTGCATAGCTCTTCTGCCTGGATTGGGCTATCTTGAGCCTATCGTGAATCAACTTCACCTTCTGTTCAGATTCTTTAATCAAATCTGGCCCAAACAACTGACGGTCTCCAACTTCATCCCACAACAACGGTGTCCTGCACCTCCTCCCGTACAAAGCTTCGAAAGGGGCCATCTTCAAACTGGATTGATAATTGTTGTTGTAAGAGAACTCTGCATATGGCAAATTATCATCCCAAGTAGATCCATAATCTAGCGCACATGCTCTCAACATGTCCTCCAGAATCTGATTGACTCTCTCGGTCTGTGGATGAAAGGATGTACTGAACTCTAGCCTCGTACCCAAAGTTTCATGCAACTGATTCCAGAACTTTGAGGTAAACTAGGTTCCTCTATCTGATACAATGGTCCTTGGAACACCATGCAGACATATGATCCTAGTCATGTATATCTTTGCCAACTTAGCACTGGTGTAAGTGGTCTTCACTTGGATGAAATGAGCTACCTTCATCAAACGATCGACTACAACCCATATTGAGTCATAGCCTGAACGAGTCCTGGGCAATCCTGTGATAAAATCCATGCCTAGCTTATCCCACTTCCATTCGGGTATCGGCAATGGCTGTAGCAATCCTGCTAGCTTCTGATGCTCTGCCTTCACTCTCTGACATACATCACAAACTACTACATACTCCACAATATGTTACTTCATTCCGGTCCACCAGAAAGTGTCCTTCAAATCCAAATATATCTTGGTATTTCCTGGGTGAATCGAATACAGCGAATCATGGGCCTCTTGTTGAATCAACTTCCTGATCTCCGGATCATTAGGCACATAAACGCGGTCCTCAACCCATAGGGTATCATGCTCATCCTCACGAAATCCTTTAGCCTTTCCTTTGCTCATCTTCTCCTTTATCTCGGCAATCTCCTTGTCTGCCTTCTGAGCTTCTCTGATCTTATCCATCAAAGTGGACTGAATCTCCAATGCTGCTACATAGCCTCTCAGGACTATCTCCAAGCATAGCTCGTGAAGATCCTCGGCTAACTCCTTAGGTAACTCTCCGGTCATGAGTGTGTTGACATGGCTCTTGCGGCTCAACGCATCGGCTACTACGTTAGCCTTTCTGGGTGACAATGCAATCTCATATCATAATCCTTAATGAGTTCTAACCATCTCCTTTGCGTGAGATTCAACTCCTTCTATGTGAAGATGTACTTCAAACTCTTGTGATCCATGTACACCTCACAATGGTTTCCGATAAGAAAATGTCTCCATGTCTTCAATGCATGCACTACGGCTGCTAACTCCAAATCAAGTGTAGCATAATTCAACTCATGGGGCTTAAGCTGTCGTAAGGCGTACGAAACAACTCTTCCCTCCTGCATAAGCACTGCTCCAAGTCCTCGACGTGAAGCGTCACAATACACCTCATAATCCTTGCGCTGATCTGGCAGAATCAACACTGGTGATGTAACCAAACGTTTCTTCAACTCCTGGAAACTAGCCTCACTTTCCTTAGCCCAACTTGGTGTCCTTCTTCAACAACTCTGTCATGGGCTTCGCAATCTTCGAGAAATTCTCAATGAACCTCCGGTAGTATCCTGTGAGTCCAAGAAAACTCCGGATCTCTCCAACTGTCGTTGGGGCTTCCCAGTTTGTCATAGTGACAACTTTGGTGGGGTCTACTGCTATTCCTTCTCCGGATATAACATGTCCGAGAAATCCAACTTCCTTCAACCAGAATTCACACTTGCTGAACTTGGCATATAACTGATGTTCTTTGAGCTTCCCAAGTACCAAACGCAAATGCTCCTTATGCTCCTCTTCATTCTTCGAGTAGACCAAAATATCATCAATGAACACCACGACGAACTTATCCAGAAACTCCATAAACACCTTGTTCATCATGTTCATGAAATAGGCAGGTGCGTTAGTCAGACCAAATGTCATAACGGTATACTCATACAGCCTGTACCTGGTGGTAAAAGTTGTCTTTGGTATATCCTACTCTCGAATCTTCAGCTGGTGGTATCCTGATCGTAGATCGATCTTGGAAAATATCTTAGCTCCTTGCAACTGGTCAAATAGATCATTGATCATCGGCAGTGGGTACTTGTTCTTGATTGTCACTTCATTCAATCCTCGATAATCAACAACCATTCTCAATGATCCATCCTTCTTCTCCACTAGAAGCACTGGCGATCCCCAAGGTGAAGAACTTGGGCGAATATAGCTTGTATCCAGTAACTCCTTAATCTGCTTCTTAATTTCCTCCAAATCTTTTGCGGGCATCCTATACGGTCTCTTAGATATCGGCCCTGTGCCTGGCAAAAGCTCAATCAAAAACTCAATGTCTCTATCCGGTGGCATGCCTGGCAACTCTTCCGGAAATACGTCAGGGAAATCCTTCACCACTGGTACTTCCTCTTGTACAACTCCTGATAAGGAATTCACTTGAGTCCTCTTCGGCTCGTGCCGAGATACATACTTGATCCTTCTTCCTTCTCGGGTGGTAAGCAAAATCGACTTACTGGCGCAATTGATGTTTCCTCCATACATTGATAGCCAATCCATACCCAGAATCACATCCAAACCTTGTGACTCCAAAATGATTAAATCCGAGGGGAAAACAAGCCTATCTATGGTCAATGGCACTTGAAAACATCCTTGACTGGCCATATACTCCGCTCCTGGTGAGCTTACTAACATAGGTGTTCTAAGAACTTTGGTGGGTAGTTTATACTTATCCACAAATCCCCTTGATATATATGAATGTGATGCACCAGTATCAAAAAGAACGATTGCAGTAAATGACTTAACCAAAAACTTACCTATTACTGCATCTGGCTGGGCTTCAACCTCTTCCACGTTAACGTGGTTCACCTGTCCCCTGTTGAAAGGGTTCGGTTTCTTCCCAGAGCTTCCATTTCCATTTACATTCTTAGCCTCAGGACATTCATTGGCATAATGTCCAGTCTTCTGACACTTGTAGCAAGTTACGTGGCTCAAATCCTTCTTAGCTGGGGTTGATGGGTTGGTACGGTTATGGCCGTTGCTTCCTCCATTCCCATTACCATTCTTGGGGCCATTATGGTTGTGTGAGCTCCCTCCTCCATGGGTACGCTGAAAAGGTCCTCCCGAGTTTGGGGTAAAACGAGGTTTCTGTTGAGCTCCAGAATTGTACTTCCCTTGTCCATACTTCCTCTTGCGGTTGTCAATCTGCTGCTGCTTCCCTTCAATCATGAGAGCTCAGTCTACCAACTCCTGGTAATTGTTGAAGGTTGCTACCATCAACTGCATGCTCAGCTCATCATTCAGTCCTTCCAGAAACTTCTCCTGCTTAGCTGCATCCGTAGCAACATCATCTAGGGCATAACGTGCTAGCTTACTAAAGTCATCCACATACTGGCCAACTGTACGCCCTCCTTGGCGCAAGTTGCGAAACTCATGCTTCTTCATGGCCGTAGCTCCTGCTGAAACATGAGTAGTACAGAAAGCTTGCTAAAATTGGTCCCATGTGACAGTGTCGATGGGATAAGTGGTTGTGAAATTCTCCCACCATGATGATGCGGGTCCATCAAGCTTATGTGCGGAAAAACGCACCTTCTCCGCATCTGTGCATCCTGCAGTGGTCAACTCCCTTCCCATCTTACGGAGCCAATCATCTGCAACTATCGGCTCGGTGCTACTGGATAACACCGGCGGATTCAGCCTCAAGAAACGGGCTAAATGATCAACAGGTGGTGGTGGTGGTGGGTTGTTGTTGTTGTTGTTCCCCTGATTCTGATTCTGGACTAGCATCTGCATCAATGCATTCTGCTGCTGGATCAACTGAGTGAGCTCCGGTGGGAAAGCAAATCCATTGTCACGTCTCGGAGGCATCTGAGGGTTTAGAAAAGATGAGAATATAGAATAGAATGAGGTCTAGAGAGAATAACACTACCCATATGCACATGAGACAAATGCAAACAATATCACTTCATCAATTCAAACAAGGGCATATAACGGTCTAACTATCGTTACAAAAGTGCTCAGACTATACTATATACATGGGGGAATACTACTACTGTTATGGTGGTCGACTAGAAAAATTGATCGGTCGAAGACTCCATGATATCTGCTCCAGCTTCATCAACAAAGTCATCATCGCTATCGTTTGGGTCCGAATCAGTGTCGTCGATGATGATGTAGTTCTCCGGGCAAGTGCAATCATCGTCTTCTCCTCCAGTCGCGAGGAATCCCATGAATACTTTTAGCTTCTTCTTCAGATCATCATTGTTCTCCACGAGTGTCGTCATTTCCTCCTCATATCCATTGGGTGTAGACTTAAGTTCTTCTTCCAGCTCCATGATCTTGGTCAATGCCTTCTTCAGATCTATCATGCCTGCGCACATCTGGTTCTCCTGGCGACGGATGTGTTGGTTTAGCTCCTGGATGAAAGCTGCAATTGATCTATCCTTCCTGGTACTGATCATCTCCCAGTGCTCATCTCGACGCCCACAAATCTGGTAAAATAGTATCCTTGAGATCCTTGTGGTAAACTTCTCCAATGCGTCCCATGGTAATGTGGGCTGCCATGCCCTTTCCTAGACTCCAGGTTGGTGCATCAAAGGAAAACTCTATGGGCTCAGTGACGGGCATGAACGTCCTTCCTGGAACTTGAACTTGAATCATCCAATGCTCCTCTTCTGGTAAAGTGGCGATGTAGGTCCCGGTGAAGCTTGGTACTCCGATGTTCAGGTATCTAGTGACTTCCTTCAAGTGGCGTCCAAAAGGTGTATCTTCATCCGGTTGTGTGAACTTGTTCCTTGCATCCGCCATCCTAAAAGAGTAGAAAAGAAGAGGAGTTGGAAATGAGAAGAGAGTAGTGATCTAGGGCTTTAGCTTAGTGGCTGTGTCCTACAATAATGCTATACTACATGCATATATGGTTGGTGGAAAGCTCTACGGTTACAGTTTTTGCATAAAGCCAATTTTTCCCTACAGCAAAGGAATACATTTTATTTGACTATCATGGTGGTTGTTAAACATTGAGAAGGTTCACCCAACTCAATCCCAATTAAGCATCATCATTAAAACCCAACAATTTAAATTAAAGAACATGATGAGATTCACATGATAATCCAGGTACTAGATACTCAAAACATCCATAACCGGGGACACGGCTAACCATGATTAGTTTGTACACTCTGCAGAGGTTTGCGCACTTTTCCCTGCAAGACTCGATCTCCTCCATTGGAATTCTCTCACTACATGATGTTTGAGAAATGGATGACGGAGACATAGTCTTTCAGAAGCGTTTGCACCTAACGATGGGTAGACAGTTACACCTACTTTCCCCTACATCTGCTATTCTACCACTATAAGAGTTCACATGACTTAGTCAACTATGCTAGAGCCCATAGTAGCTTGCGGCTGCACACGGAAGTTTCTAGCATGAATAATCTCATGATCCCTTTGAGCCTGGGTGGCTGTCCATAGGAGAATCATACGGTACCCCGGGATTTCCAAAAATGCAGGCAACACTGGGTTCCCCAGGTGCCTCAATCCACCCAGATGTGAATTTAAGTTGCCACCTTATGTAAACCATTAATTAACAGTCTCACATCTTTCATGGATACACTCACCCAATCCACGTCTACTAGCATAGCATAGCAATATAAGCAAGCGTAGAAGTAACTCCCAAAGGTTTTGATAATAAAACAGGTAATAGGTTCTACCTCATCTACTTCCCAAACCCCACATATTAATCAGATCCTAATCATGCAATTGTTTGATGATTGATATAATGCAATAAAACTGGGTAGTAAAGAGGTATGATCAAAGTGTTACTTGCCTTGCTGATGATCCGTGAAACCTAAAGACTCGTAGAAGCAAGCGGTGCACTCCAGGTACTCTATCACAAACAAACAAGCATACAATAAGCACTCATCTAATGCACATGTAAAACTCAAATAAGAGATCTAACTAGAAAGTTCAACTTAAGAACTCCTGTTTGCAAAAAGAATCAAATCAAACGAAGCAACGAAAGTCAAACGGCGAAAGAAACAAGCTTCGTTTACTAATCTGGACCCAAGTCAAATTTTACAATAGTAAAAACTTGTTTGAGTTGGTTAAACGGAAAGAGGGTTTCGGGACAAAACTTCAGGCGCTTGAATTGCCTGATTCCGATAAACGAGCGAAAATTTATACTAAAACGAAAATCGGATCAGAAATCACGATCGAAAATAATCGCGGATAATTCGAGAAAAAGAAAAACGGACGAATAAGCTAACGAATGAACGTTCGCTGTCTCCGGCTAAACGACGAAAACCGCTCGTTAAAACAAACGTACGAACGAACGTCCGTTCAGTAACTAAACCGGAAAAACCGACGAACCGATCTAAATAAAAAAACAGATCTAGGGTTCTTAAAAACGATTGGTTTTTTTAAAAAAACGGCGGCGGCTACCTCGGGTCCGGCGGCTCCGGCAAGGCGGCGAGGGGCGGCGGCGTCCAGCGGCGGAGGCGTGGGGCAACGGCATCGGCAGCGGTGGGAGGTGGCGACGGGGGCGGCGGGGCGACGGCAAGCAGAGGCGGCAACTGGCGGCGCGGGGCGCGGCGGGGCGCGGGCGGCGGCTAGGGTTTCGGCGGCGACGGGCTGGGCTGGCGATGTGGGCTTCGGGCATCGGGGCGGCGCGGCTTATAAAGCCCCCCCCCCCCCCCCGGTCGGAGTCCCGCTCGAGTACGGCCCAGAGTCTTCATTTTTTTAAACAATTCGGACGTGCAGAAAAAGAAAGAAAAGAAATACTAAACAGACTACAAAAATCCCAAAATAAATTTTCCCCGTCCTATAAAAATAAGTCGGACAAGATGAAAATTTATTTGGGGCCTAAATGCAATTTTGAAAATGCGCATTTTTCCTAAATTCAAATAAAATAGCGATAAACTCCGAAATAAAATCTTATTTGATTTTATTATTAAATCCTCTATATTTCTTTATTTTGGGAAAGTCATTTTATTCCCTCTCTTTTATTTTTTATAAAAAATATTCAAAGATAAAATAATTAAAATCAAATGATCCTATTTTCAAAGTTTGAGAAAACTCAAATATGAAAATAATGAAATCTCCAACTCTCTCTGTAGGTCCTTGAGTTGCGTGAAATTTCTAAGATCAAGCCAAAATGCAATAAAATATGATATGCAATGATGATCTAATGTATAACATTCCAAATTGAAAATTTGGGATGTTACATCGACCGGTGGTGGCTGGCGGCTCAGGGGGGTGCAGGTTGAAGATGAATTGCAGGCCCTCCCTAAACTACATGTCAAGTGCCTCTCTGCTACCATTGCATTCAGTTTCGACGGTAACATTCAGATACCACAGTAAATTTCAGTTTCGATAGTTAAGTTTAGAGTCAACAGTTTTTACCTCATCTGTTGTAGTCAGGTGGTTTTTGGTGATGTAAATTTTACATCTATTTTACATCATCTATTGGAGATGATATTAGAATCCCACTTGAGATTAACGATGACTGTCTTGTGCTGCTTCAGCCTTGACGTCTTATGGCTCACCGGAGCTGCTCCAACGACAGAATGATCCATCACAATAGAGCAGTGCCCTGGACGCCGTCTACCGATTCCTCAGATCTTCCTCCACACCTCCGACAGCCACCTCTGCCTCAACTGCTTCAGCGACCAACCCAATGATGTTGAGGTCGACACGGCTACGACAAAGAGGTTGTACACTTGTTGCATCACTTATTACTATACATTCATGTCGATCCATTAGGGCTATTTTGGTTCGACGAAAAAACATAACAATAGGGAATTTTCCAATGGCACTCTATTATTCAATTATTCATGCATTTTGTTGAAAGGAATGAAGCAAAACATCCACTTGGACCTACTTTTCAAAATCCTATGCATGAAAACAAGACCAACTGCATTAGTGGCAGAATAACATTCTAACTGTACACGCTTTCATATGGTTTCACTTTATTTTGGCCATGTTTCTTTGCATTCCTCTGCCCTTCCAATTCCTGTAAACCAAACACCCAAGTTGACAGAAATCATGTGTTTACAAATGCTCTGTTTACCATGTGCATTCCTATCCTATTCCGGTGTTTTTCCTATCCTTGCGTTTTTAGAATCATGCAAGCCAAATGAGCCCTTACAGAATTACTTCAATTACAGGTAGGTCCTTCGAAGGGAACTTTGTGTGGTTTGTCCTGCTCCTGCCGCGACATCGTCCACCTCACCTGAGCTGCTCCATCAACAGAAGCATCCACCAAACCAGACATCACGACTCCTGACCGTCTTTCGCCGCCTCAGATCTCCTTCCCTGTCGCCGGCACCCACCGCAACAGCATCACCATCATCGACTCAGCAAATGAACCTGAGGAGTAGACGGGTCCATAATAGAGGTCACACTCTTTTGTTTCTTTTTATGTTATGCATTGCTTAAAATTACCTGCTGCTTTATCGTCATGTTCACCTCTTGGACTCCAAGTCAGGTCCAAATTAATATTCAAACTTGAGTTCTAAATTAGTTGTGAGGCACATATCAAGGCAATAATGAATAGTATGTCTGTCTAATATCTGGTTCACCTAGGGTATGCCTATGTTGTTCATCTTGGGTGGGAAACAAATAGTAAAGCAATCATCATATGTATTTTTATTAAATTAAAGCAATCATCAGCCTGCTATCATTATTTTTGGATCCATCCACTGGTTGTTAGCATCACTCTAAATTTCTGCATGCTCTCCTTACATAATCTCACCATAATTTTTTCGTATGCATGTCAGATATTATACACAGTCATGGTGAACATGTAGAGAAAAAGAGAAGACTTTTGCGCGGCAATACAATGTCATGCAGACATCGCTCCATGGTGGGTTCAATGGCAAACCCTCCCCACCCCTCTCCAGATTGTAATCTAGAGGAAGATATCTGTTCTGAGGCGGATTCAGACGTCGCTGACCACTCCTATTTACCCCCCCCCCAAGGTGTTTGCTCTACCTTGGCATGATGATGTTAGTCATATCATGCATATGTTGCCTTACAGTGCCTACTTTTGACATCATATATGTCATTTGCTTAGTTTAGACATATTCTGTAATGCCACATGTTTAGTTTCTATATCATATATGGAAATTATGCAGTCTCATGTCTTTTAGCCAGCCATAATATATGTGAAATGTGAAATGCCATCCTGTTTAACCATGCATCATATATTTGAATGATATCTTTCCCATCCTTTACTTCATTACATTTCCATTTTTCGATAATGTTTGTACATTAAACGACTCTTCCTGTGAATCAGCCATTTGGGTGGGAGATGGAAAAATCTGGAGTGAAAACAAGGCCTTCGGAGCAGACAGTACTACCTGTCGAAGCAGATCTCTTGTTGGGTCCCGATAGCTCCTCAGAGATGGATTTAGAGACAGATGATCAGTCCTATTCCGCCACCAAGGTGTATGCTCTAACTTGGCACGGTTATACTGCTCATATCATGCATATGGTGTCTTGCATTGCATAGTTTAGACATCATATACACAATATTCAACATCATGTTCTTAGTTCAGACATCATATTGAATGCCCTCTGTTTAGCATACAAATCACATATGTGAATTAAATGATGCGATCTTGATTACTTAGATAACATGTAGGTGAATTATGTCATGTGATCCTGTTTAGTTATTCATCATATCTTTGAATTATGTTATGCTATGCTATCCAGTTTAGATAGACATCATATATGTGAAATTATGTCATGCTATCCATTTTAGTTAAACAATATACATGTCAACTATTTCATGCCCTCTTTTCTCCACACTGTCTATTGCATCTGTCTCTCATACAATGTCTGTACATTCAACTATGTTTACTGTTTATCAGCCATTTGAATTGGAGCAGGTGATGCCAGTATCTAGCGGACTAAAAAGACGGTCTTCAAATAAAACAGTGCTACCTCTTGGTGGAGATAGCACCCTGGTTGTACATGCACGAGAACCAGCCCTACCATACATAACCCAAACTCTCGCAGATTGTACCCCTACTGTGATGGACAGAGAACCAGCTTCACCCAATCTAACCCCAACCCCAGCAGATAGTAACCCAGTTCCTATTAACACAGCACCATCTCCACCACAGAGCTCCCAAACAAGAGCAGTTAGTAAGGCAGCTCCAGTGCCCAAAGGGCCAGTACTACCACGGCGAACCCCAACTCCACCAGTTAGTACGCCTATTCCTGTGGAGGAAGCACAACCAGCTAGTCGTAGTTTAGCATCTATCGCATTTGATGTTGTTAAATCATATGTGCATATCTTCCCATCTTGGAAATATTATACTGAAGATGAAAGAAAATGTCAGTTGCAGGTGTTTGTCTAGGAGTTATGTGTAAGTAATGTTATTCATGGCAATTACTTTGCTTTGTCCCATACATCCTACCTCCATGATGGTTATAATACAGCAAATTTTCCCATTTTTATCTATAGAGAAGGACCAATTTGGAAACTCAGGATGAGGTAACTTGTGCTAATAGCTCTGCTATCTTCAAAAATGCTTGGTGGCAGTATCAGAATTACCTGAAGAAAACGTACTTCACCGGCAAAGAAACTCATCAAATTCCCTTACGTTCTCATGAGACACATTTACTGGACGATGACTGGGAACGTCTTGTTCTGTACTGGTCCCGAACCAAGAACGTGGTAAGGTCTATGAGCTCATTTTCTATCTTTAAGTACTATATTCTTGTGTCTTACTGTACTCTGTTTATGTAGAACAAGTGCCTAAACCTGAAGAACAACTGTCTAATTTAAGATTCTATTGCTATCATAGTTCAAAAAAGTGTTAGGCGTTAATTGTGCGTTTTGCCACCGCCTTGCGCTTTACTGACCAAAGCGCATGCTTATGCGCAGTTATGTATAGATTAAGCTTAGTTATGCGCAATGCGTTTTGCCAACGCCTAGAGCCTAGGCGCGCTTAAGCGCTCACTTAGGCGCGCCTTTTTTAACTATGATTGCTATCGTGCATACTGCTTTGCTCTTGTATCACTGTATTTATTCATACAAACTTATTTTTAAATTGAAGGATCCAACCAAAACTCCAATGGCACAATAGGTATGTTCATGCATGTTTCTTTAACAGGTTTGCTCTTATCAATAGCTCTGTTGATTTCAATTTCAATTGTGTATACAGTTGACTTCTCATATCATGCACATTACTAGAATCACAACAGAGCCAATAGTGTTGTTGTACATGTAGACCCGTGGTACCCATCTGAAATCTTGTTGTGCTGTGTAGTTTCCCACGCTTTGTATTCTTTCACTGCTGCTTTGTCTTGAACTGATATGATTTGAACCATGTCTCTATTTTGATTTGGCAAGACAATGCAGTGACCATAGGACATAGATATATGTTTGTTTGATGCTTTTATTATGTACTAGTACTTGGCAATAGAAGACCTGGTAGTTTAATCCTGTCCACCTTACTAACGAACTGGTTCACCGAAATGAGTTTCATATACTAGTACATGCTAAAACTGTTATGTGTCTGCTTGTTTCTTCTTTTAGAATGCTGACAGAATATTGGGGAAGAGTGCCTTATTAAGCAATGGTAAAGGAAGTAATGCAGATAAGGTTCAAGATAGTGAGACAGCCTTGTTGGTCTCCAACAAAGCTGATAAAACAGCTAAGGAAGACTATCTTGAAGACAGTGAGACAACCCCAAAGTCCTGTTTTGGTTTAGTGTTTGAGTTAATGGCCACTACTGCTTGCACAAGCTATTCAAACTCACTGTCTAAATCAGTTCAGTTTCTTGAGTCTCAACTACAAGCTGAAAGACATCGATCAGTTGTGCTGCGACAAGACGCGGAAGGACTGCGGAAGTCCCTGGAGCATTCAGATGCATACTTTCTGGTGCAACAGCAAGCGTTGGAGGATTTTAGCGCCAAACAAGATAAAGCTAATAAGCTTGCTAAGCTTATTGCCAGCATGGTGGATACCCAGGATAACGTTTCTTGAGCTCTTCTGAAGTTGTTTTAGTTATGCTCTTGTTTTGCTGCCGCGTTTATTTGCACTGGTGGCCAATTTTGACGGCCAGTGTATGTAATATGCTGCTTTGTTCCCTATATTTGCACTGGTGGCGAACTTTGATGCCCAATGGATGTAATATGTGTAATAGCGGTAAGAGGCTAGCGACTAATTGCTTGCTTATTTATTTCCTTATTGTCTTGTTTAGATGTTTGCTTGTAGTCACTGCAGTTCTTTTTCCGTGTTTTTCTAGTGGCCACAATAATCTATTTTTGGTAACTAGGCCAAAATAATCATGGCAACACACAGACTGTTGTAACCATTGGCCTCCTGAGGGCCGTATGATCCATGGGCCTTCTACGGGTCGTAGGATCCATTGGCCTTCTATGCGGGCCGTTGGATCCATGGGCCTTCTACGGGCCGTAGGATCCATGGGCCTTTTACGGGTCGTACGATCCATGGGCCTTCTATGGGCCGTATGATCCACGGGTCGTAGGATCCATGGGCCTTCTACGGGGCGTATCATCATTTCGCCAATCATGGGCCATACTATTCGTGGACCATAACGGGCCGTTAATAGGCCATATTCCATAACTCTATGAAAACATCCCAACGGGTTTTTTTACATGAAAACGGCCCAACATATTAACGGGCCACAAACGGGCCGAGTGTAACCACAGACTGAATTTGGCCCACAAGCAGAAAATGACAGTAACGAGCCATAAGTAACCGAATGCTGGAAATGAGCCCAAGAATAAATGGGCCCTAAGAAGGCCGAAAGATAACATGGGATAGAAACGGCCCAATGGAATAATGGGCCGTTAATGGGTATAAAGTGATACATTGTTCATTACGGGCCAGTTTCACCACGGGTCGTTAATGGGCCAAGAGTTACAAAGGGCCTCATATGGGCTGAAAGACGTCATGGGCCATACATGGGCCGGAAGTTAAAATAGGGTGGAATCATATTGGACGGCCTAGATGACGCTACTGGGCCTAATTCGGAGAGGTCGTAACGGGCCCTGGGTTAGCGGGCTATAAATGGGCTATATGCGAAGAGGCCGTTAATGTAGCGACCTGACCCGAATGGATCACGTCTACTGTGCTACGGTGTCATCCCTGGATCAGTAATGCTGACACCACACAGTACATCGAGGTTTTATAGCAGAGTTGCAATCACACACTTATTACATCGATGGCTGAAAAAGAACTTATTACAATAATCATGGCTTAAGGCCATCTAATAACGATAACAGCGGAAGGCTTGGAAGATAAGTGAGTCCATCAACTCCATCGGCATCACTGAGTATAGAACCACGACCTAAATTCCTTACTCGTCGTCTGAAAAGTCTGCAACATGAAAGTTGCAGCCCAAAAACGGGTCAGCACATGGAATATGCTGGCAATGTAACACATAGAGAGTAATGGAATGAAACAGCTATACTATATGCATATATGGCTGGTGGAAAGCTCTATGGTTACAGTTTTGCGTAAAGCCAGTTTTTCCCTACTGCAAAGGAATAAGTTTATTTAACTATCATGGTGGTTGTTAAACATTGAGAATGGTTGACAGCATCCTCAATCCCAGTTAAAAGTACTCATTAAAAACCCAACAACATTAATTAGAAGTAACATGTTGAGATTCACAAAGATGTTCAAGTACTAGATACTCAAGTTGTCCATAACCGGGGACACGGCTAATCATGATTAGTTTGTTACTCTGCAGAGGTTTGCGCACTTTTCCCCACATGACTCGATCGCCTCCGTTTGTTTTCTCGCACTACATGGTGTTTGAGAAACGGATGACCGAGACATAGTCTTTCAGAAGCGCTAGCACCTTACATGTGGGGTAAACCGGTACACCTACATCCCCTACATCTGCTAGTCTACCCCGTAAGAGTTCGCACAACTTAGTCAACTATGCTAGAGCCCATAGTAGCATGTGGCTGCACACGGAAGTTTCTAGCATGAAAGATCTTATGATCCCTTTGAGCCTGGGTGGCGGTCCAAAATAAAAACAGGCAAGTCCTGGATTACCCAGGTGCCTAGACAGGCAAATCCTAGAATAACCAGGTGCCTCAATCCACCCAGATGTGTGTTTAAGTTGCCACCTTAAGTAAACCATTAATTAACAATCTCACATCTGTCATGGATACTCTCAAAACCCAATCCACGTCTACTAGCATAGCATGGCATAATAAGCAAACGTAGAAGTAACTCCCAAGGGTTTGATAATAAACAGGTAATAGGTACTACCTCAATTCTACTTCCCAATCCCACAATTTAATTTAGATCCTAAACCATGCAAATGTTTGAGGGTTTGATCTAATGCAATAAAACTGGGTAGTAGGAAAGATATGATCAAGTGTTACTTGCCTTGCTGATGATCCGCGTGACCTAGAGATTCGAAGTAACAAGCGGCGCACTCCGGGTGATCTAACGCAGACAAACAACAAGCATACAATAAGTACTCATCTAATGCACAGGTAAAACTCGAACAAGAGAACGAACCAGGTGGTTCAACTTAAGAACTCCGGTTGCAAGAAAGAACGAAAAACAAACGGCGGAAGAAAACAACTCGGTTCTAGCAAGTTGAATCCAGGTCAAAATTTTACTGTAACAAAAGCTTGTTCAAGTTGATTAGACGGAACGGCGGTTTCGAGGCGAAACTCCAGGCTTTTGAATCACCTGATTCCGATAAACGAGCAAGAAGATAGACTAGAAAGAAGATCGGATCTGAAATCACGATCGGAAGAATCGCGGAATAAATCCGACGAGAAAAGAGAACGACGAACGGTTAAACGAACGGACGTTCATTAACCTAGAAGAATCCGGTGATCACGTTCGTTAGGACGAACGGTCCGGGGAACGGTAAAAAGGCAACTAAATCGGAAAAGAAAACAAATCCGATCTAGGGTTTCGGAAAAGAGATCGAAACGAAAAACCGATCTAGAAAACCGGAACGGTTTAGAGAAGAAAAGAATCGGAACGATTTAGAAGAAAACGATCCGAGAAAAAGAATAGATGTAGCGCGGGGCAACCTTGGCGAGGTCTCCGGTGAGCGGGGCTCCGGCAGCGTCGTAGGGCGGCGGCGTAGGGCGGCGGCGGGTGTGGGGTGGCGCGGTGGTGAGGGGTGGCGGCGGCGGCGTTGGGTGGCGCGGGTGAGGGGTGGCGGCGGCGGCGTTGGGTGGCGCGGGTGAGGGGTGGAGGAGAGGAGAGGTGTTGGTTTGATGGTTTAGAGGGGGGTGCTTGGGTATTTATATTGGGGAGGGGAGGGTTTTTGCTTGGGGTAGGGGACAAGAAATAGATTAGGATTAGGAATAGATCTAGGATTAGATACGGAATAAACGAAGTAGGAAAAGAGTCCTACTAGGATAAGGCAAAAGGAGTGGCTCCCTGGCCCCCTTGGTGCGTGCGTGCGGTGGCCTTGGCCTTGGCCGGCCGGCGGCTAGCAGCTTGGGCCTTTGGCCCAAGGCGCTGCAGTTTTTTTTTTTTAAACGGTCTCACGCGCAGAGAGACAAAAAAAAAATCTAAACGAACTCCAAAATTAATAAAGTAAGCTTTCCCCGACTCCTAAAAATGAGTCGAACAAAAAGAACTTTACTCGGGGCCTAAATGCAATTTTTTTAAAACACGCATTTTTCCCTAAGGCAAATAAAACGCAAATAAAACTCCGGCAACAACCAAAATGGGTTTATTTATTAAATCTTCATTTTTCCTAAATTTGGGAAAGTCATATTATTCCCTCTCTCAAAATTTTTATAGGAAAAACTTTATGAAGATAATTAAATAAATCCAAATGATCCTATTTTCAAAATTTGAGAAATCCCAAATATGAAAATAATGAAACTTCCAACTCTCTCCGAGGGTCCTTGAGTTGCGTGAAATTTTCTAGGATCGGAAAAATGCGAGAAAATATGATATGCATGATGACCTAATGTATAACATTCCAAATTGAAAATTTGGGATGTTACAAACCTACCCCCTTAAGATGAATCTCGCCCTCGAGATTCGGGTTGGCTAGAAAATAGGTGAGGGTGGTCCTTGAGCAAAACTTCCTCTCTTTCCCAGGTGGCTTCATCCTCAGTGTGGTGGCTCCACTGAACTTTACAAAACTTGATAACTTTGCTGCGGGTAACTCTGCTGGCATAATCGAGAATCTTAACAGGTTTTTTTTCCTCATATGTCAAATCATCCTTCAACTGAATTGCTTCCAGTGGCACTGTGTCTCTTAACGGTACCTCTGCTATCTCTGGGTGACATTTCTTCAACTGAGAAACATGGAATACATCATGAACTCCTGTCAGTCCTTCTGGCAATTCCAACTTATAAGCAACTTCTCCCATACGTTGCAAAATCTTATACGGTCCAACGAAACGGGGTGCTAACTTTCCTTTAACTCCAAAACGCTTAACTCCTCGAAGCGGGGATACTCTGAGATATACTCTGTCTCCAACTTCATACTCAATCGCCTTGCGCTTTGAATCGGCATAGCTCTTCTGTCTGGACTGGGCTACCTTGAGCCTGTCTCGAATCAACTTAACCTTCTGTTCAGACTCCTTAATCAAATCTGGTCCAAACAACTGACGATCTCCAGTTTCGTCCCATGACAACGGTGTCCTGCACCTTCTTCCATACAGAGCCTCGAAAGGTGCCATCTTCAAGCTGATTTGGTAACTGTTGTTGTAGGAAAATTCTGCATACGGCAAATTATCATCCCAGCTAGATCCATAATCTAGTGCACAAGCTCTCAGCATATCTTCCAAAATCTGATTGACTCTCTCAGTCTGTCCATCGGTCTGTGGGTGGAAAGCTGTACTGAATTCCAATCTAGTTCCCAATGTCTCGTGCAACTGGTTCCAAAATTTCGAGGTAAACTGGGTTCCTCTATCTGATACGATGCTCCTCGGAACTCCGTGTAAACACACAATTCTGGTCATGTATATCTTTGCCAACTTAGCACTGCTATAGGTAGTCTTGACTGGAATGAAATGAGCTACCTTTGTTAAACGGTCGACTATAACCCAAATCGAGTCATATCCTGAACGGGTCTTTGGCAAACCTGTGATGAAATCCATGCCTAGTTTATCCCACTTCCATTCGGGTATCGGCAACGGTTGTAACAATCCTGCTGGCTTCTGATGTTCTGCCTTTACTCTCTGACATACATCGCAAATAGCTACATACTCCGCAATATCCTTCTTCATTCCGGTCCACCAGAAAGTGTTCTTCAAATCCAAATACATCTTGGTATTTCCTGGGTGAATCGAATAGGGTGAATCATGTGCCTCCTGCAAAATCAACTTCCTGATCTCCGGGTCATTGCGCACATAAACACGGTCCTCAAACCATAAGGTATCGTGCTCATCCTCACGAAATCCCTTTGCTTTTCCTTTGCTAAGTCTCTCCTTTATAGCAGCAATCTCCTTGTCAGATTTCTGAGCTTCTCTGATCTTATCCATCAATGTTGATTGAATCTCCAATGCTGCTACATAGCCTTTCGGAACTATTTCCAAACATAGCTCACGAAGGTTTTCTGCTAATTCCTTTGGTATTTTCCCCGTCATTATCGTATTGACATGGCTCTTACGGCTCAATGCGTCAGCTACTACATTAGCCTTTCCGGGGTGATAATGCAATCTCATATCATAATCCTTGATAAGTTCTAACCATCTCCTTTGTCTGAGATTCAATTCCTTCTGTGTGAAGATGTACTTCAGACTCTTGTGATCCGTATATACTTCACAATGATTTCCAATGAGGAAATGTCTCCACGTCTTCAGGGCATGCACAACGGCTGCTAACTCCAAATCATGAGTGGCATAATTCAACTCATGGGGCTTAAGTTGTCGTGAAGCATACGAAACAACTCTTCCTTCCTGCATAAGCACTGCTCCAAGTCCTCGACGTGAAGCGTCGCAATACACCTCATAATCCTTAGTCTGATCTGGCAATATCAAAACTGGTGAGGTAACCAATCTTTTCTTCAACTCCTGAAAACTTGCCTCACAGTCCTCAGTCCATATGAATTTGTTATCCTTCTTCAACAATTCAGTCATAGGCTTAGCAATCCTTGAGAAATTCTCAATGAATCTTCGGTAGTATCCTGTGAGTCCAAGAAAACTCCGAATCTCTCCAACTGTCGTTGGTGCTTCCCAATTAGTTACGGTCTCAACCTTTGTGGGGTCAACTGCTATTCCTTCTCCGGATATAACATGTCCGAGAAATCCAACTTCCCTTAGCCAAAACTCACATTTGCTGAACTTGGCGTATAACTGATGTTCTCTTAGCTTCTCCAAAACCAAACACAAATGTTCCTTGTGTTCCTCTTCATTCTTCGAGAAAATCAAAATGTCATCTATGAACACCACGACGAACTTATCCAAAAACTCCATAAACACTTTGTTCATCAGGTTCATGAAATAAGCTGGTGCGTTAGTCAATCCAAATGACATAACGGTATACTCGTACAGTCCATATCTCGTGGTAAATGCAGTCTTGGGTATGTCTTGCTCCCGAATCTTCAACTGATGGTACCCTGATCGCAAGTCGATCTTGGAAAACACTTTGGCTCCTTGCAAACGATCAAACAGATCATTTATCATTGGTAGTGGGTACTTGTTCTTGATTGTTACCGCATTCAATTCACGATAATCAACAACCATTCTCAACGATCCATCCTTCTTCTCCACTAACAGAACGGGTGATCCCCAAGGTGAAGAACTTGGGCGAATATAACCTTTATCCAATAACTCCTTAATCTGATTCTTAATTTCCACCAAATCCTTTGCTGGCATCCGGTACGGTCGCTTCGATATTGGGCCTGTTCCTGGCAATAGTTCAATCAAAAACTCAATGTCTCTATCCGGTGGCATGCCTGGCAATTCTTCAGGAAATACATCAGGAAAATCCTTTACCCCTGGTACTTCCTCCTGCACAACTCCTGATAAGCAATTCACTTGTGTCCTGTTTGGCACATGCCGGGATACATACTTGATCCTTCTTCCTTCTGGTGTGGTAAGCAAAATTGTCTTACTGGCGCAATCGATGTTTCCTCCATACATCGACAGCCAATCCATACCAAGAATCACATCCAGACCTTGGGATTCTAGAATAATTAAATCCGTTGGGAATACATGCCTTCCTATACTCAATGGTACTTGAAAACATCCTTGTCTGGCCATGTATTCTGCTCCTGGCGAGCTTACTAGCATAGGTGTTTTAAGAATCCTAGTGGGCAGGCTATACTTTTCCACAAATCCCCTTGATATGTATGAATGCGATGCACCAGTATCAAAAAGAACGAGTGCAGTAAATGACTTAACCAAAAACTTACCGATTACTGCATCGGGCTGATCTTCAATCTCCTCCACATTAACGTGGTTCACCTGTCCCCTGTTGAAAGGGTTGGGCTTCTTCCCAGAGCTTCCATTGCCATTTCCATTCTGGCCTTCAGGACATTCATTTGCATAATGTCCGGTCTTCGAACACTTGAAACAGGTGACTTGACTCAGGTCTCTCTTGGTTGGGGTGGATGGGGTTGTTCGGTTCTGGCCGTTGCTTCCTCCATTCCCATTACCATTCTTGTGGCCATTATGGTTGTGCGAGCTACCTCCTCCATGGGTGTGCTGAAACTTAAATCCCGGTTTAGGTGTAAAACGGGGCTTCTGCTGGCCTCCAGAGTTATACTTCCCCTGTCCATACTTCCTCTTACGGTTCTCAATTTGCTGCTGCTTTCCTTCAATCATAAGGGCTCGGTCTACTAACTCCTGGTAGTTATTGAAAGTTACTACCATCAACTGCATGCTTAGTTCATCATTTAGTCCTTCCAGAAACTTCTCCTGCTTAGCTACATCCGTAGCAACGTCATCTGGGGCATAACGGGCTAGCTTACTAAACTCCTCCACATACTGGCCAACAGTCCTTCCTCCTTGGCGTAAGTTGCGAAACTCACGCTTCTTTATGGCCATAGCTCCTGCTGAAACATGGGCAGTGCGAAAAGCTTGCTGAAATTGATCCCATGTGACAGTGTCTACCGGGTAAGTGGCTGTGAAATTCTCCCACCATGCGGCTGCGGGTCCTTCTAGCTGATGTGCTTGCAAACTTCACTCTTTCTCCATCTGTGCATCCTGCAGTGGTCAACTCCCTTCCTATCTTGCGGAGCCAATCATCTGCTACAATCGGCTCGGTGCTACTGGAGTACACCGGCGGATTTAGTCTAAGGAAACGAGTCAAATGATCCGCAGGTGGTGGTGGTGGGTTGTTGTTGTTGTTGCCCTGGTTCTGCACCAATGTTTGAATCAGGGTGTTCTGCTGCTGAATCAGTTGGGTGATCTCTGGCGGGAAAACGAATCCAGGGTCGCGTCTCGGAGGCATCTGATGGGTTTAGAAAAGAAGAGAAATTTAGAATAGAATGAGGTCTAAGGGGAATCACTACCCAAATGCACATGAGCAAATACACACAAAATCACTCCATTCAATCAAAAAAGGCTTACAACGATCTAACTATCGCAAGTGCGTGTACTATAATGTTTACATGGGGGGAAATACTACTAATATGTGGTGGTCATCTAGAAATTTGAACCGGTGGAAGATTCCATGATGTCGGCTCCAGCTTCGTCTTCGAAGTCGGGTTCACTTGGATCCGAATCGGTGTCGTCGAGGATGATGTAGTTGTCTGGACATGCGACATACTTGTCGTCCTCCTGGGATGCTAACTTCCTCTTGAGTTCTTCAATCTCCTGCTTAAGATCGCAATTGTGCCTTGCTAGAGCTACGATCTCGTCCATGTAGTCCTTGCGTGTAGACTTTAGTTCTCCTTCTAGCTCGATGATCCTTGCCTTCGTATTCTTCAACTCTACCATATCATTGCACATCTGGTTCTCGTGGCGTCGAATGTGCTGGTTTAACTCCTGGATAAAAGCTGCAATGGATCTATCCTTCTTGGTGCTGACTATGTCCCATTTGTCATCTCGGCGTCCGCAAATCTGGTAGATGGTGTCCTTGAGGTCTTCTTGATAAACTTCTCCAATGCGTCCTATGGTGATATGAGCTGCCATGCTCCTTCCTAGACTCCAGGTTGGTGCATTGAAAACACTATCTATGGGCTTCGTGATTGGCGCGAATGTTCTTCCCGGAATGTGAGCTTGAATCTTCCAGCGCTCCTCTTCAGGCAGAGTGGCGTTGAAGGTTCCCGTGAAGCTTGGTAATCCAATGTTCAGGTACTTGGTGACTTCTGGATTTCGCTTGAAGGAAGTCTAAAAGGTGTGCCTTCATCTGGTTGAGCGTACTTAATCTTCGTGTCCTTCATCCTAAAGGAGTAGAAAAGATGAGGAGTTAGAAAATGAGAGGAGAGTAGTGATCTATGGCTTTAACTTAGTGGTCGTGTCCTACAGTCAGCGTGTGCTCTGATACCATCTCTGTAGCGACCTGACCCGAATGGATCACGTCTACTGTGTTACGGTGTCATCCCTGGATCAGTAATGCTGACACCACACTGTACATCGAGGTTTTATAGCAGAGTTGCAATCACACACTTATTACATCGATGGCTGAAAAAGAACTTATTACAATAATCATGGCTTAAGGCCATCTAATAACGATAACAGCGGAAGGCTTGGAAGATAAGTGAGTCCATCAACTCCATCGGCATCACTGAGTATAGAACCACGACCTAAATTCCTTACTCGTCGTCTGAAAAGTCTGCAACATGAAAGTTGCAGCCCAAAAACGGGTCAGCACATGGAATATGCTGGCAATGTAACACATAGAGAGTAATGGAATGAAACAGCTATACTATATGCATATATGGCTGGTGGAAAGCTCTATGGTTACAGTTTTGCGTAAAGCCAGTTTTTCCCTACTGCAAAGGAATAAGTTTATTTAACTATCATGGTGGTTGTTAAACATTGAGAATGGTTGACAGCATCCTCAATCCCAGTTAAAAGTACTCATTAAAAACCCAACAACATTAATTAGAAGTAACATGTTGAGATTCACAAAGATGTTCAAGTACTAGATACTCAAGTTGTCCATAACCGGGGACACGGCTAATCATGATTAGTTTGTTACTCTGCAGAGGTTTGCGCACTTTTCCCCACATGACTCGATCGCCTCCGTTTGTTTTCTCGCACTACATGGTGTTTGAGAAACGGATGACCGAGACATAGTCTTTCAGAAGCGCTAGCACCTTACATGTGGGGTAAACCGGTACACCTACATCCCCTACATCTGCTAGTCTACCCCGTAAGAGTTCGCACAACTTAGTCAACTATGCTAGAGCCCATAGTAGCATGTGGCTGCACACGGAAGTTTCTAGCATGAAAGATCTTATGATCCCTTTGAGCCTGGGTGGCGGTCCAAAATAAAAACAGGCAAGTCCTGGATTACCCAGGTGCCTAGACAGGCAAATCCTAGAATAACCAGGTGCCTCAATCCACCCAGATGTGTGTTTAAGTTGCCACCTTAAGTAAACCATTAATTAACAATCTCACATCTGTCATGGATACTCTCAAAACCCAATCCACGTCTACTAGCATAGCATGGCATAATAAGCAAACGTAGAAGTAACTCCCAAGGGTTTGATAATAAACAGGTAATAGGTACTACCTCAATTCTACTTCCCAATCCCACAATTTAATTTAGATCCTAAACCATGCAAATGTTTGAGGGTTTGATCTAATGCAATAAAACTGGGTAGTAGGAAAGATATGATCAAGTGTTACTTGCCTTGCTGATGATCCGCGTGACCTAGAGATTCGAAGTAACAAGCGGCGCACTCCGGGTGATCTAACGCAGACAAACAACAAGCATACAATAAGTACTCATCTAATGCACAGGTAAAACTCGAACAAGAGAACGAACCAGGTGGTTCAACTTAAGAACTCCGGTTGCAAGAAAGAACGAAAAACAAACGGCGGAAGAAAACAACTTGGTTCTAGCAAGTTGAATCTAGGTCAAAATTTTACTGTAACAAAAGCTTGTTCAAGTTGATTAGACGGAACGGCGGTTTCGAGGCGAAACTCCAGGCTTTTGAATCACCTGATTCCGATAAACGAGCAAGAAGATAGACTAGAAAGAAGATCGGATCTGAAATCACGATCGGAAGAATCGCGGAATAAATCCGACGAGAAAAGAGAACGACGAACGGTTAAACGAACGGACGTTCATTAACCTAGAAGAATCCGGTGATCACGTTCGTTAGGACGAACGGTCCGGGGAACGGTAAAAAGGCAACTAAATCGGAAAAGAAAACAAATCCGATCTAGGGTTTCGGAAAAGAGATCGAAACGAAAAACCGATCTAGAAAACCGGAACGGTTTAGAGAAGAAAAGAATCGGAACGATTTAGAAGAAAACGATCCGAGAAAAAGAATAGATGTAGCGCGGGGCAACCTTGGCGAGGTCTCCGGTGAGCGGGGCTCCGGCGGCGTCGTAGGGCGGCGGCGTAGGGCGGCGGCGGGTGTGGGGTGGCGCGGTGGTGAGGGGTGGCGGCGGCGGCGTTGGGTGGCGCGGGTGAGGGGTGGCGGCGGCGGCGTTGGGTGGCGCGGGTGAGGGGCGGAGGAGAGGAGAGGTGTTGGTTTGATGGTTTAGAGGGGGGGTGCTTGGGTATTTATATTGGGGAGGGGAGGGTTTTTGCTTGGGGTAGGGGACAAGAAATAGATTAGGATTAGGAATAGATCTAGGATTAGATACGGAATAAACGAAGTAGGAAAAGAGTCCTACTAGGATAAGGCAAAAGGAGTGGCTCCCTGGCCCCCTTGGTGCGTGCGTGCGGTGGCCTTGGCCTTGGCCGGCCGGCGGCTAGCAGCTTGGGCCTTTGGCCCAAGGCGCTGCAGTTTTTTTTTTTTAAACGGTCTCACGCGCAGAGAGACAAAATAAAAAAAAATCTAAACGAACTCCAAAATTAATAAAGTAAGCTTTCCCCGACTCCTAAAAATGAGTCGAACAAAAAGAACTTTACTCGGGGCCTAAATGCAATTTTTTTAAAACACGCATTTTTCCCTAAGGCAAATAAAACGCAAATAAAACTCCGGCAACAACCAAAATGGGTTTATTTATTAAATCTTCATTTTTCCTAAATTTGGGAAAGTCATATTATTCCCTCTCTCAAAATTTTTATAGGAAAAACTTTATGAAGATAATTAAATAAATCCAAATGATCCTATTTTCAAAATTTGAGAAATCCCAAATATGAAAATAATGAAACTTCCAACTCTCTCCGAGGGTCCTTGAGTTGCGTGAAATTTTGTAGGATCGGAAAAATGCGAGAAAATATGATATGCATGATGACCTAATGTATAACATTTCAAATTGAAAATTTGGGATGTTACAGTTAACAGGCTTTCCGTGGGCCGGCCCGCCACCTTTTGACCAAGTCAAACGGGCCGGTATTTTCACAGGAATGGGTCTCTGTTGGGACGTGCCACGTGTCGATGTATCATAGGCGCCTTGGGTCCAATGAGTGGATGACATCTGTCCCAACGGTGAGCCGACACGTGTTTTCTCCAGCCAATGATGATTTTACACGTGGAAAATCCCCATTGGTCGGGGCTGTTAACGGGTCATCGGATCCAAAACCGGACCCGGTAGCTTAACGGTGTTCCGTTACAGTGGATGCCACGTGTCGGTCACCCTTGACGAAAGCACTTCTGTGACACGCGATTTATCGTCATGGAAGTGGACACTTCCGTGATGATAATTTTGGTAATGTCATGGAACACTTCTACGACAGCACAGGTATGACTATCTTGATTCTGTCATAAAATTGTCATGGATGTACATGCATGACAAAAAAGGGACCTACTGTGATAAACACGTATCATCACGGAAGTGTATTTTTCTGTAGTGACATGAATTTTTTTTGTATTGTCGATATGAATATCTTTGAAGTTTGGGCCATCGCCATCCAATTTCATCTCGAAGGACAAAGTTGTGTTTAAAATACTGAGATTTGTATCCAGAGCACTATTCGACAGATTACGCCTCAAGGAATGCCACAAATGAGAAAACTTTCTACACGAATTGTCTATGTCTCGCCTAAACGGTCGATTATGATATAGAAATCGTCTCAATCCAAGGTCGTATTAAAAGTTAGAGCCACCTGAGTGCGCCCCTGTCATGAGCTAAAAGTGGTGCGCCCCATCACACATCCATATAGCTGATGTCTGATGGGTAGCGCAAGTAATAGTCTATTCTACGCGAGCCATTCTGCCCTGAAGATGGCCTCCAATCGAAAATCTTTCAACATGAAAGTTGTTCGTCTCATCAAAACGGTTAAATTCGCTTCTTATGTGATTTTGTTCTGAGGTCGTTTACTACCCCAAAAATGACCCACAAGATGCAGCCAATTTTTAGACCGAACAATTTTGGGAAGTTCGGATCAAACAATCCGAATTGGACCCGAATTAGGGTTTTGGACATGAATTACAACTTCTTGTTGGACGGGAAGTCCACCCGCCTCTTATATACATGAGGGGTGACGGCCGATTGAACAACACACAATCAAACAAATCTATCTACCACTTTTACTTTTACTTTTATCTCTCTCCCTTGTTCTTCTTCTTCTTCTTCTTCTTCTTCTTTTTCTTCCTTGTTCTTTGTTCGTTCTTCTTGTTGCAGGGCGGAGAACCTCGAGGCCCTAGGGCGATCAGGTCGACCTAGGGCAGCCTATAGCCGCCACACGCCCTGACGAGTTTCCTCTCGGGCGTGTGGGGGTTTCATGTCCTCAAAAGCGCTCACCGGATTGCTTGCGTACCGTACTTTGGGACGGGTCTCCTTCGACATGAGTTGTGGTGCATTACCCTCGGTGTTGGAGGTATATGGTGACGGTTTGTGTGCGAACACACTTTTTGGTAACTCCCTTGGGGATGAAGCTTTGAACGATTCCCGGCCCGTTCTTGCTACAAAGAGATCGTCGTCTAGGGTTTGCAATCTACAAAGGTAATATGAATACCCGATTCACTTATGTAGATGCAAATAATGCATATGTTGTTGCTAGCTCATTTAATGAGCATACTCTGTCGGCTAGCCCTAGTTTTATCAATCATGCATCTAATTATGTGCAACAGTCGATTCAGAATCATCTTCATGCTTCAACTTCATATAAGTTTAGCAACATGCTCCATATGTACTCCAACTCTCATGCGTCGGCAACCCCAGAAACCGTTTTGCCAATGAACAACATAATGTGTTTGGTCAATCAAGTTGAAACACCTCTTGTAGGAACTTCCAATAGCTTGCGACAAAGTGTTTCAACTTTTTATTCATCGACAACTAATTTGCAATATACTAGTTGAACCATGCCGATGGATGGGAGAATTGGCCGTGCTACTACTGGCCAGTTACTCTCAGCTGTCATATGCTACACCTCATGTTAGTAATTATTCAACATCGTATACAACTGTAGATGCTCATAATTCGGCTCCGCTCCTTCATGGTCATAGCCGAATAAGTGAAAATTTTGCAGGAGTGCACATGCCATCATCTATTGTAGCATATAATGCATCCTATATGCAATTGCATAATTTCGGCAACACCTCATTGCCGAAAGATTCTAAAGGTATTGTGGAGAAATCCCTTACAGAATGGGAAGTGGCTACATTAAGAATAGATATGCCCGAAATAACAAGATTAGTGCTCTTTGCCTTGAAGACCATGATAAGGGGTTAGTTCCTTATTATAATGCAATAAAAGCTAGAGTTTTACAAGAAGATGAATCTTTACCAGTTAGTAAAATTGGCAAGCAAAAATATGGTTTTACAACAATGCATACTCCTTCACCTAGTACTACATAATATTGTACACCCCCTACACAATTGCAAAGTTTCGGCAAACCCGTGCGTCATTGCCGAAAGAATCTAAAAGCATTGGGGGCAACCATATCCAGAGTGGGCTGAAATTGAGAAAAAGCTTAAAGCCAATCTTGCCGCTCGTCGCCAGAAATAGACAGAAAAAGAATTGGCTGGAATAAAATAAGCATTGTCAATTGGTAGAATCAATAAAAAGAAGGATGATTCAGGACATGAAAGTGCTTCGGTTGAAAAAGCCGAATCTAGTAGTATATATTCTGGGTCCATCAAATCCAAAGAGGCAAGCATTATTGAGAAAGGGCATGTGAAGCATCGCAAAACAGCCATGCTTGATTTTTCTAAAGTTAATGAAACCTACTTCCTGCCCTGTGAGTTCTGTGCCATAGAATTGACAAGCCTCAAGGACAAGAACAGGTAGCTGAATGAAGTTTGGTTGACAAGTATCTTCAAAGTAACGATGCACGAAATCAAGAAAAAGGTGATGAAAAGGCGCTGGGGAGCCATCCAAAGACGGAGCAAGATATTGTTCAAGTCACACCACCATCATGCTCTCCCAACATATATGAAGAGGTATAAGCAAGTAATTTACACATTTTTAGATTTGGTCATAACTTTATTGTTGATGCATCTATTAGAAAAATCCTCATAAGTAATTTTGAAAGACCAATGAAGAAGGACAATTTACTTGTTAGCAATAAAATTGTTATATAATATATCGATCAACTTATTATGCCATCTCCAAAGATTTATAGTGACTTATTATTACAGCCAAAGGTTTCCCCATTGCTTTAGTTAAAACTTATATCTAAGTGGGTAGCTTTGCTTGTTTCATACTTAGCTTACACTTGGTCTCAATTGAGACATGTGTGTTCTAACTATTATCGTTTAAAAAAATTAAAGCCAAGGTTAAATTCTTTTGAGAAATCCGATGTTAATATAATATACATCAGAGATAGAGTGGAAAACACAATGCATAGCCGAATGGGGAGATTCCAAATCTGAACCACTCATTTGCTTACCTCCAAAGCCATTTGTACACCAAGATCGTCTAGAAAACAAGAAGTGTACCTTCAATTCATGCATGTGTGATCAAATGTTTAATTTGTTGCTGAAAAATAATTACATTAGAATTCTTGATCACCATGTCAAGCCATCAATCCAGGGATGAATATATTGTAAGTTGCATGATTCGTCCAAGCATCATTTTGAGGATTGCGACATGTTTCATCAAATAGTTAAACCGGCCATTGATAAAGGACGATTAAAATTTGTTGAAACACCAAGAGATGACAAATCTATTTCGATTGGTCTTGATGGAAAATGTTTTTTAAATCGTATGCTTGAAGTCGATCCATTTAAACATGAGAAGGTAAAAACTACATGTGATGGGATCAAGTTTTCAAGTAAAGAAGTTGTTGAAGAGCATAATGAACATAAACTTGATGGCGAGAATTCCATGGAAGCTACAATGAAGACGCCAAGGACTGGGGGTAGCAAGCAAACCCAATGATCTATGAAAAGCAAACCAAAAGAAAGCAAAGACCGAGGTAAGCACAAAGGCAAAAGGTCGAAAGTCACTTTGACACAACCATTGGAAAAATATCAGAAGAAGAGTGAGGACAAAAGTGTTTATCAGCCAAGTAATTCAAAAGTATCAAGATCACGCGCAGATCCGAGGATCGGTATTGGCAAAGTGAGAATCTCAATACAGCATATTCATATCCTTACTTTGGGCCGTCGATGCCAATGTCGTGGATGCCTCCCCATGCTCATGTAAATCCATATCCTTTGTGAGACAAGTATGATACAAGAGCACATTCTCCATCTTATTTTAGACCGTCTCACCAACATTGTGTAGCTCCAAGAAGATCAAAGTTTGATGAACAATTATATGTTAAAGACCATTTCAATAAAAAGGAATCCGTCCAGACCCCATGGACGTAGAAAGAGGTGGTCAAACAAGTATACCGAGTCAAGGAAGATGGTCGTAAGTGTGCTACTTCAGATTTGATCTCAAATAACAAAGAGCCAATTAAAGTGTTGACATTGGCTACAAAAGGCAAAGAAGTGAAGAAATCAATTGTTAAAAATCAAAGTGCCAAATCTGAAGGGAAGAAGTTGAGAGTGCACAAGGCCAAAAAAAGAGTTACCATTTCTTGAAACAAAATCACAGTCGAGTCGCCCACTCGGCTTATCATATTCGAAAAAGAAGGAATTACAAAAATTAGTGCACAAGAGCTCAAAAAGAAGAACATGACATGGGTTCTCAAGAGGAGCAGCCAAAATAAAAATGATGTGCAACCTTCTATTGCAACAAGTGTTACAAAAGTGAAGAAGGGGAAGAGTAAAAGTAGTAAACAATTCAGCCGAAGGTTTCCATTACCCCATCAAAATCTTTGGTTAGAACATCATCCATATTCGTCAAACATGCCATTGATGTCTTTTTCATCTCCAGGTATGATCAGTTACCCTCCATGGGCTTATTTAGATCCATGGATGCAATATAATTTCTTATATCATGAAAAGGTATTACCAAATCACTATACATTTGATTAGCTACAAGTTTGTTGTTGATCCAGAGGGCTGAAATATTTGATTTGTCTATTAATTTGTTTATTTCGGCTACACGTGCTTTGCTGGATGAAGTTTACATGGACCTTATGTTAATGGCCGATATTTATCTATCGCCCTAAGAATATGTCAAAGCATGGCTGATGTAGTATCCTAACATTGTCCTTAGTTCAATTGTAGAGCGAGACGAGGTATGTGTTTGAAACTTATACATATTACTAAGAATACTAGGCCCGTAAGGGTTCCTTTTTCCTGGTTTTATTTATTTATTTTACAGCCTCTTGGTAAAACGACGCGTGTAATTGTTGAAAGGACTGCCTACGATCCTGGTGTGTTCAGAATATTTTAGTAAACAGTTTAATCACGTGTCCTATGAACTGACTAGATATTTGCATGCATTCTGGAAGGCAGTAGAACAGGCAAGTGATTGGGGTTGATGACACGTGCAAACACGTGTAACTGTTTCCGACGTTCGCTTTGGTTAGTCATCGCTGTAGAATCCTGGAGAAATATCGGGAGGCAAAACAAGCACATCTATATAAAGCTTTTCTCGACCTATATCCACCGTCCCCATCTCCATCTGCCCACATCCCCCCACGTTCCCCAATGACGCCCCAGATGCGGGGAGCGGCATCGCTGCATCCGTTCTTTCCATTCTCCATCGCTGCCACGACCAGTGAGATCCGCACGAGGAGGGAGATGCATCAGGGAGGTTTCACGCTGCTCACCGGCGAAGCCCTCCGACGAGCGGCCAGACCCAGGCGAGGTGGATTTCGTCGGTGAGGCCCTGTTCCCTTCCTCCTCTTCTGCGCGATGGCGAGGTGGATTTCGTCAGTGAGGTCCTGTTCCCTTCCTCCTCTTCTGCGCGATCTGGCCCAGTGGTACGGAACCTCCCTGATTTGGCTTTCTTTTTGCACTCCACTATTCTCTGGCATGTCGTCGTTCGTCCTTTGGTTCCGTGACCTCTGCACCGAGGGGAGACTCTGGTCTTCCTACCTATAAACGTTTTGGTTCTTCTCAATGAAGACACGGCGACGAACTCCACCACGATGAACTGCTCACTTTTAGCTGAAATTCACCTTCCATCTCTATGTAATTCCTTTTATACTCTGACTGCACAACAGCTCTAGGTTCGAATTTACTCTCTCCCGTAGGGTCGCCGGGATCCTGACGTTGCAAATTGCATTGCCTGACTGCCTTCTTGCTTAGATCTCTTCCTACAGATGCCTGATTCTTTTTGTTTAATGTGTTATGTGCAGGGTATTGCCAGGAGTGGTCTTTTGGGTTTTGCGAGAACGGCGTGTCCAGGACTCCAGGTTAAAACCAGCCGCCCTCCGAGCAAGAGCACCATGTACCTCTACTACGAGGGCATGCCAGGTTTTCCACAAGCTTAGCCGCGAGTCATACGACTTCCTCCGCAGGAACTGTAACCACTTGTACTACGCTCTGTCATAATCTCCGCATCCCCAAGCTTCCAAGTAAGGGTAGGAGATTTAGCCTTTGTTCTTCTGATTAGCCACTGAACTAAGGTCTTCTTTATAAAAATTAGTCACTGGACTGTATTTGTAGGCACTGTGTGGTGGCGTTTGACACATCTTAATATCATGATTTACTATAGAAATGGCCACATATCTGTAGTATTTTTTGTTCCCAAAACCAGAATTGTTCCAACTGTAATTTTCTTGTTACTTCTCAGAATTGAAGCTTGGTACCGATACTAGCTGCATACCAGTACCAGAAAAAAAAATCTGATTTGGCCACACTCCATCCACTGGCTACATACTCGAAGTGGTTGTCTGGATAAATAAAATCAGCGCCCAGTTTTTCAAAGAACGTATTTTCATTGATATTTTTTGGAAAATCCAATTTTACTTATAATTCACGTAATAAGTACGCGCAGAGTCTGTTTGGACTAGAAAATTGTAGTATCCATTGAAATTCGCCAGATAGACATACATACTTGTTTCCACTTGAATCCAAGCAAACTATCATGTAAATTAGATAAATTGTACAATTTTTTGACTGAACCATGAATTTTTGTGATGGCTTACCTACTTTAAAAATTATAATTTATGGTCTTGACAATTGAGGTGAACATGGTCAAGTGCTGAGCAGTTTGGGGTCAGAGATTGACAATTGAGATTTCTTTTCACCAAAAAGAAAACTTTGTACCAATTATTCTTGTCTGTTTTCCACTCTGATGCTTTAGATGTTTAATGGTTTCATAGTCTTTTTGTCTATATAGTCAGTGTATTTGCTAATTGTCAAGTTTGTACAGGTTATGATCATTACCCTTCAACCGGGTTATTTGAAAGAACGTTTAATCCCTTGCTGAGCATAATTTGTGTAGGCAAAAGTAGCAATCTCATTTGTTTGTTCTATTGTCAGAATGACAGATGGTACATGGAAGTAGTAGTGCATGTCAATTCAGTTGGTAATATTGTTGTACTCTAAAGGAATTACCTTATTTTGTTTCATTCTATTCATGTAGGTGCTGTGTGTTTTGCACAAGATAATTACCGTGTAGCAGGTCATGTGCAGTTTTAAATTTATTTAGCACAAGTGTGCATGCACGCACACACACACATATAGAGTATAGATCTTTTTGATAGTGTGGTTGTTGTCCTTTATTTACCAGCTTAATATGATTGCTGCCTTGGTCTACTTTATTATTCATAAACGATGATAGGTAGCAATTTTCTTATTCAAGAATAGTTTTCTTTGCAAAGTTGTGTAGAAGAGCGTCATGCACATTTTTCAGAGAGTATTGACATCTGAGGGAGGTTCACGGCAAAAAAGAGAAGGGCTGCTTCTTATGCTTCCATGTCATTCTACCTTCAGTTTTGGTAAACAATGTGTGAGCCCAAATATTCAGATCCCAGTGAGCTTTCACATTTAGTTTGACGGAAGCATGTAAAAGTGCACCCGGCAATATATTTTGATGGCACTTGATTTAAAATTATTAAGTGCAGTTGATTGCATAAGATGGTACCTTATGGAAGAACCAAGCACTTAAAGTATATTAGTGTTAGCACTCAGAGTCAGGCAACTGTAAGAATTTGCTGGGTTTAGTTGGTGTTACCTTGTATAATAAGATGGATAAGGGTCGGAGTACTCGCCCAAGTATTTATTTTGATATTATAATTTATATATACGACTCTGATATGCGATAGTGGCTTCCATTTTTAATACAATAGTTGATGTTACTTTTCTGGGATTAGATGGAAGAGGTGAACATTCACTTTATATAATATTCCCGTTCAAGTCCATAACTGATGGAAGAAGTCAGGGTTAACTCTATGTTTCAGGTCCCAAGCTTCAACAATTCATTTGTAATGACACAGTTGATCTTGGCTTCCTACTCTTAAGAGTTTATTTGCTCTAACAAGGTATAAAAGAGACACAGACAATCTGCACATATCCTAGCCTACCAGGGATGGATTAATGACTAACTGAGCTTTTTCCTGGCTTTGACTTCAGAGATTGTAGTTAACTCTGTGCCAGGAATATGTAGTTTGGGATTGGTTTTACTACTGAATATATATATAACTTTAGGGCAACTCTTATATTCACTTAGATATTTTAGCTAGCTGAAGAAAAGAAAAAATACTTTTTGAATGTGCTATGATTATGCCTGCCCAAGATAGGAAGGGTGATACTTTATTTCCTTTTTGTTTTGTTGAAATCTAATCTATCTTGGAAAATACATCTTTTGATGTATATTTGTTTTACTATCTTTGTTTTTTGTCTGAATATTGTGAATGAGCAGCATGAACACGGCGTCTAGAGGAGCACACATACCAATGGAGTGATGATTGATGAATGATGCCTTCGTTTTCTAGATGGCAAAACTTGTATAAAACACAGTCAAATGTATGTACCCCAAAACAATCTGACTAGGCAAAAGTAAATGAGTATATCTTGATTGGTGCCGAACATACAAAATTGTGGATACAACAATGGAGCTCTGTGGAGCAAGTGAGCAACTAGCACTTGCTATTTACCAGTTTATATAGATGCCACCTTTAGAGGGCCACTAAATATACTAATTTCAGGTTTCAGCCCATTAAAGCAATGCAATGACTCTGTACCTCCTCTCTTGTACATTCTTATTTCTTTTTTACATTACTATTCTCAAAATAGTGCAACGACAGGGTAACAAGATGATGAGTACGGTTACATGTACCGACCAAGTCGGCTTATTCATTCTCTTGGCACTGTTGGATTTGTCTTGTAGTATGTGGCACTTACACAATTCTATATACTTGTTTCAAACCTTCAAAGATCATTTTTGTTTTGTAAATAGGCTTTATCCCAGTATTCTGGCATCACTTTAGTAGCAAGTAGATGTGTCTCTTCATCCCTGATTGCATTATGTATAAACTTTATGGATAATTAACCATACACGATTATTTGACACATTCTCAGAAAGACAGAGACATATCCGCACAAAACATATAACAATTTTGTTAGCTTATCAAGAAAAACAATTCCTAAGAAAATCAGTGAGGCGCGGCGTGCCGCCGCGCACTACTCGCTAGTACATATATTATGCTTGCATGAAGATGAGGCATTATGACCAATGCCATTCAAAATATGTTGCATGGATCAATTCATAAAAAAATTGTTGACTGGGCTTATGCTTTGATTTAATATGATTTGGCCTACAAATCTTTCAAGTCTATGAGAGGCCAAATCATTGGTGGTTTTATTATTGAGCATCGAATTTACGACATGCATAATGTTTGATATTAGCCTTGTCTCTTTAGTATTATGTAGATTACTTTTTCATAGTTGAATTCATAACAATGGCGAATGTGTTGGTGTTGTTTATATACCTCTTTATGGTGCTATTTTGTGAAGCCTCATCCGCTTAAAGTATTTTTTGCATAATAATCAAAGCTGAATATGCAATGTTATTCGGTTTGGGAGCCTTTGGTTGCCATAGGTGCTAAACATATTGAGGTGTTTGGTGATTCTTTATGAGTAGTGCAACAAATATCCAAAAGTTATCAATGTTTTGACGAATCACTTATAATTTATCTTAAAGCATGTTTAGATGTAATATTCTCCTTGGATTGCAAATTGGTCATATATCTAGACATGACAATTGAAATGAGTTGGCACAATAAGCATCCGGCTACTATGTTGATCATGGTGTATTGCATATCTATCAATAGTTGATGCTTAGTCTCTTCAACATAGGCAAGGCCGAACAAAAGCCCACTGCTTCGGCCACTAATGAATTTTTTATGCAAGCGAAAGGAAGCTCATTATTGATTATCTGTAAGATCCTAGCAACGGGATGGACAAGATGGTTCGGCGGAAGACTTTGTGATGCACATTGGTATATGAAATTTTTATTGCCGGACTATTGATGGTATTCTTTCTAAGTGTTTGAAAACTAAGCAATGAGTTGAGGAAAATCCAACCAAGTTCGCATCAACAAAGTTCAAGTAAGCAATGGGAAATTGCCCATATATAGTTATCACTCTAAGCATATAGATGGCCGATATATACTTATCTCCCTAAGCACATACAAATGAGTGTTGACATCATCCTTAAAACAAACACGGTGCAAATTATTTTTCGGCATCAAGCTTTGCCCAAAAACACTCTACAAAGTCAAACAACGAAATTCTTCCGGAAAGATTCGTCATGTCCTGCACTCCGTGTAGTGTATCTCTTGCGGAACTGCCCTTCAACTCCCGCGTTATTGCCAAGCCTGCAGGCCTTGGGGGGTGGCTGGCTGGCCGGCCTGCGTGACTCTTGCCATCGCCTGACGCTGACGGTGGCCGATGGCGAATGCTGCGCCGCATGATTTCGCACGTTCCAGTCTTCGCCCGGCTCACATGATTTTGTTTCCTTGGCTTGATTGACGTTAGCGGGAGCGTCTCGTGAAAGCCAGGTCAAACGCCGATGACGATGCATGCACGCCCAGCCCAGAGTCCAGCATATTTCCAGAGGACAGAATATCGAGAATACGAGGAACCCAAGGGGCTCGAGCGCAAAGTGGCAAAGGGGTCCCGTTTGGGAATCGGGACTTTGCTACGGCGCGGTGTACGCGACAACATAAAGGGCAAGATTGCGGCAGTGCGGAGCCCTTCTCACCTCCATCCTCTGTTCTTCACTTTTTTCCATCTGAGCCGTCCGAGTCTCTCCAAATTTCCGGCCAGAATGGGGGAATCGAGCGCGCTTCAGTCCATCCTCTACGACCGCGGCGCGCTTCGCCTCCTCGATCAGGTCCCGCCCTCTGCTTCTCCATGCGCCTTCTCCCGAGTGGAAGTGGTGCCGAGTTCTTCCGTTCCTGATTGGGGTCTTGATTTTTTTTGTTTGATGTGATGCAGAGGAAGCTGCCCCTGGAGGAGGTCTACATCGATGTCAAGGACTCCGCGGATGGATGGTGAGCTCCACTTTCTTCTTAAACCTCTAAGTTAGTAGTAGTATTTCTTTAGTACTAGTAGTATATGTATGAGGATGGATGTTGTCAGCGGAGGACACAGGTCTATTCAGGGTTTAATATTACCTAGTTTGATTTGCCAAAAGAAGGCACCGTGGTGACTGCCTTTGCGTTCAAGGTTTTACCATGTGCGCTGTTGGGATTGAGTGCGGGGGGTCATGGGGAATTGATTCGGCACTCTGGATTAAATAAAGAAGATATGCCTGCAAAAAAAAAAAAGATATAGGAGGCGAAACCTGGCGGCGGCGGCGTCAATAATGCTGCTTCTGCGTTAGGGCTCTGCTGACTTTTCGGGCCTGCATACAAGTGGGAGAAGGGTGTCCCTTATTGGGCTCGGGAGATGGACAGGTATGTGGTCCGGCTTGCTTGAAACGGGCCAGGAAGATCAAGTGAAACGAAAAAGCCAGACAAGGAATTTGCTGACAGTAGAAAAAATTATTGCAAAACCAGAACTGACAAAGTGAGACTTGGTCTAGAGCACAAATCCGGTAATTAAATCCGTTTGTTACTGAAATAGTTGCTGACAACTCGAAAGGCTTTGGGGAATTACAATTTGAACCTGTAAATTCCATATAAATATTTTGATAAGTTGAATAATTCTTTTTGAAACTTCCAAGTACCTCGAAATCCTGTGCCTGCTGAAGGATATTGTTAAACTCAAGATATTGTTAGGCTCAGTTTATTATCTTTAAAGACGTAACTATTTGAACTTGACACTGATGAAATGATAGAACAGAATATGTAAATATAATAATAGTAAAAGAGAGTAAATACTAAATACAAAAATTATAATAAGTTTGTTGTATGCTCACATAGCAAAATTATATTTGTGCCTATGTCCGCACTGAGCATTCAACTTGTTAACACTATTCAGGAATGCGATCAGAGACATGGTTGTCCGTGGTGCTCCTGCCATAGCCATAGCGGCAGCACTATCATTGGCTGTGGAAGTTAATGATCACGATTTCACTGGTACACCTGTGGAAGCAGCCTTATTCGTTTCCAAGAAGTTGGAATACCTTGTATCCAGGTAAAAATTATTTAACTGTTGCGTGTTTGAACTTCAGGGTCTTATGCGCGATAACTTTGTTCCTGATATTCATGTTTTACATTGAAATGAATTTCTACTTCTGCCCATGCATATTATTCTAATCAATGATTTACTTCAATTTCTTTGTCAGCCGGCCCACAGCAGTGAACCTGTCTGATGCTGCTACAAAGCTTCAGAACTTAGTGTCAAGAACAGCTGAAACAGCAAAAGATGCCAAATCTATCTTTCAGGTGCCAAGCGGATTTATAGTTTCGATCCATCATCCTGCTCACTAGTAGTTCTTCAATACCTGAACAAACTCACTCATCGTGACCAGTGTGTATGCGCTTAATTGCCAGGACCATAGAGTTAATATATCATGAAACTTTATGTTTCTTTTGAAACTAAACAGGAAACTAACAAACCTGATGATAGTAGGTCGCATGAGGCTAAATTCCCAAACTTCTAGCATCGAGCCTACTATCAGAACATTACCAATTGGTAGCATTTGTATGCAAACTCTGTCAGGCTGAATCGTGATGCCCTTGCTTGCATATTCACTACTTTGTCCAGTTCCTTGAAAAAATGGTGAATTCTTAGCTCTTGATGTGACTAATTGGTTGTGGCTTTTGGTTGGTTTTTAGCAGGGTAGTTTGGCCCACCATTTTTGCACAAGTGTCTCAGACTACTGCAGGCTGGTTTCAATAGGTGACCAGCAAGAAACCAGCAATGACTGCCTTCTGTGCGCAACTGTCTTGAATACTTGCATAATGGATTACTGATTAAACTGATGAATAGCATAATTCCATAAATAATGACCATTAGATGTTATGAGGTGATGACGAGTTGAAAAACCCTGGTTTTCCCTCTTGTTCATTTGAAAAACTATTGTCCCTTCTAAAAAACATTTTCCCATGTTGCCTTACCAGATTTTACGCCCTCATAAATTTTCAAATGGTATATATTTGTGAAATTTGATTATCTCTCTGATTGATGAAATTGTTGGTGCACCTGCTTAATTATCTTTTCTATATCCAGGTCTTTATTGAAGCTGCAGAGGCTATGCTAGTTGATGATGTGGCCGATAATAAGGCAATTGGCTCGCATGGAGCTGAATTCCTTCAACGGCAGCTTGGAAGTTCGAGAAACATCTCTGTTCTAACCCATTGTAATACTGGCAGGTAAAGTCATCAATTTTTTCTTGTATTTCTGATGCTCAATATCCTCATCCAGTTATAGTATTTTTCTTTTTTAATCTAGCCTAGCAACCGCTGGTTACGGAACTGCCCTAGGGGTCATTCGTGCTCTTCACTCTGGAGGAGTTTTGGAAAAGGCCTTCTGCACTGAAACTCGTCCATTTAACCAGGTAGAAATTCATTACACATTTGATGTCATAGTAATTTATGAATAATTTATCTTGTTATATTTTGTACAAGACATATTAAGTAGAATTAGCCACACCCCATATTCTTTCATAGCATATTAACGTCTTTGACATACCACGATCCTATGTGCTATACCACAGAAAAAATAGTTCAGTGAATCATCCTTCGAATAATTTCACCAACTATCTAGGCCGTCCATCTTGCTCAATCATTTCAGGTCAAATATAATCTTAGATAAGAACTGTTTGTTACCTATTCTTTACCACTTATTCGAAGGATAGATTTGCAGTGTGTTCACAGACATACAAAGCTCTCAACAATTTGTTTGTAATCTCCAGGGTTCCAGGCTTACAGCTTTCGAGTTAGTTCATGACAAAATACCTGCGACGCTGATAGCAGACTCTGCTGCAGCTGCACTTATGAATAATGGACAAGTTCAAGCTGTAATTGTGGGTGCTGATCGTATAGCTGCAAATGGTAACCACCCACAAGAATAATTCTTAAATCAACTGAACACCAAATATGCCTATTGCTGACTGTATTTTTGGGTATCGAATTTAAAGGTGACACTGCCAACAAGATTGGCACATACAACCTCTCAATTTCTGCAAAGCATCACGGCGTGCAGTTTTACGTGGCCGCACCAGTAACTTCGATTGATCTCTCCCTTCCGTCTGGGAAGCAAATCGTCATAGAAGAAAGATCTTCAAAGGAATTGTTGAACTCTGAAGGTGGTCTAGGAAAGCAAGTTGCCGCGTCAGGTATACAAGTCTGGAACCCCGCCTTCGACGTTACTCCAGCAAGTCTAATTACTGCAATCATTACAGAAAAGGTATGTTCTATATCACCACACTACTTACATGTTCCATTTTTCTTATGCTCTTTTGGTGTTGGTCTGTGCTGCATTATTAGTTGGTAAACTTCTTGTGCGTGTTTCCCCTTGATTCACAGGGTGTAATCACAAAGTCTGATCCTAATGGAAGTTTCGACATCAAAGGTTTCATCGAGTGTGCCAAGTGATGCTCTCTCCAGTGAGCATAGGTTGGCATGAATGCAGTGGAACATCCTTCTCACACAATTGATGATAGGATGCTCATGTTGTACTCCCGACAATAAGATCTTTCGAAGTGAGAGAAAAATAAAGTTGCGTACGAGATGTATTACGAGGATGAGTGTTTGTTATCCAAAAATATATATAAAAAGATGCATCTTTTGCTAGTGAAATTTAATGTATTTTCTAGCAATGAACCAAAACTCGGTTTGAGATGGAAGACGAGCAGTCGCTATCTGAAGAACAGAGGTGGGAATACTGAAAATTTACGTGCAGTAGTGGTCTTTACCTTCTAGTTGAAGTTGCTCCAATTTTCGTATGCTGTTTATATGAAAGAATTCATGTTTCGCTCAGCATTGTGATTATTTAGTGCACAACTACTGGAGCATAAACACTTACTCTGTTTCTCGTTATGCAGTCTATGAAAATTTGGAAGTTTGAACTTTGAATCAAAGGTATCGGGCCCGTAACATATGGAATTTCAGCATGTGAAAAGTACATTGAGATAAAGGTGTTCTTGACATGTTCATTTGCAACATTTCTCCAAATGCATCTTGCCTGGTGTCTGAAGCATGCAACATTTTCGCTCTAGTTCGCCACCCTTGTGTCAGAAATCTTTCTCGGTTCCTCGATCTTCACGAATCAGAAGGATCATTTTCAAGTTTTCCATTTCTTCATTTGGAACATCTTCTGGGGTACTTGACTTTTTGGCTATATTCTTTACCCATTTCATTTCAATTCAGCCTATTCCAACTGTGCACCTCCATTCCGCCTGGCGTAGATAAACTTGTGCCTGGGCCACATTGCCAGAGAATGTGGCCGCGAGGTGAGTCTTTACCCACACTTCTGGGGTGCCTTTTGTTGTGAACTTGGTTTAAAACCAGGGAGCTCGAAGCAAACAAGACGACCAACGCTGAAAACAAAAGGCTTACCAAGAACAACTATCCCAACGACTAATTTTGGAAACCACCTGCCAAACGACACTATAAACAGATATAGAGGACGGTTTGAATACAATACAAGACAGCCACATAAAACAAGCACCTGCAAATAAGACCGGCATCCACCTAGAAATGTAACGGGAATGGAATAAATGGATGGAGAGATGCCACATGCGACACTTGGTGTAGGATAATAAGAGGCACTCCCGAGCTCAGTGCACCCTCGCGATTAGGACACTTCCGGCAATACAAGACGAGACTTGAACACTCTCCCTCCCTTGTTAAAAGACTAACTATTCTACACCCATGAAACTAAGCCATAGGTGAGAATACAGAAACATGATACAAGATTTACAGGACTACTCTGCTGCGACAACTATATACAAGCGGTAGGCACACAACAAGTGCAAAGAATTAGTTGGCTGGCCGGCCATCAACATACGGCCCTAAACCTCTACTAATTACACAAGCTAATGGAACCAGCCGATGCCCAGCCCAGAGAGAAGGGGCAGCGGCGCTCTAGCACTATTCCAACAAGGCTAACACTACTGTGGTGGCATCTGCCCTCTCCGCCGATGTTGTGCCATCTTTGCATGGGCCATCCTTTCATCAGCCTTCTTCCTATCAGCATACATCGGGAGGGAAATTATCTCAGTGATCTCTTCTAGAAGCTTGTCTTCGGTTATATTGTCTGTGATGCTCCTCATTACCTGCAGATAACACAACGATACTGTCAGAGGATTACAGTAATTCAAAATCTAGCAAGGTGATGATTTCTTTTTCATGGAAAAAGGTAACAGTTATAGCAAACAAAAGAGGAAATGAAATTTTGCCTAATTAAAAAAATTAAATCACAATAAAGCTAACAAAGCTGAGGAGATAAATCTGAAAGTGCATCTATTGCAGGCACAAAAATAACAATTTTTTTCAGGGGCCAGATTCTATTTAGCCTCTATGTATAAATAAATATTGTAATTTTAGCACACATCAATGATTTCAAATGAAAAAGATATATCTTTTTGTATTGAAAGAACCATGATTATATCCAGATGCACAGTATGTACTCCCTCCGTTTCTAAATATAAGCCATTTTGGAGATTTCAATACGGACTACATACGGATGTATATAAAAATATTTTAGAGTGTAGATTCACTGATTTTGCTCTGTTTGTAGTCCGTATTGGAATCTCTAAGATGTCTCATATTTAGGAAAGGAGGGAGTAAATTCCAACACAGATAAGGGGTAGAGTCAACCTTGCGATATGTGTTGATATCATTAGGAGTCGATTTATCGAATCTAACGCGTATGCAGACCCAACACTGTTGTTCCTTATTCCAAGAGCACTCAACAATCCTCCCAGAGATAGATGATGGATCTTCTCCATCTGCATAAGTTTCAGAAAACAAGCATAAATATGCAACCAATATGCCTCATCAGCTAGACCATGAATAGGGGAAACTACTCAAATTCCAGCATAACAGTAAGCAAGAAGAGCAAATATGCTCCTAGAATACAATGATTTAAGTCTGCAGGTCATTCAACTATAGATGTAGTGGTATACATAGCTGAAGGATAATATCCTCGGCAATTTTTAAATTCGTGGGAAAAAAATATTAGAGATTGCAGGCTCCCTACAAATTGGCTCCAAACCCATCAATGTGCAAATAAAGTGTTCTGGTAGACGAAGGTATAGTATAGATGCATAAACCTGGTCATGTTTAAGCTAGTCAGTCATTCCAAAAAAGCAGATGTAAGTCTTGGATATATGTTTTGTATTTGGAACTTACACGAAGTGAATAAGACTACAATGATGTCCTAATAAGATAAATAAGTTATCATATTCACAATTGCATGAGAAAATATACAAACTTGTCTATGAGAGACATGCTTTCATTGCAAGAGAAAATATACAAACTTGTTTATGAGAAACACGCTGTCAAGCGTGCAAAAATAAAATGACCATAAAAATTGCAGCACTACTTACTTGGAAATACCATCCGAGAACCATCCATGAGTTTCTTTTTGCCTCTCTCGTAAAGAAAAACGAGCTGGCGATTATCATTGCCAACCTGCACAATTAGGTATGACAAAATAAACCCCACCATATAAAAAAAACACTAAACCATTTAAAGCAACAATACTGGAAACAATGGCCACACAAACCTCAAACAAAAAGTCAACTGAATTCATTTCAGGGTATTTCCACTTAAGAAGACCTTCATGGGTGCGAGTTACATAAGGATCATCCCAGCCCTAATGAACAAGCACAAATAAAGGTGTGTTAGCCAAGACAAACAGATTGCACTTCTTGAAGCCCGAAATAAACTACTCCTAACCATGATAAGAATCGCCAATGATAGAAGTATAGACACATTATTCATGTACGGTCAGAGGAAGCTCAAGAACACACATAAGTAGGAGCGTCATTACAAATATTCAAGTCTATAACTGTATCAATAAATACAGATAGTCAACATGCATTCCCCTAAAAAGGCCGGTGTTGTTTGTTCATCACGTGGATAAATTATTGCTAAAAGGGACTACTCGAGCATGTGAAGAGCGTGTGTACTACAGCAACGGACCCACAGGAGAAAGCGACAATGGGCTCCAAGGAAGAAAGCTCTGGCCCTCTTCCTCTTCCCCTCCCTCTCCATCTCTCTCTCTCATCTAAGGTCTTCCTGAAGCTATCTTCCCCTGCCTCTCCATCTGTCCCTCTTCCTCCACTCCCTCACTTAAGATCTTCTTGTAAGTCAATGCATGATCTCATACTGCTCTCAAGCACAAAGAGACACTAAACACGGTGGCTACCCAGTGGTGCTAGCACACATCATGGCAGACTAAGCACAAAACAGGAAACATCTCTAGGGAACTTTTTGGAAGAATAGCATATCTTGGGCAGAAGCGTAACAAGAGTAACACCGAAAACATGAACTCTTGGTGCAAGGTGAACTAAATGGCCAATGGAAACAAACAGAAGAAATTTGCACACAACAGCTCAACTGCTGAAATTAATTCATATTGCTACCACAAAGCACTCTGTAGATTGATTAGCACATTTTCTGCCTTCAAGTATCTCACAAGACTATTTGTGTTCCTGATGATTAATATAGTCAGCTGCAAACTGAAATAAACAGCTCAATAGACAGGTTTGCATCATAATGCTACGAGTCTATATTGTTCTCAAGAAGGCCACATGACTTCTATGTATATAACCAGGATCCACTTCATGCTTGCAACTCAAACTGACATGTAAATTCAGGCAGTGCCACAACCAAATAATGTTAAGTTGCAATGCGGAAAATAAAATGGGAGATTAAAATTTAAGTAATAGACTACAGTTCAAATACTTAGAAGTCGTGGTAGTTTCCAAAAATCAGGGAGACTAAATAGTGTAGTTTCAAATGTAGTTTTTCTCTTCTGCTTGTAGTAGAAAATCCAAGATTATGTTACAAATGTAGTTTCATGAGGTTATATCAAAACAAATATAATCGTGTAGTTCACCATCATAGCTTGTTTTCTTCCTTAAGCATCTATGCATTGCATCAACTTGCACTGGAATTTCAGCTTTCAAGTTTCCAGTACAGTCACCAAAAGAAGACAAACATACCTGAAATATCAGGCCATCAGCATCATGGCAAAGTGATGGGATAAACTCCTTCAGTACCCTTTTTGCTGTATGCAGAAGCCAGAAATCCTTTCTCCGGGCCTGGTAGAGCACCCAAACATAAGAAATGTACTTCAACTCATCAAAATGGAACATTAAAATGTAGCAGGTCCGAATCCAATTACCGAAAATAGCTCCATATCATATTTGTACATTGGATTGCTCTTAGCACCACTCTCAAACATTTTTCTCTCGTTATGACGTGGCCGGATTATTTCATCTTCAATTAATCTCCACCTCTCAGAGAAAGGCAACTGCATACAAAAATACTATGAAATTAAAACTATACTAAGGCCAAGAACTAATTGCACCGATAAGGTCTAACTGTAACAAAACCTATCACAAAAGTACTCATATTGGTAAGATGATATGATAGACATAGAAAATACAAACTTCGATATTTACTTTGACAAAGTATACATCAATAAAATATGATGGCAAGTTGTAACACAAAGGAATAGTGTGATTACTATTTCCATAAACATGTGCAGCAACAAGAAATTTTGTAGTCGCTCAAAATGACAGAGGATGGACCACAGCAGTTATCTAAGTAAAGCATTAATAATAGACGAAGAGGCTGACTTCCAGGTAATAAAATCAACAAAGGGTGCTCAATATTCCTTCCATGGAAGGAAACTATAATAGATACCTTTGTCTTGGACACTGAATCAAGTGCCATCAGATCATACGCCAAGTACCTCCTCTTCAATCCTGAATCAGGTACTGTATCTATAATCATTTCCCCGTCAATCAATGTCATATCATGTGGACCCTTCAATTGGCAGAGAAATAAGGTTAGATATGTAAACAGAAATGTACTACGATGGATTCTCCTGCATCAGGAGGAGGACATTACTTCATTCAGGTTCCTATGGGGAAAGCGCATCTGAACTCTTCTAAAGCAAAAATTCCGATCAATCAAGAAACAACCATCCCTCATTATAAGCATCATATATCGGGTTCCGTCAGCTTTCCAAGTAGCATAATAGTATCGCTGTCTAAGTAGCTGCAGATTATCACTGCAATCAGCAAAAGAGAATGCATTAGAGAAAAGGCCACATAAGGGAGAAGGAGATAAACCAAAATAGATAATGGTCCATTCAGAACAATGGAATTTTGCAGAACCTTGCCTGTTCACCTACCATCTAAGTAACTATTGTTTTCTTAAAGCTAGCTGTTGCCACCACCCACTAAGTATTAGCTTGTAGGATCAGAACAAACCAACATCTTTTAATGTTAACACTAGGACAAGCTTCACGAACATTTACAGTGCCTTGCTTCATGAACACCTTAAGGTAGCTGTTAAAACCAATCACTAACCTTAGTATTACTAGCAAAGATACACACCCAATGCACTTTTTGTCAACTATACAAGTCATAAAAATATAACACCTCCTGATTTAGAACTCCTTTTTTTAATTTCTTGAAACTTGGTGCAGTTTTAATGATATAAAACGGTATGGCAACCATTACACTTTATGACAAATATTTCATGTGGAGCAGCAAACAAGGTCAGTAGTCATAGCGTCATGACTAAGGAATAAGGAATGGATTTTTGGTGAGACTCATCATAATTTCAAAAGAGAGGTTGCAAAGTTTAATTAGTATGGTGTAATTAAGGGATTAACTGTACAATTACGACATAATTTTCAGATATATCAACTTTTTTTTGAGACATCAGATCAGATTGGGTAGCTAAGATGGTATGCATCAACCCTAACTAGTACTCCCTCCGTTCTTTTTTGTAAGACGTTTTGGACAGCTGACATTGAACTGTTTTGTGCTCTGTCTGAATTGCCTAACGTCTTATAAAAGAGAACAGAGGGAGTACTCCTGTATAATTATAGCTAGATTTGACTTAACTGCAAACGAATCATCACTCTTTAATATATGAAAAGGGGGATAAACTATATGAATTGATACATAGAAGAAAGTACTCCAATTTCAGAATGAGGACAGCATGCGTGTATCAGAGATTCTTAAAAAGGTAGGGTGCATAGTTTCACAAAACGAACGCGTGTATTTACTCAACAGGTGCTGATTTGCAATTTATGATAATGCCTTACAAGAGAAATTTAAGAGAGAAAAAAAAGATGGTAGAATAATTTATTTAATATTATAAACAATATATGCAGTAGGGTTTAGCAGTTGGTTACCTGTCAAGAGAGACTGGGTGTGATCCTGGAAATTGTGCATGCCCTCTCGCCTATAACCAAAGAAAGGATATAAGAAAGAAACTTCTTTTGAAGCTAAACATACATAAAAATTGCAGAAACAAAATAATTTACAAAGATTGCAACATGGAAGTGTCAAATGGAAGTATCGCATAAAATAATTAGTTATGAACAGGTAAAAGACACAGAAAACACACTATGATAGCATTATTTCTTAGTGTACGCTCTGTCCAGTTCGACCCAACCGGCCAGTACGCGTTGGGAAAATTCCATCGTAACGATTTACGACCAATACTGGTCCACGCGCTTGCTAGTCCCCTTCCTTCGTGAAAAAACAATTATTACATACTGATCCCAGCATTACTACACAGCAGTAATACGGTTACCATGCGTCATGATGGAAGCATCTCTAATTCCTTTGTTGGTAAAACAATTTGTTTCATTACCATCCACTCCATTCTTTTTACTGCTAACAATTACTTAGAATGGAGTAATGCGTTAACCAAGCAAGGGTGTGTATTTTTCAACGAAAAGGCACATGCAGTAATGCGTTACTACATAGCAACCTGATTTTACTACATTCCAGGATTGAAGCATCTTTTGCTGGTAAAATAATTTGTTTCATTACCATCCACTCCATGGGTGAGGGCTTTTGGAGGCCGAGCTCCACGGAGCTCGTTTTCAAAATACAAATTTCCACAAGGTGAAAAAATTTAAACTTGTTTGTATACACTTTCACACATGTGTATTGCGTCTGTGCAAATATTCAAAACCAAATACTTTCACACGTGGCGTACAGAAAAAAGACAAAAACGTATTTCTAGAATGGGCCAATATTTTTTGTTGTTGGGCCGGATTTTTGTTTTTTTTGTACAGCCTACAAATCACAACAAATTCAAATAATTTTCATACACGTTCCTGCGGAAATCTATTAAGTTACCGTGGAATTTTGTTTTGAATTTTTCTGAAGCTTTGAAATATAAATTTTGATTTTTTCAAAATACCGAGCTCCCTGGAGCTCGGCCTCCGTTGGCATTTTCCGCCACTCCATCCCTTTTACTGCTAACAATTAGTGAGCATGTAGTAATTGGTTACTACATATTAGAATGAATTTACTAGGTTTACGAGGCCGAGGGATTGAACCATCTCATTGCTTGGTAAAGAATTCTCGTCCATTACCATCTCTTCTATCTATATTACTGCCAAAAACTAATGACCTTCGGATCGGCACGTCGTAGACGATGCATGGTAACCAAATTAAATCCATTACTTTTTCTTAGAAACAGTTTTACCCTCAAATATTTTAGCGGTGGAGAAGCCTACTCCCGGTGTGACCTGCCCACCTAATTAGACCGGAGCGCACGCTAAGACGTTATGCGCGCTCGCTCACAATAGCGCATAAACTAAGCCTGAGCACAAATTCCTTATTCTGCGCTCCGGCCAGAACACGCGCTCGATGCTCCTCTAAACAACTCAACGCGCGCACGCTCGGTGCAGTTGCTTCCCACTTGATGGTAAAGCATGAGTAACATGTAGTAAAACACACTAACCACGTTACAACCGTCACACTTCTATTTGTTTCTAATTTGGTGGTAACCGATGGTAACCTGTTTACCATGTCCATCTTTATGAGGGAATGAAATGTGGTAATCCAAAGTAGTAGTTCTAGTAATTTAGTTATTTTCTGGAATGGAGGATCTTATATAGCCACGTTCTGTTCACTTTTCCATGTATGGTAACTACAAGTGGTAGATCTAGTAATTCATGGTAACGCCAAGTTGGGCTCAATTATAAATCTATGGTAACGCCACGTTGTACTTCTAGTAATGGGGAAAACTAAAATTTAATACTATTAGTAACGACGATGCCGTAATCAAATTAACATATACCCAAAGCTAACAACAATTGGCACGTACGGAAGTCACTGACCCGGCTAGTTAGCAAGGCAAATCTAGTGCTGTAATCATTTTACTATATTTTGCAAACCGTTACGAGGGTCTAAACCAAAAGAGATGTGGCTAATTTGGCTGGGTACCCGCAAAAAAAACTAATTTGGCTGGGCGTGGTGGTCTATGCAGCCAGGTAATCAATTATTGCTGTTACTATGGTTTTCATCCTTTTTACGATCAAGCGGAGGGAGGTTTGTTGGTTGGCTAATTTGGTGCCAGTGCGCGCGGACGTCCGGTCCGCCCAACTAGCCGGAGCGCACGATTAGCGATTCTATATATATATATATACTTTGAATGTTCATATTGAAAACGCCATAACCCATTTCAGGAGTCCAGTTTGATGACAGAAAGGCACATTAATTGCATATTATTTCACACAGCTTAGTAAAATAGTTAATATGTAGGTGCACACCATGTCCAACCATCACATCATGTGAAATGAGCAAATACTTGCATAAATACTTCCCGTTAGATTTCACAAGCTCTGCAGTACTTGACATACAGCAATACTGCATGCATGTACTCTCTGCTCACTTGAAAATTCGTAACATTTGAGCTATTCCCCCTCCATCCCGAAATATAAGGTGCGAGCATTTTCCCAGCAATTAGATGTCAACTTATATCATGTATTAATCCACGTGTGGTTGGAATAATCGTTGGTTAAAGTTAAATTTGCATAACATGTGCACCTTCTATTCTGGGATGGGGAGAGTATTCTACAAATAGCAATACAGGTGTTTGATGTTATCCACACAAAAATGCTAGTTGAGCACGAATAAAAAAATGTGTACTTACAGGGGGAAGTTCAAGCAAACGATAGCATACGATCCGCAGAGCCTCTTGCTGATCAAAAGGTACAGCGTCTCCCAGCACATCATCATTAGTGATGACTTTCTCCTCTACATCATTCTGCAAGATACAAGAGGATGTCTCAAGAACAAAACAATAAATCAGTTATCAGACAAATAATGTTGCTTGAAAATGAACAAACATGATCCATGATATGGTTGACTCCATCAGTAATGTTCAAAAGTAAAATTCAAATACTCAAGTAGAAGGTGCGAAGAAATAGAAATTACATAGCAGTTTGTATTCCAACAATTGAAAAAGGATCAACGGGTACAAGGAAGCAGCCTACAATTACTTGGAATAATTTTACCTAAATAAAAGGGGAAAATACATACATGTACTGGTGAAACATCACCGTTGTCATCATCGTCATCTGGCTTAGCTTCACCATTTAGATCAAGATCGGAAGGCCTCTTCCATTCTGGTGTTGAAGGGCATGCTACAATTATATTCTCAGGAACCTCGTGATAAAATGAATACAATGCTTCAATGTAGTCCCTCTTATATATACCAGGAGGTCGCCTTTGAGCAAAAATACGTATTGCCTAGGGGGAAAATTGATGTCAAGACAAATAGTAGAACTACATTGAAAAAACACTCAGTGTCTAGTTGCCCTACCTCAGCAACACAAGAGATGCGTGTACGCACGAGGTAATGAATAATCATGAAACCTGTACGATTATGACCATGGGTACAGTGAACTAGAATATACTTGGGAGTTTTGGTATGCTTTTGTCGTTCAAGATACATCATCACCTGAAAATAGCAAAATAATTGCATAAATAGCTTCTGATGAGCTTTTTATATAGATATATGGTCGTTAATTAATGACCTACAAGCACATCAATTAACTCTACAGTAGAAAAAACTAACCACATGGAATGAAGAGTGTCTAATAAGAAAAGAAGAAAGTCACCACAGCCACAAAAAAAGGTGAAGATCCATATGCATGTTTATATCATCAAACTCGTGCCCCGGCATATTGTTTTACAAAAAAAAAAAGGTGAGCTTGCAAGGACTATGCACCATACCAATGAACTGAAAAAACAAATCAATAAATATGATAAATGAAAAAGGGCTAGATACTCAAATGAGCAACGTGGTGTAAATTAGCACACGAAAAAACTGCTATGTGTTCACGTAGCACACACCATGATAATTATCGATCAATCCACAAATAAGTGGCTTGTCACTCAAGCTAAGGCGCCATTGATAACTACATCTTGGTTTAAAGCATCATGTGAAAGATACAAAGTGGGAAACAATTGGGGTGAAAAGGAGATGCCAAATAAGATATCAAGAATTAAGCATCAGACTGAATAAATACACACCATCCAGAATAATATATACTGATAATGTAAATATCTGTATCAAAAATATTGTTGTTGTTACCTCATAGACAAATGTGTTAACAGATTCATTATCTGGTACAGCATCTCTTCCCTTGCAAGGAATCTAAAAATGGAAATGCTTAGGAAGGAGTACTTCAAAATAAAAGATGTGTTTAAGCTAAGCTCTCTCACCTTGAGATGCTTAGTACCTTGCTTTGTCCACTCTGCTGGTGAGTAATATCGAGAAGTATTAGTCAGATCAATCACCAGTCCTATCTGAAAAAAGAAGAAGAAAAATTAATACAGAAGTAAAATTATCTATCGGTAACAAGTGGCTAACTAGGAACACATTCATACGGAAGGAAGGGGTGCCAATGGTATCAAGTATACACCCTTGATACAAATAAGAGATAGTTAAGTAAACTAAACATGTTGTAAGAGCACTTCAAATTGGCATTTTTTGTGTGAATAACCCATTTTGCATATAAATAGGTACAACATGCCCAGACATAACACATATGGTAAACACTAGAAATTATCAACCAAACAATACTTACTTCACGGCCAGCTTTTCTTTGCTTGTTTACTACTTGTTTGGAAGAATATCTTTTGCCAGGAGGAACTGATTCATTGAATGTTTCATCAAGAGGAACTTTGGAGGGTATGATTTTATCTATTGGCTCACCAAATGCAGGACAATCCAACCAACCTGAAATCAAACCATGAAAATACAAATACTAAAAATCCATTTATTTAAAAAAATACCATAAATAGAAATTGCCGAAGTGAAAGAGAGAATATAAGGTATAAAATATATATTTTATATTATCAACAATTAGAAGAGCTCGTTAGAAAACAATTTGACTTATTCATACCCTCAGGTGCCTCTTTAATCCGGCCTCTACCAACTTTGGTTGGAGGTGCATAATCATTCCTTATCTGCTGAGGGTGTTGCATTGAGCCTTCATCCTGGTGCTCTCTCTTCAATTTCCTCCGCCTCTCTTCACGCTCCTAGTAACAACAGCAGAATTTGCATAAAAATGATAGAGCTAGCAACACCAAATAAAACCAGTTTGCATGCTTTCTGGTAAGAAAACAAAAATTGGGCGGTTATTGTTTTTGCATGGTGCAAATTTAAGTGGAAAATGAAGTTACACATATGAACCAACTTTGCTGTAAAAACACAATCCCCACAAAAATGGATATTTCATTATGATCCTGATGCAGAGTACATCTACAATTTTTATCTTGAAAGCCGCAATGTACACATACATACCAAATTATCAATGATAACCATCTCTCTGTCAGTACTTTTCTTCAGCTAACAATGTTAACCTAGCACACATGTCTAATAAGACATAGTTTATCTTTCAATATAACTTACACAATGAGCAATTCACAGCAAATGGAAAACTATAACCAGAATGAGTACTACATACCCTTCGCAATGTTGCAACAGCAGACTCAACATGTTCCTCCTCATGCGCATAATCAGCCTCACCAGGTGGTTCTTCATAAGGCTGCTCATCCTCTTCTTCAGGCAATGGTGATGCGTTCAAATCCATAGAGAATGTCATTCAACATCCACTACATATATCCTTCAGATCGAGTTGAGACATGCACCTAATAACAAACACAATACAGATTTTCGGAAGTCATTAGTTAATTAGGAATAGATACAGTAAAAGGCATTCAAATCACTAGTGGAAAGATAATCAACTTTGAGATATGACAGCCACAGCAAGCTAAAATAAGAAAATAAGAAAATAAAACGGGTAGTTCGGAACTACGTGCAAGCTGAAAGACTAAGGGAGAAGAAACAGTTTACTAGAGCTTCATTCACAGATAATGCATTCTTAGGAACACAATGAATCCTACGGAAGGGTTCCATTCTTAATTTCTTATAAAAATCACAGATACGAATACGCATCACATGGCTATTACCATAACGACTGCCTGGTCCAGTAAATTTTAAGCTACTATTATATCTCCCATGTAAGACAGGTGATGTTTCTGTTTATAGATTAACATGATGCATAAACAAAAACGGAAACCCCAGATACAGGAATACGACTATAGATAGTGCAGGATATGGAACATAATAAAATATTTGTCACAACGCAAAACCACTTAGAACATGCATAAAGCCACAAACATAGTTCATAAATTCTTCTTTTAGGAAAAAAAGATAAGGAGATAGTTCTCGTTCGAGCATTAAACATTTTTCCTGCCACAACAACAATTAACCTAGTTGTAACATAAATATAGGATTCAATTATTACAATATGAAACGTTGATCTTCTTTCTGGATTATTAGTTCATTTGGTATTTTCCCTTGCTTATTTGAATGCTTAATGTTTTCCGAATTTGAATATCATTTGTTTTTTTTCTTAAAATTTGAATGGTGACAAATATTTCATGGCCCATTCATCACTCTCACCTACCCTTAGACAGCCTGGGCCAAAGCCCATCTCTCGTACTCTCTCCCTCCTCCCCTTATCCTCTTCCCATTGGCTGATGGGCCAAATGTCTCCCTTAAGTCTAACCTCTCTCATAAGAGAATTCTGATTTACGGAGCTCAGAAATGCTGACAATCTTAAAGTCAGTCAAAAATACTAACCAGAACTCCACCATCTCATTTTGTAAGGCATGAAAAAATTTCTAATCTTTCCCATATTGTTTGACAGGATTTGCCTCTGGTACTCAGTGTGGGTGTTTTCTTTCCTTTTTACCCCTGACGTACCAAGTGACTTACCGCTAATGTTCTAATTTCCAATCGCTAATCATAGGAGCGCTAGAGGAGCCTGCATGCTGAAGGGCCAGATCCCAGAGGGCCACAAACCGCATGCAAGAGGCGTGCAGTGAGGCTAGCGATTCAGTTATTGGCAGAGGATGTGATCACCCAATTATTAAGGAAATTAGTGATGGCACATTGGTTCAGCGAGCAAGGGGTTGGTAGGTTTTTATATGGCGTTAATTACCGTGCAGAAGGGGATAACGGCTAATAAAAAGAGACAGGAGTACCATTGAATGAATGGCATTGACTATTTATTAGCTCAGAGTCTCCGCAGAAAATAGAGGAAACAAACTATTAAAGGCTACTAGTCGTTAGGAGTGAAGATGAATTAATCATTTCCGCCAGAAAAAACCGAAATAACTATCAGGTTAGCATTGCATCACACATTTAAGAAGCAGAATGAATCCAATACCATGTTTTCGGATATGAAAACCCACAGTACTAAGAAAATATCCATCAGGATATGTATAGAAGGGACTTGTAATGCATGCACGAACAAGCAATATGCATAGACAAGAAAAGAAGACGATCCAAGTGACCAAGTCAAATCAGAGCATGCTGATACTCGCAGCAGTATAACGGCAAGAGTGCATATCTGCGAATTACTCCGACCCCTCTCTCACATCTTCTACCACGCAATCCATCAAATCGAAAAAAACATCAAATCAAACACCCAAAAGATTGCCACAATCGAGTGTTTTTCGACGCCATTGCTTCTTCCAGGCAATATAATGTTCTCGAATTGGGAAGCTAACTGGGGTTCATGGCTACAGGTGGCGAACACGCATGGAAAAACACAAGAACAAAACCACACCGTTCCGAAGTCCGAACCCACCATCCAGGCCCCACACCCTCCCCGTGCGAGGCGGCAGCGAGTGCACGGCCAGCCTCTAGGGTTGGCGACTCCGGAGGCCTGGCCGAATCAGCAAATTGCCCGCGCCACGAACACGGAACAGCACCAGCACCACACCGCGAGCTAACCACCGCACCACAAGCTAAGCATGGAGGCGCACCGCGCCGAGCGCACGCTGACCCAGGAGAGGAGAGAAATGAGCAAAGCGTACCTCACGCGCGACGGCTGAGGCGGGGGTCGAGACGCCGAGCGTCCCGCCGGGCAGAGCAGCGGAGGGCGGTGCCCGCACCGGAGAGCACCGCGGGGCGGAGGAGAAGGGGGATTGGGGGAAGGGTTTAGGGGAGGGCAAAGGATCTGCGGGTTAGGGTTTGGGAGCGGCCATGCGAAGAGGGCCCCAAACCGGTTCGAACCGAGTCGAGAGGAAGGGGAACGCGGAAGTGAGTTGCGGCCGAGGTGGGGAGTGGGGGTGACCTTTATGAGCGTGAGCTCGGCGTACCACGTGCTCGCGTGCACGCGGCCATCCGGGCGCTGCCACCCGGGCGCTTTGCACTGGTAGAGCCGTGTGGCGCACGGCGGGCTGCTGCTCACGAGCGGTGTACAGCCAAGCCACTGGTAGTCCATCCCACTTAAATTTTTTTAGTGGAATCTCACTGGATAGAAAAAATAATAATTGGATTATCCCACTTAGCCCATTGGGAGCCCACCTTGCCCCTTTTAGCTCAGTAATAAAGCTTTGTGAGATTCTCAAAAAAAAAAAAAAAAAAAAAAAAAGCTACCCAGGGTCTCGTGTAGCTAGGAGTATTCAGTTAACAGGAACCTGAAACAAAGTATGCATGCAACAGGTTATACTTCGGACTCCAGCATCTTCCGTTGCTTGTACCGGTGCTTCAGACTCCAGCATCTTCAGTTGCTTGTACCGGCGCCTCGCGAGTTGCCTGGCTACGGCTTCCCATGGCCCAGGCTCCAGCTCCTCGCCACAGCCGCGCACCTCCGAGCGCCACAGTTGACCACCTCCTCGGCTCCGCGAAGATGAAGGACATGGGGGACGAAGCTCCCATGCTCGCCCGAGGCAGGGCCGAGGTGTGGCGGAGGAGCACGGTCCTGACAATGGAGAGCACCACGGCTGCAGGCACCAGGGCATGACTGCACCTGCACCTCATGGCATCTCCTTGTGTCTCATGCACGCACCGGCGACCGCTCCTGAACTACCATCGAAGCGGCTAACGAGCCGCTTGGTCAAGCACGCGCCAGAGTGCCGCCGGTCCGGTCTACGTGCATATGAGAGTGTAAGAGTGTAAGTAACAGATTACTAATGGATGCTAAATTAGTGTTTACGTCTACATACATGTGCGAAGTGGGATCCCACTTTCTCCCATGTGATGGGATGGTCAAGTTATTCCCATTAAATATATTGGGAGCAAGTGGGGTAAAGGTGGGACTCCCATGTGTAGCCCCACTTGCAGCCTGACGCTGAACTCAAGCACTTGCATCATCTACCCGGCCGCCTTATTAAAATCGGGTCTCAAACGCCGGGACGGTCGACCCGACCACTCACCTGTCAAAAATCTAATCATCCATACGCCTCAAACTAGCCTTAAACGTCAGGGCATACCGGCACCCCTCATATCCATCCCAAATGTAGGGCGTATATGAGGCGGCCCGAGCGCGACCGGTCGTATCGTGCTGACAGTCGGGTCCCACAAGTAAACACTCGGAAACCCAATAGTCGTCCAGCGGGCATCTCATCCGGTGGGGTGTGAATGTCCCGACGCCGCTCCGAATCGCCGCCAGAGGGCCAGGGCCCGGCTATTTAATCCGGACGACGTCTCCGAGCCCTAGCCACATCTGTTCACTCCCTCTCCATGTCGTCAGCCCGATCTCATCCATCAACTTCTCGCCGCCCTCCACATTCGCTCCCGCTCTCCTTCTCGTCGTCCATCTCCACTATGGCCCGGCAGAAGAAGATGGGCTATGCTATGCTTACACCCGAGTGGCGTGTCCAACTGCTCGAGGAGATCTTGGTTAGGCGCACCGCCCCGTTGGCAGCAGGCATGACTCCAGATTCTTCGGAGACGGAGGAGGGGGAGCAGCGAGCCAAAGCCGGAGCCCATGGAGGAGGAGGAGGAGGAGGAGGAGGAGGAGGAGGAGGAAGCAACGGCAGAGCCGGTGCCGGTTGCTGGCTTCGCCATGGTGAAGTACGAGGTCGCTCAGGCGCCGGAAATGGTATAGCAGATCGCCATCTTGGAATCCAGCCAGAATGAGGCCTATGTCGAGGTGAACCGATGGTTCATCCGGCAAGAACGGGCGGTGACCAACATGCCTTTTGCTGAATTGGAGGTGGAGGAGGAGGCGGGGGCCAACACCGAGGAGCTGGAGGAGCCGGCATTGCCGCTGCTGCCCATGTACAAGTTGATCTACGTAGTACGTATATGTTTCTTTTGCATGCTTTGTATGGTTTAAAGGATTGAAGTATGAGGTGTAAATTTGAGGGTTGCTTGGATGCTGCTCGCGGACGCGCTCGGGTGATGGTGTTCTGGATAGGGGGTGCTAACCACGTCGGGCCCCAATCATCGGTTAGGTCCGAGGACCCCAGACAACCGACAAGTGGGTCGCGTTTGCCATGCCCCACGACATACTCAAGATGAAATCCTTCAAAGACTTGGCACATACTCCAAGACACTTTTGAATTATCGGCATTTTTATCCCTTGATGTAACCGACCTACGTGTAGCCCTAGGTACCCTCGTGCCTATATAAGTCGAGGGGTTTATACCATTGGGTTCGATTTATTCACATACGATCTCGAGGTATATCATTTTGTACTTTGTACCCCATCCACAATCAATACAACAAAGCATGACATAGGGTTTACCTCTTTGAGAGGGCCTAAACCTGGTAAAGCACGGTGTCCCCTTTTGTCATGTTACCATCAAGCTAAGATCACTAGCTCGGGACCCCCTACCCGAGATCCGCCGGGTTCAACTCCAACATTGGTGGCCCATGCACGTCCCTCCGTGTGGTCAAGACGGCTCGATGGCTCACATTCGAATCGACGACAACATCGGTTGTGGGAAGATGTTTTTCCCCAGACAACTCTTTGTATTCGACAACATCACGCTCTATGCCGATTCGACTGGCCACCTTAGCCAGATTGAAAACTTCACCCTAGGACAGTTCATCGGGTTTGGAAACCTGGAGTACATTGCGGATGCCCGCGGTGAACTTGTGTTTTCAGGCTGGCTGGCAGACCAGTCCAAAGACCTCACCGACACCTTCATGGCGATGTCAGATTCAATCTTGGATTAGGACCACGGCGTGGATCACACCTTTGATCTAGCTTCAAGACAAAAGGCAAACATTACCCTGACGAATCGGATGTCAAGTTTGACCGACGAAATTCCCGATGCCATGTCAGATGGGATATCGGGCAAACTTCAGCTAAACCCAATTTTTGGTCAGGATATGGGCGAGGCCGACAAAGCGCTTCTAAACAAGATGTTAGATCAGATTCAGAGCCTCACAATCTCGGCCAACTGAACGTCTGAACCTCGATTTGCAATCAGATATGGGAAAATATGGAGAAGCTGGAATTTTCAACCCACCCTCCACCCACCTAGTCACTATCATCGAGGATTTAACCGCGTTCTAGCAAGCGCCTCTGAGGAGGCAACCAACATGGATGAAGATGTCAGTGTCAGACACTACTTCGCCGCCTGCTGTCACTCATACCGGCAAGTGGGCAAGTACCTCTGCCTACAATGTCTACATGGTGGACGCTCCAAGGACGGAGGAGGAAGCGAAAAAAAACCCAAGCACCGATGTAGGGGGCTCCATAAGGGAGGCACCGGCAATGGCGACACGAGTAATGGTAGCACTAGAAACAGTGATATCGCCAATGGTGATGCCACTCAAGACGGAAAACGAGAACCAGAACACCGACTGCAACACTAGCGCACAACGACGACAAGATGATCAACGGGGGCGAAGATGACCCTGATGACGACGATTACAACCCAGAGCCGAGGAAGATAGAAGCCTCGGCCCCGATGAGTACGATGCTTTGGAAGACCCCTCCCCCCAACCTCAACTCGAAACACTTCGTAGGCAATTGGCCAGCACACCCAAAAGCATCAAGCAAAATTCCCAATGGCTTAAAATTGAACTGGATGAATTGAACGACATGGTAGAGCTCCTCGGGGTTGAGCAGGCACTTGAGGACAAACTGGAGAAAACTGGAGCTAATTGGTCTTCCCTCGGAGGAACTTACTACCAAATCTTGACGAGGAGGCCGAGGACAGAGTGTTATCTAAGCACGAGTGGCTGAGAAGCCCGATCACCTCCTCGGGCCGAGATCGGCCATCCGGCGGAAACAAAAATATTCCCGAGGCCCTTGGGCGCAAAGGCAGAGTAGATCCACCTTGGCCTCTCAAGAAATACGATCCAAGGGGTAAAATACCTTTAAGGGCAGAGGCTCCACCTCGATCAATCTACAAATCTAGGGAGCGCCCACCTGCCGGAAAGGCGGATACCTAGCTTGGTTAGCCAAGAATGATGATGTGCACGATTCACGCGCAACCGAAACGTGACCATGTCTGACGTGCATCATGCTACCGCTATGGTCTGAGGAGCTGCCCACCCCATGTGCTTCACATACAAGGTCATGCAGCACCAGTTTCCGGAAGGGTTTAAACCCATAAATATCGAGCAATATGATGGTACAAGAGCCCGCCGTATAGATTGTGGATTTTATCATGCACATACACATGGGCGGGTGGCGACAATCTCCACACCATGAAATATCTACCATAAAAAATCAAAGGCTCAACTCGGCATTGGCTTAATATCCTCCCTGAGGATTCAATTGGAGTCTGGGAAGACCTCGAGGAAGCATTCTGAGCAATTTTCCAAAGCACTTACGTTCGACCCCTGGACGTTGACGACCTTGCTCTGTTGGAAATACGCCCTAGAGGCAATAATAAAGTGGTTATTATTATATTTCCTTGATCATGATAAAGGTTTATTATTCATGCTAGAATTGTATTGACCGAAAACTTAAATACATGTGTGGATACATAAACAAATACTATGTCCCTAGTGAACCTCTACTAGACTAGCTCGTTGATCAAATATGGTTAAGGTTTCCTAACCATAGACATGAGTTGTCACTCGATGAAGGGATCACATCATTAGGAGAATGATGTGATGGACAAGACCCATCTGTTAGCTTAGCATACGATCGTTCAGTTTATTTCTACTACTTTCTTAAATGTCAAATACATATTCCTTCGGCCATGAGATCATGCAACTCCCGGATATCGGAAGAATACCTTGTGTGTTATCAACCGTCGCAACGTAACTGGGTGATCATAAAGATGCTCTACAGGTATCTCCGAAGGTGTCTGTTGAGTTGGCATGAATCAAGATTGGGATTTGTCACTCTGTATGACAGAGAGGTATCTTTGGGCCCTCTCGATACAGCATCACAAGAAGTTTGCAAGCAAAGTAACTAAGGAGTTACTTACAAGATTATGTATTACAGAAATGAGTAAAGATACTTGCCGGTAACGAGATTAAACTAGGTGTGGAGATACCAACTATCGAATCTCGGGCAAGCAACATACCGACAGACAAAGGGAAATACATATGTTGTCATAAAGGTTCGATTGATAAAGATCTTCATAGAATATGTAGGAACCAATATGGGCATCTAGGTCCCACTATTGGTTATTGACCGGAGAAGAGTCTCGGTCATGTCTACATCATTCTCGAACCTGTAGGGTCTGCACGCTTAACGTTCGTTGATGATATAGTATTATATGAGTTATATGAGTTGGTGACAGAATGTTGTTCGGAGTCCCGAATGAGATCACGAACATGACGAGGAGCTCTGAAATGGTCCAGAGGTAAAGATTGATATATAGGACGATACTATTTGGTCTCCGGAAAGGTTTCGGAACGCATTGAAGTTTTATCAGAGTGCCGGAAGGGGTTCCGGGAGGCCACCAGTACTTGGTGGGCCTTATGGGACAAAGGGGGGAAGCACACCAGCCCATAAGGGGGTTGGTGTCGTGGGAACGATTCCGAAAATAATAAGGGATAGGGTAAAGGAGCATGATCTATCGAGATGCAAATGGGTGACACGGTGGTTTTAGCGAGTTCGGGTCTCTCACGATGGAGATAACAACCCTACGTCTCGTGCTCCGAAGAGGCTTTGTTTTATCTGAGCATATATCCGGAGATTACAATGTGTGTGAGAGAGAGGAGAACAAATCCCCATGCATGAGCTAAGTCCGGAGACTAGAGAGGAAGAGAAAAGTAGAAGAAAAGAGCCCTGCCCCGAGTCTAGTGGTGGGGGTGGCTTATATAGAGTGCGCCACGCCCTCACCCCTTAAGTTACAAGGTGGAGCATGAATGCCATAATGTTAACCTACTACTAGTATGATGCTTCAACTGCCTTGCCGACTATTGGTCTTCGCATATCCGAGTGAATCATACTGCCGAGTGGTTGCCTGCCATCCGATTGGATGGTACGTTGATATGTCTGAGTGGATAGTATGTATGAATGAGATTTATCTGGACCCACCTCATGTGTGGACCCCATGCTTTGTGATATTTTGACCCTTCATGGGCCTACCTGTTATGTGTGTCCTCAACAGTTGGCGCACCCCACCACCCCTGCCCACGCGCCAAGGAAGGAGGGAAGGAAAGCGGAGGCGCCCTAAGGCAGCCAGCCCCCTCCCTCCCCCCCCCCCCATGTTCATATGTGGAGGGGGTGTGCTACTTCTTGAGCTTGCGTTGGTTCTTCCCTTAAAGAGGAAAGGGTGATGCAGCATAGTAGAGATAAGTATTTCCCTCAGTTGTGAACCAAGGTATCATTCCAGTAGGAGGAACAAGCAAGTCTCCAATAGATGCACTTGCACAAACAATCAAACACTTGAACCCAACGCGATAAAGGGCTTGTCAATCCCTTCACGGTTACTTGCAAGGATGAGATCTAATAGAGATAGATATAAAAGATAACTAAAATGTAAAATAAAGTAAATATAAATAAATTGCAGCAAGGTATTTTTAGGTTTTTGGTTTTATAGATCTGAAAATATATGATGGAAAATAGACCCGGGGGCCATAGGTTTCACTAGAGGCTTCTCTCTTGAAAGATCACATACGGTGGGTGAACAAATTACTATTGAGCAATTGATAGAAAAGCGGATAGTTATGACGATATCTAAGAAATGTTCATGAATATAGGCATCACGTCCGTGATAAGTAGACCGAAACGATTCTACATCTACTACTATTACTCCACACATCGACCACTATCCAGCATGCATCTAGTGTATTAAGTTAACAAGAACGAAGTAACGCCTGTCGGTGTCAAAATCAGCGGATCTCAGGTAGGGGGTCCCGATCTGTGCGTCTAAGGATAATGGTAATAGGACGCAAGGGACACGATGTTTTACCCAGGTTCGGGCCCTCTCGATGGAGGTAAAACCCTACTTCCTGCTTGATTGATCTTGATGATATGAGTATTACAAGAGTTGATCTACCACGATATCGTAGAGGCTAAACCCTAGGAGCTAGACTATGATGATTATGATTGTCCCTATACGGACCAAACCCTCCGGTTTATATAGACACCGGAGGGGGCTAGGGTTTACACAGAGTCGGTTACAAAGAAGGAGATCTAATATCCGGATCGCCAAGCTTGTCTTCCACGCAAAGGAGAGTCCCATCTGGACACGGGACGAAGTCTTGAGTCTTGTATCTTCATGGTCCAGCAGTCCAGCCAAAGTATATAGTCCGATTGTCCGGATACCCCCTAATCCAGGACTCCCTCAGTAGCCCCTGAACCAGGCTTCAATGACGATGAGTCCGGCGCGTAGATCGTCTTTGGCATTGCAAGGCGGGTTCCATCTCTGAATACTTCAAAGTAGATTAAGGATTGTGTCCAGCTCTATGAGATAATTTCCGCACACCATCGTACAGAGCATAACACTTCACAAATCTGATCTGCTGACAACAATTTTTTAACGACGTGCCCTTACACCGTGGCCTGGTCCAACACGGACCGGTTTTTCTCAACCTGCCTCGATACGCGTTGCGAGGCGGTTTCATTGGCACGTCTCGCCAAGACAGAGATCGTGTTCCTCTTATCGCGGGATTTTCCATCAATACGGGCGCGTGCAACCCCATGACACATGTTGGTATGACTCCGTGTTTTTAGGTAAGTCCCAAGCGATTACGCTGAGGATGCTTGATATTCACCCCCTTTATAGAGGGGCCGAGGCCTATCCCTCCTTTCTACCACGCTTGCGCCTTTTCGCATCTCGAGTTCTAACACCCGAAGCCCAAGCTCAAGCACTTCGGATCTTCAATCGTGTCCGGATCCAACCTTCAAGGCCGGTGGATGGCCTCCTCGGTCACAGAGGAGGACATCACGAAGCTTAGGGAGGTCAGATATCTGACCACCGACATCAAGCACAGGCTTCCCGCTCCAGGGCAGGTCATCCCTACTCCCGAGCCCAACGAGAGTGTCGTGTTTGTCTCTCACTTCCTTCGCGGCTTGGGCTTCACCCTTGATCCCTTTGTGAGAGGGCTCATGTTCTATTACGGGCTAGATTTTCATGATCTAGCTCCGGACGCCATCCTTCACATCTCGTCATTCATCGTTGAGTGCGAAGCCTTCCTCCACATCACCCCGCACTTCGGCTTATGGATCAAGACCTTCAATTTGAAGCCGAATATGATTGAGGGGCGACACGCGGAATGCGGAGGTGCTGCGATAAGCAGGAACGCCGACGCCCCATGGCCAGAGGGCTTCTTCTCGGAGGTGTCCGATCTATGGCAGCGGAGGTGGTTTTACGTCACAGCTCCCAGAGGCACAAAGTGGGTGGCTGCCCCCGACTTTTGTTCGGGCCCTCTGCCTCAACTGGCGTCATGGGCCAATGTAGGACGGGATTGGGGGCCTGCTAATGATGTACCAACATTGTAGAGCCGCATCCGGGAGCTTCTTGAGAGGGACATTAGCCTTGTTAGCATAATTTAGGTAATGCTAGTTCGACGGATGTTGCCATGCAAACGCAGGCCTCTCCGGATGTGGGAGTTCAATCCGGAAGGTCGGCGGACTATTCTGCACTTCTTCGGCATGACGCTCGAAGGGATGTGTAAGTTATTCTTCGGACCACAAGTAAGGTGTCCGGACACCACCGAGGATGCGGGCTTGAGCTGCAACTGCCCAGATACCCAAGTGAGTAACCCAGAAATCGAACACTTCGTTTATATTTATCATAACATTATTCTAAAAATCCTCCGTGGCCAGGAATGGCTCAGCAAGGCGGAGAGAATCAGGTGTCCAACGCCACTTCCCGAAGGCTCGCCTAGTCCCGCCATAGCCAAGATGCTTGGTCGTGTGCTAAGTAAAATGCCCTCGGGGAAAGACGAAGGGAAGAACAGAGAAGCATAACTTCACACATTGCACATCCAAACCGGGGGAATTGCTACCTCCCCAAAGGAGGATAGTCGGGGAGGGGAATCTAAGGTCTCCTCCCCTTGCGGGAAGAAGAGGGCCGCCTCCGAAGACTTGGAGACGGAGGTGCCCAGACAAAGGAAGAAAACTTCACCAGGGGGCCCTGCCCCGAAGGGCGTCTTCACCGCGCCATGCCCGCAAACGGGCCAGCCCTCAGCCGAGCTGTAAGTTAATCATAAATACAAAGCTAGTGCTTCCTCCTCCGAGAACAGTAACCAGGATCCATTCATTGCAGTCCGGCTAGCAGCTCTTCTCAATAGAGTTCATCTTCGAGGGATCTCCTTTCGAAGATGATGGAGAGTGAAACCCCACCAACATCTCCACCTCATGGGGCGGGCGACCCCGAGGTGTCGTCACGGAGGAGTCTGGATTTGCCGAGGCCAGAAGCTAGTACTTCGGTCGCCCTGAGCCCGGAGCGTTCGGCTCCCACGGGGGGCGATAAGAAAGGTCCGGCACAGTTCAGCGACCGGCCGGATATGCTGACGGGCCTTCTAGAGCGAGCTGCTCTCTCGAAGAATCACCGTTCATTAATGAGCATGGTGCTTTAGAAGATTTCATCCGCCACAAGCGGGTTGAATTGAAGCTTTTACGAGCCTGCTCAGAGGCTTTGAGGTATGTAATGAAATACGTAATTCTTGATTGCGGCGCACGCGCTAGGTGTGCTCCATATGGATAGTAGCCCCTGAGACTCTGGTTGCCAGCCCAAGGCGGCAAATGGAGGATCACATCATTGAATAATGATCATACTGTGTTCATGCACAGGTGGCTAAGGGTCCGGCAGCCGACCGGTCCGTTGAAGTCGCCGAACTGAGGCGATAGATTGGAGTTATTAATGTTGATATCGCACTTGTGAATGAGCGGCTTAACGAGTCACAAGGTATGTGCTCTGCTTTCCTTATTTGTTATAGAAAAATGAAGAGGAGCATAATGTTAATGTGATATGATTGGACTATAGACGGAGCTGCTGCCATGGAAGCCCTGAGGGCGGAACTTGCCCTGGCCAAGGAACAAGCCCGGGCTAGCAATGTGGCTGCCCTAAAGGCGGCCAAAGAGTTGAGAGCCGAACAAGCTGCTCATCACCGAAGCAAAGACAAAATAGTCGAGATGGCTGTGGAGCTGAAAAATTCCGCCGACCGGTATGAGCTCCTTGAAAAAGAGAATAAGGCTAATTCGGCTAACCTGAAGAAGGCCCTTGATGCAGCCAAGGAGACGCATTTCGAAATTAGGGGTGCGCGGGAGGAGCTTCGACAGGCCGGAGAAATCGCGGCTGGAAACCCCTATTTATTGCGGATGAAGTTCTTAGATCCGAAGTACGCTCCTCTGGATCGACGCTGGAGCCCTGCGGATCTGGCGAAGAGTACGGCTGATGCGGCCAAGTTTTTTGAGGATCAAAAAGATAATGAAGTGGAAAAGTTGTTCTGGTCGCAATTTAGTGCTCCAACGCGCCCGTTGCCGTTGAGTGAGAGCATGGCTGCTGTGGCCGAGCTCCATAGGTTGTCCGGTCTTGCAATGAAGTCTGTAATAGACCATCTATGGCCGAAGGGGCCAAAGCCGGACATTTATTTTGGTTTAGTGTAACAATTCCTTGGTGTCATATCGCGGATCGATGCCATGAAAAGGTCGACGTGCATAGAGGGTGCACAGATGGCTCTTGCCTGTGTTAAAGCATATTGGATAGATATGGAGGCCACCATTATTGCGACCCAGAATCCGGCGGGAAGCTAGGATCCAGCCGAGCACTACTTGGAGCAGGTAACAGAAGGTGCTCGTTTAATAGAGGCTCAGTGCTCGAAGAATGTCACGTTCGAGTGACAAACGTTTCATTGTAAAAACAATTTTATTTTAATTATGGCAGTTATGTTTATACTTTTCGCCCAAAAGTGTTATTGTGCCTCCTGTGCGGCCGTTTGATATATGTATGTAATCTGAAAGTTAGCAGTCGTTGGCTTCAGCCCCCACGCACACAATGCGGGGGTGTTCGCGAGAATATGCGTAATCACACTTGATCCAACGTCTTAGTCCATTAAGGAGGTGATCGCAGGTCGAACTAGGCAACCAGACTATATAGCTTTAACACTTTCACTTGGCCATAGGAGTTTGACGGTGGGGCTACTATGTACCTTGGTACCTTTGCGTGCATCCGAATACGGGCGCGTGTGTACATGACCGGGAAACGGTCCTTCGTTAATGCGGAGGAATCCTAAAGATTCCTGATGAGTCCTCGAGTGGTTGACCAGTCTCTCGCTGTATCACGACAGTCAGTTTTCGACTTTCTCTATTGAGGTGTGATATGTCTCTGTCGTATCTATAATTTTTGATTGTTCCATGCCAATATTATTCAACTTTTATATACTTTTGGTAACTTTTTATACTATTTTTTGGGACTAACATATTGATCCAGTGCCCAGTGCCAGTTCCTGTCTGTTGCATGTTTTTTGTTTCGCAGAAACCCAATATCAAACGGAGTCCAAATGGGATAAAAACGGACGGAGATTTTTTTGGAATATTTATGATTTTTGGGAAGTAAAATCAACGCGAAACAGTGTCCGGGGTGGCCACGAGACAGGGGGTCGCGCCCCAGGGAGGCAGGTGCGCCCTGGGCTCTCGCGGGCCACCTGTAAGGAGGTTGACACTCTTCTTTTGGCGCAAGAAAGCTAATTTTATGAGAAATATCTAGGCGAAAGATTCACCCCAATCGGAGTTACGGATCTCCGGATATTTAAGAAACGGTGAAGGGGTAGAATCTGAGAACGCAGAAACAGAGAGATAGATCCAATCTCGGAGGGGCTCTCGCCCCTCCCACGCCATGGGAGCCAAGGACCAGAGGGGAAACCCTTCTCCCATCTAGGGAGAAGGTCAAGAAAGAAGAAGAAGAAGGGGGGTTGTCTCCCCCTTGCTTCCGGTGGCGCCGGAGCGCTGTCGGGGGCCATCATCATCACCGCGATCTTCACCAACACCTCCATCATCTTCACCAACGTCTCCATCACCTTCCCCCATCTATATCCAGCGGTCCACTCTCCCGCAACCCGCTGTACCCTCTACTTGAACATGGTGCTTTATGCTTCATATTATTTTCCAATGATGTGTTGCCATCCTATGATGTCTGAGTAGATTTTCGTTGTCCTATCGGTGATTGATGAATTGCTATGATTGGTTTGAGTTGCATGTTTTATTATTGGTGTTGTCCTATTGTGCCCTCCGTGTCGCGCAAGCGTGAGGGATTTCCGCTGTAGGGTTTGCAATATGTTTATGATTTGCTTATGGTGGGTGGCGTGAGTGACAGAAGCACAGACCCGAGTAAGTAGGTTGTTTGCGTATGGGATAAAAGGGGACTTGATGCTTTAATGCTATGGTTGGGTTTTACCTCAATGAATCTTTAGTATTTGCGGATGCTTGCTAGAGTTCCAATCATAAGTGCATAGAATTCCAAGTAAGGGATGATATGTTAGCTTATGCCTCTCCCTCAAATAGAACTGTAATAGTGATTATCGGTCTAGTAACATAGTCAGTTGCTTAAGGACAATTCCACAACTCCTACCACCACTTTTCCACACTCGCTATATTTAGTTTATTGCATCTTTATCTAAACAATCCCTAGTTTATATTTACGTGCTCTTTATTTTCTTGCAAACCTACCCAACAACACCTACAAAGTACTTCTAGTTTCATACTTGTTATAGGTAAAGCGAACGTCAAGCGTACGTAGAGTTGTATCGGTGGTCGATAGAACTTGAGGGAATATTTGTTCTACCTTTAGCTCCTCGTTGGGTTCGACACTCTTACTTATCAAAAACTGTTGCGATCCCCTACACTTGTGGGTTATCAAGACCTTTTTCTGGCACCGTTGCCGGGGAGTCATAGCGTGGGGTGAATATTCTCGTGTGTGCTTGTTTGCTTTATCACTAAGTAATTTTTATTTGTTGTTCTTAGTTGTTTTCTATCTTTAGCTATGGGTAGGAAACGCAAAATACCAAAAAAATTAGTTGTACCTACTGCTCCAATGGTTGAAGAACCACTCAAAATTTATCACACTACTGAAGCTTTTTACTTGGATCATCTTCGATCCCTATGTGCTCATGCTGAAACCCCAACTAGCTTAGTTGAGGGCAAATCTTTAGATGAGCATGCTTGTTATGTGCGACACCGTATATCTGAAAAAGGGAAACTATTATGGGATCAAATTCAACGTTTGCAATGCTATGCTTGGAATTTATGTGAAATACATGATGCTACTTGTTGTTCTGAAGACCCTAAGAAACACCTGCCCTATCAATGCTTGTTTAGTGATAATGGAATCGTATCTTCGTATGCTAAGGGTGTTTATAATTACTATGATGTTCAATAAATTGAAGAATTTGTTGCTTTTAATGGTGCTTTTGAAATTGCTTCTTTGATTGAAAAGTATGATGCTACTCTTTACAGATCTGAAAGTTTCGCCATACTTGAATATTGTTATGATAATTATGCTTCTAATGCCTATGTTAAACCATATATTGAGAAATTCTCCGTTGTCCAAGAAGAGACTAATATTTTGCAGGAAGCTATGGAAGAAGAAATTGATGAAACTGTGAGCTCATTGGATGAAAAAGATGATGAGGAGAGTGAAGAACAAAAGGAGGAAGAGCGGATTAGCTACCCGTGCCCACCTTATAATGAGAGTAACCCTCCAACTCATACATTGTTTAATTCCCCTTCGTGCTTACCGAAGGATGATTGCTATGATGATTGCTATGATCCCTTGAATTTGTCTGAAATATCCCTTTTTGATGATGCTTGCTATGCTTGTGGCCAAGATGCCAATATGAATTATGCTTATGGAGATGAACTTGCTATAGTTCCTTATGTTAAACATGAGATTGTTGCTATTGCACCCACGTATGATAGTCCTATTATCTTTTTGAATTCTCCCTACCACACTTTATCGGAGAAGTTTGTGCTTATTAAGGATTACATTGATGGGTTGCCTTTTACCATTGCACATGATGATTTTGATGAGAGTAATATGCATGTGCTTGCTGCTCCTACTTGCAATTATTATGAGAGAGAAACTATATCTCCACCTCTCTATGTTTCCAACACGATAGAATTGCAAGAAACTGCTTATACTATGCATTGGCCTTTACTTGGTGTGCATGAATTGTTCTTTTATGACATGCCGATGCATAGGAAGAGAGTTAGACTTCGTTGTTGCTTGATATATGTTACTTTGTGCTCACTACTAAATTACAAATCATTGTTAATTAAAATTGGCTTTGACATACCTTGGGATCCGGGTGGATTCTTTACTTGAGCACTAAATGCCTAGCTTAATGGCTTTAAAGAAAGCGCTGCCAGGGAGACAACCCGGAAGTTTTAGAGAGTCATTTATTTCTGTTGAGTGCTTTCATATAGTTTAAAAACAAAAAAATAAAGAGGGGAACCTAAAACTTTTCAAAAAGGAAAGTGAAAGTGAGAAAGACAAACATTGTTGAAGTGGGAGAGCTCCTTGAACTTTGTTCATGCTCACGGAAACTTTGTGAATCTTGATTACATAAACTTTTCAAAAAAATAATTATCCCCTTGTACAATTCCATTGTATTATAAAAATAATGTGCCAAGGTTTGCCTTTAGGATGTTTACAATGCTTGTTGGTTTGTACGGTGCAGGACAGAAACTTTGGCTGTAGTGCGCGATTTTACATTTTTAACTGGAACATCAATTGGTTTTGATTCCTTTTGCACTGTCTTGCTATACAACTTGTTTATTTTCCCTAATGTTTGTAGAATTTTTGGGGTACTAGAAGTATTGTGATTGTTTAGATTGCTACAGACTGTTCTGTTTTTGACAGATTCTGTTTTTGATGAATCTATCAATTTATATTAGTGGATTAAGCCATGGAAAACTTATATTACAGTAGACACAATGCAAAAAAAATATGAATTGGTTTGCAACAGTACTTAAAGTGGTGATTTGCTTTATTATACTAACGGATCTTACCGAGTTTTCTGTTGATGTTTTGTGTGGATGTAGTGTCTAATCGAGGATGTCTCGATATGAGGAAAAGGAAGAGAGGCAAGAGCTAAAGCTTGGGGATGCCCAAGGCACCCCAAGTAAATATTCAAGGAGAATCAAGCGTCTAAGCTTGGGGATGCCCCGGAAGGCATCCCCTCTTTCTTCAACAAGTATCAGTATGTTTTCGTATTCATTTCGTTCGTGCATTATGTGCAAGTCTTGGAGCGTCTTTTGCATTTAGTTTTCACTTTTCCTTTATGCACCATGCTGGTATGAGATAGTCCTTGGTTGATTTATAGAATGTTGATTGCACTTCACTTATATCTTTTGAGTGTGGCTTTATAGAATGCTTCATGTGCTTCACTTATATCATTTGAAGTTTGGATTGCCTGTTTCTCTTCACATAGAAAACCGCCATTTGTAGAATGCTCTTTTGCTTCACTTATATTTGTTAGAGTGTGGGAATATCTTTTGTAGAAAGAATTAAACTCTCTTGCTTCACTTATATCTATTTAGAGAGATGACAGGAATTGGTCATTCACATGGTTACTCATAAAATCCTACATAAACTTGTAGATCACTGAATATGATATGTTTGATTCCTTGCAATAGTTTTGCGATATAAAGATGGTGATATTAGAGTCATGCTAGTGGGTGGTTGTGAATTGTAGAGACAATTGTGTTGAGGCTTGCAAGTCCCGTAGCATGCACGCATGGTAACCGTTGTGTGACAAATTTGAAGCATGGGGTGTTTCTTTGATTGTCTTCCTTATGGGTGGCGGTTGGGGACGAGCGATGGTCTTTTCCTACCAATCTATCCCCCTAGGGGCATGCATAGTAGTACTTTGCTTAGAGGGCTAATAAACTTTTGCAATAAGTATATGAGTTCTTTATGACTAATGTGAGTCCATGGATTATACGCACTTTTACCTTTCCATCATTGCTAGCCTCTTCGGTACCGTGCATTGCCCTTTCTCACCTCAAGAGTTGGTGCAAACTTCGCTGGTGCATCCAAACCCCGTGATACGATACGCTCTATCACACATAAGCCTCATTATATCTTCCTCAAAACAGTCACCATACCTACCTATCATGGCATTTCCATAGCCATTCCGAGATATATTGCCATGCAACTTCCATCATCATCATATCCATGACTTGAGCATTCATTGTCATATTGCTTTGCATGATCGTAAGATAGCTAGCATGATGTTTTCATGGCTTGTCCGTTTTTGATGTCATTGCTACGCTAGATCATTGCACATCCCAGTACACCACCGGAAGCATTCATATAGAGTCATATCTTTGTTCCAGTATCGAGTTGTAATATCGAGTTGTAAGTAAATAAAAGTGTGATGATCATCATTATTAGAGCATTGTCCCAAAAAAAAGAAAAAAAAGAAGAAAGGCCAAAAAAAGGCCAAAGAAAAAAAAGAAAAAAAAGAAAAAAAATAAAAAGGGGCAATGTTACTATCTCTTTTTTCCACACTTGTGCCTCAAAGTAGCACCATGTTCTTCATATAGATTGTCTCCTATGTTGTCACTTTCATATACTAGTGGGAATTTTCATTATAGAACTTGGCTTGTATATTCCAATGATGGGCTTCCTCAAATGCCCTAGGTCTTCATGAGCAAGCAAGTTGGATGCACACCCACTTAGTTTCTTTTGTTGAGCTTTCATACACTTATAGCTCTTAGTGCATCCGTTGCATGGCAATCCCTACTCCTCGCATTGACATTAATTGATGGGCATCTCCATAGCCCGTTGATTAGCCGCGTCGATGTGAGACTTTCTTCTTTTTTGTCTTCTCCACATAACCTCCATCATTATATTCTATTCCACCTATAGTGCTATGTCCATGGCTTGCGCTCATGTATTGCGTGGGGGTTGAAAAAGTTGAAGCACGTTAAAAAGTATGAACCAATTGCTCGGCTTGTCATCGTGGTTGTGCATGATGGGAGCATTTTGTGTGACGAAAATGAAGCATGGCCAAATTGTATGATTTTGTAGGGATAAGCTTGATTTGGCCTTGTTGTTTTGAAAAGACATGATTGCTTTATGGGAGCATTATTGTTTTTATGTCAAATGATAGACTATTGCTTCGAACCACTCGTGTCTTAATATTCATGCCATGATTAGACATATGATCAAGATTATGCTAGGTAGCATTCCACATCAAAAATTATCTTTTTTATCATTTACCTACTCGAGGACGAGCGGGAGTTAAGCTTGGGGATGCTGATACGTCTCCGTCGTATCTATAATTTTTTATTGTTCCATGCCAATATTATTCAACTTTTATATACTTTTGGCAACTTTTTATACTATTTTTGGGGATTAACATATTGATCCAGTGCCCAGTGCCAGTTCCTGTCTGTTGCATGTTTTTTGTTTCGCAGAAACCCAATATCAAACAGAGTCCAAATGGGATAAAAACGGACGGAGATTTGTTTGGAATATTTATGATTTTTGGGAAGTAAAATCAACGCGAAACAGTGTCCGGGGTGGCCACGAGACAGGGGCCGCGCCCCAGGGAGGCAGGCGCGCCCTGGGCTCTCATGGGCCACCCATAAGGCGGTTGATGCTCTTGTTTTGGCGCAAGAAAGCTAATTTTATGAGAAAGATCTGGGCGAAAGATTCACCCCAATCGGAGTTACGGATCTCCGGATATTTAAGAAACGGTGAAGGGGTAGAATCTGAGAACGCAGAAACAGAGAGATAGATCCAATCTCGGAAGGGCTCTCGCCCCTCCCACACCATGAGAGCCAAGGACCAGAGGGGAAACCCTTCTCCCATCTAGGGAGAAGGTCAAGGAAGAAGAACAAGAAGGGGGGCTGTCTCCCCCTTGCTTCCGGTGGTGCCGGAGCGCTGCCGGGGGCCATCATCATCACCGCGATCTTCACCAATACCTCCATCATCTTCACCAACGTCTCCATCACCTTCCCCCATCTATATCCAGTGGTCCACTCTCCCGCAACCCGCTGTACCCTCTACTTGAACATGGTGCTTTATGCTTCATATTATTTTCCAATGATGTGTTGCCATCCTATGATGTCTGAGTAGATTTTCGTTGTCTTATCGGTGATTGATGAATTGCTATGATTGGTTTGAGTTGCATGTTTTATTATTGGTGTTGTCCTATTGTGCCCTCCGTGTCACGCAAGCGTGAGGGATTCCCACTGTAGGGTTTGCAATATGTTTATGATTTGCTTATGGTGGGTGGCGTGAGTGACAGAAGCACAGACCCGAGTAAGTAGGTTGTTTGCGTATGGGATAAAAGGGGACGTGATGCTTTAATGCTATGGTTGGATTTTACCTTAATGAGTCTTTAGTATTTGCGGATGCTTGCTAGAGTTCCAATCATAAGTGCATAGAATTCCAAGTAAGGGATGATATGTTAGCTTATGCCTCTCCCTCAAATAGAATTGCAATAGTGATTATTGGTCTAGTAACATAGTCAGTTGCTTAGGGACAATTCCACAACTCCTACCACCACTTTTCCACACTCGCTATATTTACTTTATTGCATCTTTATCTAAACAGCCCCTAGTTTATATTTACGTGCTCTTTATTTTCTTGCAAACCTACCCAACAACACCTACAAAGTACTTCTAGTTTCATACTTGTTCTAGGTAAAGCGAACGTCAAGCGTGCGTAGAGTTGTATCGATGGTCGATAGAACTTGAGGGAATACTTGTTCTACCTTTAGCTCCTCGTTGGGTTCGACACTCTTCCTTATCGAAAACTGTTGCGATCCCCTACACTTGTGGGTTATCAATGTGCTCATCCGGAATAACCAGGGCACAATCACAGTAGTTCTCCTTTGGCCGCCTTAGCCGATAAGAATGAAACGTAAGGCGGCAAACCCAGGAGCCGGGCAATCCCAACATTTAACCAAAGACATGATTCGGGGCTGATGCATATAAGGCCAAACTTGCGACGCCGAACACTCCCAAAGGTATTCAGACTTTAGAACATATACTGGGCTGAAGAACATCCTTTATTATGAACCCTGTATTTCCAGGTACGTGCATTAGCCTGTCGTGGCGAAATGCCAATAACGGCGGTATCCCCTATGGGCGTAGTACCCATGGGATGTGTAAGCAACAAGAGACAATAAAGAAGGTTTACACAGGGGCTTAATCTAAAGAGAAACCTTTGAGCGGGGACCTGCTGCACGTCTGCGCCTTTGTCTCTGTTGTGTCGTGTCCTGGGAGAGTATCACACGAATTGTGTCTGTAAAAAGGAAAACTCATGTAGAAGAGTATGACGTAAGCGTGCGAAGAATTGACTATTATCAATGGATAGTAGAAGTGTAAGACATTGGCCTGTTAATGAGGTCAAGCCAAAGGGTGGGCTTTATTGAATATTTGAAGCCCCTGGTGTCCTCTATGGGATTACATGTATAGCGCCTAGCTCAGGTTTATCTGGGCTGCTGGACTCGTCTAGCCGTGTCCGTGGTCTTGACGACCGATCATGCGTTCTTGATATTAGAGGCCGCTTAGTGTCCGGCCGCTAGAGCCGTCACGTACCCTTCCGCGTGTAAGGAACGCTCTGTATTTCCGTTAATGGTGATGACGCCACGTGGACCGGGCATCTTGAGTTTAAGGTAGGCGTAGTGCGGTACTGCGTTGAAGAGGGCGAAGGCCGTTCTCCCGAGCAATGCATGATAACCACTTTGGAGGGGGGGCGATGGTGAAGAGTAGTTCTTCGCTTCTAAAGTTGTCTAGGGAACTGAATGTCACCTCTAGTACGAGGGAGCCCCTGCAGCGAGCTTCAACGCCTGGTATCACCCTTTCAAAGGTGGTGTTACTTTGGCTGATTCTGGATGGGTCTATCCCCACCCTGCGGACGGTGTCCTGGTATATTAGATTGAGACTACTGTCGCCGTCCATGAGGACGCGAGTGAGATGGTACCCGTCGATTATTGGGTCGAGCACCAAGGCAGCTGATCCTCCGTGCCGCATACTAGTCGAGTAGTCCCTGTGATCGAAGGTGATCGGGTGGGCCGACCAGTGGTTAAGTTTGGGGGCGACGGGCTCTACAACGTATGCGTCTCTGAGCGCGCATTTGCGCCTTCTCTTGGGTGTGTGAGCCGCATGGATCATGTTTACTGTTTTTACCTCTGGTGGGAATTTTTTCTGTCCCCCAGTGTTCGGCTGGCGAGGCTCATCCTCGTCTTCACTTGGTGTTTCCCTTCCCTTGTGTTCGGCATTTAATTTGCCAGCCTGCTTGAAGACCCACCATTCTCTGTGAGTGTGGTTTGCAGGTTTTTGGGGGTGCCATGAATTTGACACAGTATGTCCAGGACTTTGTTCAGGCCGGACGGTCCCTCTTTGCTGCCTTTAAATGGCTTCTTTTGTTGACCGGGTCGAGAGCCCCTGAATCCGGCATTGATCGTTGTGTTGTCCGGACTTTCTTCCTTGTTTCGACGTTTGTTTTTATTGCACCGTGGCTTCCCGTTGCCGTCCCTGATTTTGGATGTACTTGGGTCGCTGGTGCCTCTACGGGCCAACCAGCTGTCACCCACGCAAAAGTGGGTCATAAGGCTTGTTAAGGCTGCCATTGTCCTCAGCTTTTCTTGGCCGATGTGTCTGGCGAGCCATTCATCCCGGATACTATGCTTGAAGGCCGCTAAGGCTTCGACACCCGGACAATCGACAATTTGATTCTTCTTAGTGAGGAATCTGTTCCAAAGCTTGCGGGCAGACTCTCCGGGCTGTTGAATTATGTGACTTAAATCGTCCGCGTCCGGAGGTCGGACATAGGTCCCTTGAAAATTGGCCCTGAAAGCATCCTCGAGTTCCTCCCAACTTCCGATTGAATTTTCGGGGAGGCTTTTTAACCAGTGCCAAGCTGGTCCCTTCAACTTGAGGGGAAGGTATTTGATGGCGTGGAGGTCGTCCCCATGAGCCATGTGGATATGCAGGATAAAATCCTCAATCCAGACCCCGGGGTCTGTCGTTCCGTCATATGCCTCTATGTTCACAGGTTTAAAACCATGTGGAAATTCGTGGTCCAGTACCTCTTTGGTGAAGCACAGAGGGTGAGCAGCCCCTCTGTATCTGGACGTGTTGTGGCATGCCGTCGGCTGTTGTTGTGTCCGGTGCTGATTCTGAACTGGTACTCGATCAGTCTGATCATTTTGGTGACCATAATCCTGCACCGGAATGTGTCCTCTAGATCCATAGATGGACCTGGTCGCGCCGGCCTTTTTATCCAGGAGCTCACGTAAATCATGTGCAACGTCAGTAGCTGCTCTATTGCGGTTATGAGGTGGTTGGTCCGGCCTACTGGCCGTATTACTCTTCGGTGGAACGGTCGCATCATCAAATTCTGGCAGCAGCTTGTGCTTTGGATAGCTCTTTGTGTGGCGATCGTCGCCGTATTTTTCTTCAGTGTCTAGCACTTTATTCCATCTGCGATTGAGCGTTTCCTGTGCGGCTTTAAGCTTTTGCTTTTGCTTCTTTAGACTTCTCGCAATGGCCATAAGCCTTCTGTGGAGGTTATCTCGTTCCAAACATGTTTTCGGGATGATGAATGCGTTGTCGTCCGGACTGTGCTCCTGTCCCGGGGAAGTTTGATGAGTTCGTCCCTCGGGATCACTGTGATCGGGCATCTGCTCCGGGCTGTGTTCGGCGTGACCTGGCTCATCTTGCTCCATTGCTGGGTCCATATGGTCGTTGTTGCCTTCGGAGTTGACTGGGGTGTCGATCTTTCTGGCGATGTTATCGCTATTTTTACTGTGGCTGGACTTAGAGCGGCGTCTGCACCGTCGTTTTGGCTTTTGTCCGGGGGTTTTATCCTCTGTTTTGTCGCCATCGTCCTCCTTAGGCATATCCACCATGTATATATCATATGATGAGGTGGTAGTCCAGCGCCCCATGGGTGGTGGTTCTGAATCGTCTCTTGTGCCGATGTTATACCATCGGTGTCATCAGAGTCAAAGTCAAGCATGTCTGTTACATCATCGACAGTGGCTATGAAGTGGGTGGTGGGTGGGCAACGAATTTCTTTGTCGCCTTCTTCCCCCTTGAGCCGGACATAGTTCGGCCAAGAGTCTCCTGACAAAGAGAGAGACTTTAATGAGTTTAGCATGTCACCAAAGAGCGAGTGCTGGAAGATATCCGCAGCGGTGAATTCCATTACCGGAGTCCAACTAGAATCGGCGGGCTTGGGGGCGCACGGTTTGGGACCTACAACCGGACACGAGTCCAGGGGTCCAGAGACACAGGCTTCCTTGGGGGTGAAGTCTGTGTTCGGCTCTACTGCCGATGAGTGTGCCGCCTCCAGGACGAGGTCCATCCACCCGTCCTTGGACGACGCAATCTACCCGGGATTTAGGTCCGGGACTCCTGCAGGTGCGATATCCTGAGTATTGTCCGACAGCAGGTCTAGGCCGTGCTCATCGTGACTGTTCGGCGCTCCTGGCATAGGCCCGAATCCGTCGAAGATCAAGTCTCCGCGGATATCGGCCGTGTAGTTCAAGTTTTCGAACCTGACCTGATGGCCAGGGGTGTAGCTGTCGATCCGCTCCAGATGGCCGAGCGAATTGGCCCGCAGTGCGAGGCCGTCGAACATGAAGATCTATCCGGGGAGAAAGGTCTCACCCTGGACCGCGTTGTTGTTGATGATTGAAGGAGCCATCGAGCCTTGCAGCGACGACACAGAGGAACTCCCAATGAAAGCACCAATGTCGGTGTCAAAACTGGCAGATCTTGGGTAGGGGGTCCCGATCTGTGCGTCTAAGGCTGATGGTAACAGGAGGCAAGGGACACGATGTTTTACCCAGGTTCGAGCCCTCTCGATGGAGGTAAAACCCTACTTCCTGCTTGATTGATCTTGATGATATGAGTATTACAAGAGTTGATCTACCACGAGATCGTAGAGGCTAAACCCTAGGAGCTAGCCTATGATGATTATGATTGTCCCTATAAGGACCAAACCCTCCGGTTTATATAGACACCGGAGGGGGCTAGGGTTTACACAGAGTCGGTTACAAAGAAGGAGATCTAATATCCGGATCGCCAAGCTTGTCTTCCACGCAAAGGAGAGTCCCATCCGGACGCGGGACGAAGTCTTGAGTCTTGTATCTTCATGGTCCAACAGTCCGACCAAAGTATATAGTCCGGCTGTCTGGATACCCCCTAATCCAGGACTCCCTCAACGCCTTAAGCAAGATGAAATTATGTAGAGGGATAAACTCAAGTAATATGATATAAACCCTTTTATCCTTAATGGCAACAATACAATACGTGAGGACACCGCAAGATTGAACCCATCACAAAGGACCTCTCCCATGGCAAGATAGACCAATCTAGTTGGCCAAACCAAATCAATAGATCGGAGAGAAATACAAAACTATTTAAATCATGCATAAAAGAGTTCACAGAAGACTCAAATAATATTCATAGATATCTGATCATAAACCCCACAATTCATCGGATCTCAACAAACACACCGCAAAAGAAGATTACATCGGATAGAACTCCAAGAACATCGAGGAGAACATGGTATTGAAGATCAAAGAGAGAGAAGAAACCATCTAGCTAGTAGCTATGGACCCATAGGTTTGTGGTAAACTACTCACACATCACCGGTAGGGTAGCAAGGTTGATGTAGAGGCCCTCCGTGATCGAACCCCCCTCCGAAAAATCACCGGAAAAGGCCCCAAGATGGGATCTCACGAGAACAGAAGCTTGCGGTGGCAGAAAAGTATTTTTGTGGACGCTTTTGATGTTCGGGGAATATTTGAGAATATATAGAGCTGGAATTAGGGTTAGGAGACCCTCGAGGGGGCCACAAGCCAGGAAGGCGCCCCCCTGGGACGCGGCCTCAAGGCTTGTGGCCTCCTTGGGACTCTTCTGTCCCTTTCCCCAAGTTTTCTGGGTGTCTCCTGGTCCAAGAAAAATCATCATAAAGTTTTATTCCGTTTGGACTTCGTTTGATATTCCTTTCTGTAAAAGTCAAAAACAAGGAAAAAACAGCAACTAGCACTGGGCACTAGGTTAATTGGTTAGTCCCATAAAATGATATAAAATAGTACCAAAATGCATATAAAGCATCCAAGATAGATAATATAATAGCATGGAACAATAAAGAATTATGGATACGTTGGAGACGTATCAAGCATCCCCAAGCTTAATTCCTGCTCGTCCTCGAGTAGGTAAATGATAAAAATAGAATTTTTGATGTGGACTGCTACCTAACATGTTTATCAATGTAATTTTATTTTATGTGTCATGAATATTCAGATCCATAAGATTCAAAACAAAAGTTTAATATTGACATAAAAACAATAATACTTCAAGCATACTAATAAAGCAATCGTAGTTTTTTAAAATATCATGGCCAAAGAAATTTATCCCTACAAAATCATATAGTCTGGTCATGCTCTATCTTCACCACACAAAGTATTTTATCATGCACAACCCCGATGATAAGCCAAGTAGTTGTTTTCATACTTTTAATGTTCTAAAGCTTTTTCAACTTTCACGCAATTCATGAGCGTGAGCCATGGATATAGCACTATAGGTGGAATAGAATATGGTGGAGGTTGTGTGGAGAAGACAAAAAGGAAGATAGTCTCACATCAACTAGGCAAATTAATGGGCTATGGATATGCCCATCAATTGGTATCGATGCAAGTGAGTGGGATTGCCATGCAACGGATGCACTAGAGCTATAAGTGTATGAAAGCTCAAGTGAGTAGGGATTGGTTCATACTTTTTAACGTGCTTCAACTTTTTCAACTCTTATGCAATACATGAGCGCAAGCCATGGACATAGCACTATATGTGGAATAGGGTGGTGGTTGTGAAGACAAAAAGGGAGAAGATAGTCTCACATCAACTAGGCGTATCAACGGGCTATGGAGATGCCCATTAATAGATATCAATGTGAGTGAGTAGGGATTGCCATGCAATGGATGCAATAGAGCTATAAATGTATGAAAGCTCAATAAAAGAAACTAAGTGGGTGTGCATCCAACTTGCTTGCTCACGAAGACCTAGGGCGTTTTGAGGAAGCCCATCATTGGAATATACAAGCCAAGTTCTGTAATGAAAAATTCCCACTAGTACATATGAAAGTGACAAAATAGGAGACTATCTATCATGAAGAACATGGTGCTACTTTGAAGCACAAGTGTGGAAAAAGGATAGTAACATTGTCCCTTCTCTCTTTTTCTCTAATTTTTTCTTTTCATTTTTTCTTCATTTTTTCATTTTTTTGTCCGGAGCCTCATCTCGACTTGTGGGGGAATCATAGCCTTCATCATCCTTTCCTCACATGGGACAATGCTCTAATAATGATGATCATCACACTTTTATTTACTTACAACTCAAGAATTACAACTCGATACTAGAACAAAGATATGACTCTATATGAATGCCTCCGGTGGTGTATCGGGATGTGCAATGATCTAGCATGACATGTATGAAAAATATGAACGGTGTTCAAAGCCACAAATACTATGTCAACTATATGATCATGCAAAGCAATATGACAATGATGGTATATGTCACAATAAACGAAATGGTCGAAGTTGCATGGCAATATATCTCGGAATGGCTATGGAAATGCCATAATAGGTAGGTATGGTGGCTATTTTGAGGAAGGGTACATGGTGTGTTTAATGCATCGGCGAAAGTTGCACGGTACTAGAGAGGATAGCAATGATCGAAGGGTGAGAGTGCGTATAATCCATGGACTCAACACTAGTCATAAAGAACTCACATACTTATTGCAAAAAATTATTAGCCCTCAAATCAAAGTACTAATATGCATGCTCCTAGGGGGATACATTGGTAGGAAAAGACCATCGTTTGTCCCCAACCGCCACTCATAAGGAAGACAATCAAAAAAGAAATCATGCTCCAACTTCACCACATAACTGTTCACCATACGTGCATGCTTCGGGAATCACAAACTTTAACACAAGTATTATTACTCAACCACAATTACCAACTAGCATGACTCTAATATCACCATCTTTATTGTTAGGGAACGTAGTAATTTCAAAAAAATTCCTACGCACACGCAAGATCATGGTGATGCATAGCACCGAGAGGGGAGAGTGTGTCCACATACCCTCGTAGACCGAAAGCGGAAGTGTTAGCACAACGCGGTTGATGTAGTCGTACGTCTTCACGATCCGACCGATCAATTATCGAACGCACGACACCTCCGAGTTCAGCACACGTTCAGCTCGATGACGTCCCTCGAACTCCGATCCAGCCGAGCTTTGAGGGAGAATTCCATCAGCACGATGGCGTGGTGACGATGATGATGTTCTACCGACGCAGGGCTTCGCCTAAGCACCGCTACGATATTATCAAGGTAGACTATGGTGGAGGGGGGCACCGCACACGGCTAAGAGATCCAAGGGATCAACTGTTGTGTCTATGGGGTGCCCCCTGCCCCCGTATATAAAGGAGCAAGGGGGAAGGCGGCCGGCCTAGGAGGAGGGTGCGCCAAGGGGGGAGTCCTACTCTCACCGGGAGTAGGACTCCTCCTTCCCTTGTTGGAGTAGGAGAGAAGGAAAGAGGGGGAGAGGAAGAAGGAAAAGGGGGCTGCACCCCTTGTCCAATTCGGACAAGAGGGGGGGGGGGCGCACGCCTCCTTCCTTTTGGCCTCTCTCCTCTATTCCCGTATGGCCCAATAAGGCCCATATACTCCCCGGCGAATTCCCGTAACTCTCCGGTACTCCGGTAAATACCCGAATCACTCGGAACCTTTTCGATGTCCGAATATAGTCGTCCAATATATCGATCTTTACGTCTCGACCATTTCGAGACTCCTCGTCATGTCCCCGATCTCATCTGGGACTCCAAACTACCTTCGGTACATCAAATCACATAACTCATAATACAAATCGTCATTGAACTTTAAGCGTGCGGACCCTACGGGTTCGAGAACTATGTAGACATGATCGAGACACGTTTCCGGTCAATAACCAATAGCGGAACCTGGATGCTCATATTGACTCCTACGTATTCTATGAAGATCTTTATCGGTCAAACCGCATAACAACATACATTGTTCCCTTTGTCATCGGTATGTTACTTACCCGAGATTCGATCGTCGGTATCTCAATACCTAGTTCAATCTCATTACTGACAAGTCTCTTTACTCGTTCCGTAATGCATCATCTCGCAACTAACTCATTAGTCTCATTTCTTGCAAGGCTTATAGTGATGTGCATTACAGAGAGGGCCCAGAGATACCTCTCCGACAATCGGAGTGACAAATCCTAATCTCGAAATACGCCAACCCAACAAGTACCTTCGGAGACACCTGTAGAGTACCTTTATAATCACCCAGTTACGTTGTGATGTTTAGTAGCACACAAAGTGTTCCTCCGGTAAACGAGAGTTGCATAATCTCATAGTCATTGGAACATGTATAAGTCATGAAGAAAGCAATAGCAACATACTAAACGATCAAGTGCTAAGCTAACGGAATGGGTCAAGTCAATCACATCATTCTCCTAATGATGTGATCCCGTTAATCAAATGACAACTCATGTCTATGGCTAGGAAACATAACCATATTTGATCAACGAGCTAGTCAAGTAGAGGCATACTAGTGACACTCTGTTTGTCTATGTATTGACACATGTATCATGTTTCCGGTTAATACAATTCTAGCATGAATAATAAACATTTATCATGATATAAGGAAATAAATAATAACTTTATTATTGCCTCTAGGGCATATTCCCTTCAGTCTCCCACTTGCACTAGAGTCAATAATCTAGTTCACATCGCCATGTTATTTAACATCAATAGTTCACATCTTTATGTGGTTAACACCCATAGTTCACATCGATATGTGACCAACACCCAAAGGGTTTACTAGAGTCAGTAATCTAGTTCACATCGCTATGTGATTAACACCCAAAGAGTACTAAGGTGTGATCATGTTTTGCTTGTGAGATAATTTTAGTCAACGGGTCTGTCACATTCAGATCCGTAAGTATTTTGCAAATTCTATGTCTACAATGCTCTGCACGGAGCTACTCTAGCTAATAGCTCCCACTTTCAATATGTATCCAGATTGAGACTTAGAGTCATCTGGATCAGTGTCAAAAACTTGCATCGACCTAACCCTTTACGACGAACCTTTTGTCACCTCCATAATCGAGAAACACATCCTTATTCCACTAAGGATAATTTTGACCGCTGTCCAGTGATCTACTCCTAGATCATTATTGTACTCCCTTGCCAAACTCAGTGGTAGGGTATACTATAGATCTGGTACACAGCATGGCATACTTTGTAGAACCTATGGCTGAGGCATAGGGAATGACTTTCATTCTCTTTCTATCTTCTGTCGTGGTCGGGCTTTGAGTCTTACTCAATTTAACACCTTGTAACACAGGCAAGAACTATTTCTTTGACTGTTCCATTTTGAACTACTTCAAAATCTTGTCAAGGTATGTACTCATTGAAAAAACTTATCAAGCATCCTGATCTATCTCTATAGATCTTGATGCTCAATATGTAAGCAGTTTCACCGAAGTCTTTCTTTGAAAAACTCCTTTCAAACACTCCTTTATGCTTTCCAAAAAAATTCTACATTATTTCCGATCAACAATATGTCATTCACATATACTTATCAGAAATGCTGCAGTGCTCCCACTCACTTTCTTGTAAATACAGGCTTCACCGCAAGTCTGTATAAAACTATATGCTTTAATCAACCTATCAAAGCGTATATTCCAACTCCGAGATGCTTACACCAGTCCATAGATGGATTGCTGGAGCTTGCACAACACCTTTAGGATCGACAAAACCTTCTGGTTGCATCATATACAACTCTTCTTTAAGAAATCCATTATGGAATGTAGTTTTGACATCCATTTGCCAGATTTCATAAAATGTGGCAATTTGCTAACATGATTTGAACAGACTTAAGCATCGCTACGAGTGAGAAAATCTCATCATAGTCAACACCTTGAACTTTGTCAAAACCCTTTTTCGACAAGTCTAGCTTTGTAGATAGTAACACTACTATCAGCGTCCGTCTTCCTCTTCAAGATCCATTTATTTTCTATGGCTTGCCGATCATCGAGAAAGTCAACCAAAGTCCACACTTTGTTCTCATACATGGATCCCATCTCAGATTTCATGGCCTTCAAGCCATTTTGCGGAATCTAGGCTCATCATTGCTTCCTCATAGTTCGTAGGTTTATCATGGTCTAGTAACATGACTTCTAGAATAGGATTACCGTACCACACTGGTGCAGACCGTACTCTGGAAGACCTACGAGGTTCTGTAGTAACTTGATTTGAAGTTTCATGATCATCATCATTAGCTTCCTCACTAATTGGTGTAGCAATCACTGGAACTGATTTCTGTGATGAACTACTTTCCAATAAGGGAGCAGGTACAATTACCTCATCAAGTTTTACTTTCCTCCCACTCACTTCTTTCGAGAGAAACTCCTTCTCTAGAAAGGATCCATTCTTAGCAATGAATGTCTTGCCTTCGGATCTGTGATAGAAGGTGTACTCAACTATCTCCTTTGGGTATCCTATGAAGATACATTTCTCCGATTTGGGTTTGAGCTTATCAGGATGAAACTTTTTCACTTAAGCATCGCAACCCCAAACTTTAAGAAACGACAACTTTGGTTTCTTGCCAAACCACAGTTCATATGGCATCGTCTCAACGGATTTAGATGGTGCCCTTTTTAACGTGAATGCAACTGTCTCTAATGCATAACCCCAAAACCATAGTGGTAAATCGGTAAGAGACATCATAGATCGCATCATATCTAGTAAAGTACGATTATGACGTTCGGACACACCATTATGCTGTGGTGTTCCAGGTGTCGTGAGTTGCGAAACTATTCCGCATTGTTTCAAATGAAGACCAAACACATAACTCAAATATTATCCTCTACGATCAGATCATAGAAACTTTATTTTCTTGTTACGATGATTTTCCACTTCACTCTGAAATTCTTTGAACTTTTCAAATGTTTCAGACTTATGTTTCATCAAGTAGATATACCCATATCTGCCCAAATCATCTGTGAAGGTCAGAAAATAACGATACCCGCCGCGAGCCTCAACACTCATTGGATCGCATACATCAGTATGTATTATTTCCAATAAGTTAGTTGCTCACTCTATTGTTCCGGAGAACAGAGTCTTAGTCATCTTGCCCATAAGGCATGGTTCGGAAGCATCAAGTGATTCATAATCAAGTGATCCCAAAATCCCATCAGCATGGAGTTTGTTCATGCGCTTTACACCAATATGACCTAAACGACAGTGCCACAAATAAGTTGCACTATCATTATTAACTTTGTATCTTTTGGCTTCAATATCATGAATATGTGTATCACTACGATCGAGATTCAGTAAACCATTTACATTGGATGTATGACCATAGAAGGTTTTATTCATGTAAACAGAACAACAATTATTCTCTGACTTAAATGAATAACCTTATTGCAATAAACATGATCAAATCATATTCATGCTCAACGCAAACACCAAATAACATTTATTTTGGTCCAACACCAATCCTGAAGGTATAGGGAGTGTGCGATGATGATCATATCAATCTTGGAACCACTTCCAACACACATCGTCACTTCACCCTCAACTATTTTTTGTTTATTTTGCAACTCCCATTTCGAGTTACTAATCTTAGCAACTGAACTAGTATCAAATACCCAGGGGTTGCTATAAACACTAGTAAAGTACACATCAATAACATGTATATCCAATATACCTTTGTTCACTTTGCCATCCTTCTTATCCGTCAAGTATCCAGGGTAGTTCCGCTTCCAGTGACCAGTCCTTTTGCAGTATAAGCACTCAATCTCAAGCTTAGGTCCAAACTTGGGCTTCTTCACTTGAGCAGCAACTTGCTTGTCGTTCTTCTTGAAGTTCCCCTTCTTTCCTTTGCCCTTTTCCTTGAAACTAGTGGTCTTGTTAACCATCAACACTTGATGCTCCTTTTTGATTTCTACCTTCACCGATTTCAGCATCGCGAAGAGCTTGGGAATTACTTTCGTCATCCCTTGCATATTATAGTTCATCACGAAGTTCTATTAACTTGGTGATAGTGACTAGAAAACTTTGTCAATTACTATCTTATCTGGAATATTAACTCCCACTTGATTCAAGTAATTGTAGTACTCAGACAATCTGAGCACATGCTCACTAGTTGAGCTATTCTCCTCCATCTTGTAGGCAAAGTACTGTCAGAGGTCTCATACCTCTCGACACGGGCATGAGTATGAAATACCAATTTCAACTCTTGGAACATCTTATATGCTCCGTGGCGTTCAAAACAATTTTTGAAGTCCCGTTTATAAGCCGTAAAGCATGGTGCACTAAACTATCAAGTAGTTATCATACCGAGCTTTGTCAAACGTTCATAACGTCTGCATTTGCTCCCGCAATAGGTCTGTCACCTAGCGGTGCATCAAGGACATAATTCTTCTGTGCAGTAATGAGGATAATCCTCGGATCACGGATCCAATCCACATCATTGCTACTAACATCTTTCAACTTAGTTTTCTCTAGGAACATATCAAAATAAAACAGGGGAGCTAAACACGAGCTATTGATCTACAACATAGATATGCTAATACTACCAGGACTAAGTTCATGATAAATTTAAGTTCAATTAATCATATTACTTAAGAACTCCCACTTAGATAGACATCCCTCTAATCATCTAAGTGATCACGTGATCCAAATCAACTAAACCATAACGGGTCATCATGTGAAATGGAGTAGTTTTCAATGGTGAACATCACTATGTTGATCATATCTACTATATGATTCACGCTCGACCTTTTGGCCTCAGTGTTCCGAGGCCATATCTGCATATGCTAGGCTCGTCAAGTTTAACCTGAGTATTCTGTGTGTGCAAAACTGGCTTGCACCCGTTGTAGATGGACGTAGAGCTTATCACACCGGATCATCACGTGGTGTCTGGGCACGACGAACTTTGGCAACGGTGCATACCCAGGGAGAACACTTTTATCTTGAAATTTAGTGAGAGATCATCTTATAATGCTACCGTCAATCAAAGCAAAATAAGATGCATAAAAGATAAACATCACATGCAATCAATATAAGTGATATGATATGGCCATCATCATCTTGTGCTTGTGATCTCCATCTCTGAAGCACCGTCATGATCACCATTGTCACTGGTGTGACACCTTGATCTCCATCGTAGCATCGTTGTCGTCTCGCCAACTATTGCTTCTACGACTATCGCTACCGCTTAGTGATAAAGTAAAGCAATTAAAGGCGATTGCATTGCATACAATAAAGCGACAACCATATGGCTCCTGCCAGTTGCCGATAACTCGGTTACAAAACATGATCATCTCATACAATAAAATGTTGCATCATGCCTTGACCATATTACATCACAACATGCCCTGCAAAAACAAGTTAGACGTCCTCTACTTTGTTGTTGCAAGTTTTACATGGCTGCTACGGGCTGAGCAAGAACCGTTCTTACCTACGCATCAAAACCACAACGATAGTTCTTCAAGTTAGTGATGTTTTAATCTTCTCAAGGACCAGACGTAGGCACACTCGGTTCAACTAAAGTTGGAGAAACTGACACCCGCTAGCCACCTGTGTGCAAAGCACGTCGATAGAACCAGTCTCGCATAAGCGTACGCGTAATGTCGGTCCGGGCCGCTTCATCCAACAATACCGCCGAACCAAAGTGTGACATGCTGGTAAGCAATATGACTTGTATCACCCACAACTCACTTGTGTTCTACTCGTGCATATAACATCAACGCATAAAACCAGGCTCGAATGCCACTGTTATGGAACGTAGAAATTTTAAAAATTTTCCTACGCACACGCAAGATCATGGTGATGATAGCAACGAGAGGGGAGAGTGTGTCCACGTACCCTCATAGACCGAAAGCGGAAGCATTAGCACAACGCGGTTGATGTAGTCATACGTCTTCACGATCCGACCGATCAAGTACCGAACGCACGACACCTCCGAGTTTAGCACACGTTCAGCTCGATGACGTCCCTCGAACTCCGATCCAGCCGAGCTTTGAGGGAGAGTTCCGTTAGCACGATGGCGTGGTGACGATGATGATGTTCTACCGACGCAGGGCTTCGCCTAAGCACCGCTACGATATTATCGAGGTGGACTATGGTAGAGGGGGGCACTGCACATGGCTAAGAGATCCAAGGGATCAACTGTTCTGTCTATGGGGTGCCCCCTGCCCCCGTATATAAAGGAGTAAGGGGGAAGGCGGCCAGCCTAGGAGGAGGGCGCACCAAGGGGGGAGTCCTACTCCCACCGGGAGTAGGGCTCCTCCTTCCCTTGTTGGAGTAGGAGAGAAGGAAAGAGGGGGAGAGGAAGAAGGAAAAGGGGGCTGCACCCCTTGTCCAATTCGGACCAGAGGGAGGGGGCGCACGCCTCCTTCCTTTTGGCCTCTCTCCTCTATTCCCGTATGGCCCAATAAGGCCCATATACCCCCCGACGAATTCCCGTAACTCTTCGGTACTCCGGTAAATACCCGAATCACTCGGAACATTTCTGATGTCCGAATATAGTCGTCCAATATATTGATCTTTATGTCTCGACCATTTCGAGACTCCTCGTCATGTCCCCGATCTCATCTGGGACTCCGAACTACCTTCAGTACATCAAATCACATAACTCATAATATAAATCGTCATCGAACTTTAAGCGTGCGGACCCTACGGGTTCGAGAACTATGTAGACATGACCGAGACACGTTTCCGGTCAAAAACCAATAGCGGAACGTGGATGTTCATATTGGCTCCTACATATTCTTTGAAGATCTTTATCGGTCAAACCGCATAACAACATACGTTGTTCCCTTTGTCATCGATATGTTACTTACCCGAGATTCGATCGTCGGTATCTCAATACCTAGTTCAATCTCGTTACCGACAAGTCTCTTTACTCGTTCCATAATGCATCATCCTGCAACTAACTCATTAGTCACATTGCTTGCTAGGATTATAGTGATGTGCATTACCAAGAGGGTCCAGAGATACCTCTCCGACAATCGGAGTGACAAATCATAATCTCGAAATACGCCAACCTAACAAGTACCTTCGGAGACACCTGTAGAGTACCTTTATAATCACCCAGTTACGTTGTGATGTTTGGTAGCACACAAAGTGTTCCTCCAGTAAACGGGAGTTGCATAATCTCATAGTCATAGGAACATGTATAAGTCATGAAGAAAGCAATAGCAACATACTAAACGATCAAGTGCTAAGCTAACGGAATGGGTCAAGTCAATCACATCATTCTCCTAATGATGTGATCCCGTTAATCAAATGACAACTCATGTCTATGGCTAGGAAACATAACCATCTTTGATCAATGAGCTAGTCAAGTAGAGGCATACTAGTGACACTCTGTTTGTCTATGTATTGACACATGTATCATGTTTCCGGTTAATACAATTCTAGCATGAATAATAAACATTTATCATGATATAAGGAAATAAATAATAACTTTATTATTGCCTCTAGGGCATATTTCCTTCATTTATATCTCAAAAAAAATGCAAGGAATCAAACTTCTCATATATTCAATGATTTCCATGAAAGTTTTTATTATATCCTCTTGGATGCCTATCATATTAGGACTAAATTCATAACCTAAACCAATTGCCATACTATTTTCAAGACTCTCAAAATAATATAAGTGAAGCATGAGAGTTCATCAATTTCTATAAAATAAAAGCACCGTCGTGCTCTAAAAATATATAAGTGAAGCACTAGAGCAACTGCCTAGCTCAAAAGATATAAGTGAAGCACATAGAGTATTCTAATAAATTCACAATTAATGTGTGTCCCTCTCAAAAGGTGTGTAAATCAAGGATGATTGTGGCAAACTAAAAAGCAAATAAACTAAATACTCATATATCACAAGATGCTCCAAGCAAAACACATATCATGTAGTGAATAAAAATATAGCCTCAAGTAATTTAACGATGGATTAAAGACAAGAGGGGATGCCATCCGGGGCATCCCCAAGCTTAGATGCTTGGTTCTCCTTGAATTTTACCTTGGGGTGCCTTGGGCATCCCCAAGCTTAGGCTCTTGCCACTCCTTATTCCATTGTCCATCAAAACTTTGCCCAAAACTTGAAAACTTCACAACACAAAACTCAACAGGAAACGCATAAGCTCCGTTAGTATAAGAAAAGAAAATCACCACTTTAGGTATTGTTGTGAACTCATTATAAATTTATTTAGCATTATATCTACTGTAGTCCAACTTCTCCATGGTTCACACCCCATGATACTACCCATAGATTCATCAAAATAAGAGAACAGTGCATAGAAAATAGAATCTAAAAAATAGAATAGTCTGTAGTAATCTGGAAACTTTTCATACTTCTGTGACTCCAAAAATTCTGAAAAATTAGGACAACGTAGGAAATTTGATATCAATCTTGCGTACAAAATTCAGAATTTTTTGTCGCTTATGTGAATTTATAAAATTCTACTACAGGACACAAAAGTTTGTGTTTTTCAGCAAAATAAAATCAACTATCACATAGATCATCCCAAAGGTTCAACTTGGCTCAAACACTAATTAGAACACTAAAATACAATTACTACAGAAATAATATTGTGTATTTATTCAAGAACAGAACCAAAAACCAAAAACACAAAATAAAATTGGGTTGCCTCCCAACAAACGCTATTGTTTAATGCCCCTAGCTAGGCATTGAGATTTCAATGATGCTCACATGAAAGATAATAATTGAAACGCAAAGAGAGCATCATAAAACATGTGACAAACATATTTAAGTCTAACATACTTCCTATGCATAGGCATTTTATGAGAAAACAAATTATCAGGGCAAGCAAAAACTAGCATATGCAAGGAAGAAGAAAGAAGCAATAGCAATCTCAACATAAAGAGAGGTAATTTAGTAAGATGAAAATTTCTACCACAATATTTTACTCTCTCATAATAATTACATGTGGGCATAATCAAATTCAACAATAAGCTATCACATAACATATTCTCTACATGATCCACATGCATGCAAAGTTGACACCCTTCCAAGATAGTGGGATTAACATCAACTAAAGTCATGACCTCTCCAAGCCCACTTTTATCAAAAAATTCATAAGACCGGTCATTCTTCGAAGTAGTGGGATCATTATTACCTAAAGTTGACACTCTTCCAAATCCACTTTCATATTCATCATGACGCTTAAATAAATTTTCAAGATCATAATAAGAATCACCCCAATCATGATCATTGCAATACGTAGTGGACATATCAAAATTAGCATGCTCAAGCTTAGGGTTTTGCATATTATTAGCACAATTGACATTAATAGAATTTATGACAACATCATTGCAATCATGCTTTTCATTCAAGGGGTATCAAGTGTTGGTGCAATAACAATTTCATTTTTAACATACGGAACCATAGCAAGTTCATCTCCATAAGCATTATTAATATTAGCACCATGGCCACAAGAATAGCAAGCATCATGTTCATCAAGAGGGGATAATTCAATCAAAACAACGGAATCATATTTATCTATAGATTCATGCATATCATTTATTTCTTCCAAAGCAGTGGACATTCCCTCAATAAATTCTTTAACACAGGCATTATGAGCATAGTTTTCATAGCAATATTTGAGTATGTCAAAAATTTCAGATTTGTAGAGAGTAATATCATATTTTTCAATCAAAGAAGCAAATTCATAAGCACCCTTGAAAGCAAAAAAATCTTCAATTTGTTCGATATCATAGTAACTATAAACACCTTTGGCATAAGAAGATAGGATTTCATTATCATTAAACTCACATAGGTAGGAAGGTGTTTTTAGGGTTTTTCGAGCAACAAGTAAAATCATAAATTTCACATAGATTACAGGCATAGCATAGCAAACAATTTATTTGATTCCATAAGAGTCCCCTTTTTTGAGACAAACGGTGACACACAAAATGAGCATGCTCATCTAATGATTTTCCCTCAACTAAACTAGTTGGGGTTTCAGCATGAGCACACACTACAGGGATCAGGCACTTTGCCGTCTGCCATGGCTGATGGCAAAGGTATGCCTGGCAAACGGCAAAGGCCTTTGCCGTTCGTCAGCAGATGGCAACAGGCCCGACTGAATAGGCTACGGCGAAGGGCTCTTTGCCGTCTGCTGACGGACGACAAAGATGAAATAGTCTTTGTCGTCTGCCAGCAGACGACAAAGGACCTAGACGGCAAACGTGGCAGCTTATGGCCGTTAGGGGGTTAACAGTGCGCTTTGCCGTCTGCCAGCGGACGACAAAGTAACCAAATAGGCCAGCCCCCAAGTGCCCCCAGGTTGCACAGGTAGCTGCCATGTGGCAGTTTGCCGTCTACTGGCTAATGGCAAAGCTCTTTGCCCTCTTTTCCCTATTTTTTGTTTTTTCTTAAATTCATTCAATTTCAACACACAAGTTTCAATACACAAATTTCAACACACAAAGTTTCGCAGCAGACATATCCAACACACAAGTTTCATCATATATACATACAAAACCAACACATAGTTCCATCCATACATGTTCATCTAACACCTATCCATCCATCCATATAACAAGTTCCACATTGTTCATCGATACAAAAGAAAAGCAAAAAGGGAAAAGAAGCACTCCATCCATGCAAGCTTCCGTGAAGTAAATGAAATCTGCAAAATGGGAAACAAGAAAGTTAGAAGAAGAAGACTAGAAGAAGAAGAAGAAGAAGAAGAAGAAGAAGAAGAAGAAGAAGAAGAAGAAGAAGAAGAAGAAGAAGAAGAAGAAGAAGAAGAAGAAAATGAAGAAGAAGAAAAAGAAGAAGAAGTAAGCATACTTAGGTAAAATGGAGCTAACCTAGCTAATTATGCCATGTTTTAGTGAACTAAGCATATTATGCCATTTTTGATATAAAGCAGCTAAGTATAGGTCTTTATTGAGCTAACCTAGGTAACTAAGCATATTAGAGCTAACTTAGAGCTAACTTAGGTCATTTTGGAGAAGAAGAAGAAGAAGACTATAATAATAATAATAATAATAATAATAATAATAATAATAATAATAATAATAATAATAATAATAATAATAATAATAATAAGAAGAAGAAGACTAGAAGAAGAAGACGAGAAGAAGAAGAAGACTAGAAGAAGAAGAAGGTTTTTACCATTTCCCTTCTCATTCTTATTCTTTTATTCTTTCTTTTTCTTCTCTTTCTTCTTCTATTCTTTATTTTTCTCCTCTTCCTTGTTTTTCTTCTTCTTGTTCCTTATTTGTGTCATTTTAGAGCTTACATAGGTAATTATGCCATTTTTAGCTAACTAAACTTATTATGTCAACTTGGAGGAAAATAAGGTAAGTATAGGTCATTTTTGTGCTAACGTAAGTAATTATGCCATTTTTGAGCTAACGTAGGTAAAATGGATCATTTTGGAGCTAACCTAGGTAAACTTGGTCATTTTGGAGCTAACCTATGCCATTTCGGAGGAAACAAAGCTAAGTATAGATCATATTTGGAGATCTGACATAGTTGACATAATTCACTCCTCCTTCTTCTCCTTCTCCTTCATCATCCTGTTGCGCCTAGAGAGGCGAGATAGTGAGATGTAGTCTTCTACCACAATTGGCATGGTCATGTCGCCCGGCTGTGAGATCGTCGGCGCCACCACCATCGCGAGGTCATTGTCAGGCACCACCACCATCGCGAGGCCATCTTCAGGTAGCACCATCGCTAGGTCATCCTCATCCACCACCATCTCTTACCCATCGTCAGCCACCACCATCGCTTGGCCATCGCCAGCCACCACCATCGCGAGGTCATCGTCAGACAGAATAGGCTGCACCTCCTCATCCCCACTCCGCTCCTCTTCTTCCCCAATCCATTTCAAATCATCCTCGATGTTGCTTTCGCTGTAGCCAGACTCGCTACTGCTTTTGTTGTAGCTAGAGTCGCTGCCGCTGCTCCGATTGCCTGACCAAATGCAACAAAGTTTTTTTAACAATCAGTGTGAGACAAAGCCAAATGGAGAGGAAGAAGAGGCAGAGTGTACTGGCATCGTCGTCGTCTGGGTAGAGCATGTGTCACATAGTCGTGTTGAACACCTTCACGGTGAGCATGGCATGGCCGTCGTCCCTAAAGACAAGGAAGTACCCGTGCCTCAGGTCGTAGGCACAGACGAACTGCTCCCAGCCACGACACAGGTACATGTGGCCGTTCCTGATCGCTACCTCCACGTCCCAAAGCCTGCGAAGCCCGCTACCGGCCTGTCGCAACTTCACATTCTTTGGTCGATGGCCGTCCAGCATCTTTATAAAAGTGTCAGGCAACCTCTGCAATGTGGGTCAAGGAGTGATGTAGCAAACAGCAGAGTTACGATAAAGAGATGGGTGAAGGGGAGATCTCTCCTTTTATATACCTGCCTCTTGGAGGAATTCTCAAGTATGATCATGAATAACTCAAAACCTTCCAAGTCGTACTCCGGTGTGGCAGAGCATAGCCTGCAGTGGCGGCCTCCCCCCATCTCTGATAATCAAGAACATCAAGAACACTTCATTAATTTCGTAGGTTAGTTGGCAATGGCAATTGGCACCCTTCAAAAAATCAATAAAAGCACAACCAAAATAACAACCCAAAACTCCTAATACGTACAGAATGCACAAGTTGTTCTGAAATTTTGCACTCATTAGCAACCACTTCAGATAACACTAAGCAACACCATTTATATCCAATCAAAGAAAGGCCTCAACAATGTTTCCAAATTAGTGGGTTTTTGGACCACCAGAACACAACTTAACATAAAACAACAACTTATAAGAAATAACCCTACCATCTAAAACCCTAAAAATGATAGGATCGTAAAACTTAGCTTTCCTATATAAATCAAAAAAATGCTTCACACACTACTGAAAACTTTATGCAAAATGCGAACCACTCGCAACAAAAAGCAATCCCATGTACTCAGAGTTTTACTGAATCTTGATATGCATCATTGGTTGTACATGGATGGTTAGGCCAAGGAAACTCTATCTATAGCTAGGTCTAGCAAGCAAGTGCATGATGGTGTGCCTCTACTAAGTTGTGCATTCAGATCTAGTGAGTTGTACTACCGGAAGTGGTAGATCTATGCATGACAGAAGGCAAGACAGACATACCCCTAAGATTGATTTACCACACTCAGGCACATGATAAAAATAGCCATCTACTTGTCCAACCACAACTCCCAGAAACACACTCCTAGCGAGCAAAGCAACTGCCTTATTACAACAAGCATACCGGCAACACGCCAGGTAATCAATACCAGTAGATGAGAGCTACTTTCTCCGCCAAATCGAGAACGACAAAACCCATGACCTAACTATGATCAGATTTAACCACGCAACCTTTCTCGATTTCTACGCCTTCCCGAAAACAAAACAAAAATGCAGAGCCAATGGAAACATAGAAGCTACAGTAGTGAGCAAGCAAAAGCGAGCACACCGATTCACAATGAACATAATTTAACTCCTCAAATTTTGGGGTCGGGGTCGGGGTAAACCTAAACCTAAACCTAAACAGAGAGAGAGAGAAGAGGGAGGGGTGGCGCACCTCGGTGTTGGGGACGGTCGAGATCGGGGTCGAAGGCAGAGGGGGTTGGGCGTCCTTCTCGGGGCAGGGGCCGGGCCAGGGGTTAACGGTGACGGTGTCAGGGCCTGGTGCAGCGTCGGAGGGGCCGAAGCTTGGGGCGGCGGTGGCCGCATTCGTCGACGGCGTCGGAGAGGCGAGGCAGAGGCCTTGGGCGGCAACGCGTGGGGGTGAAGGAGGGGCGAGGAGGCGATGGGCGAGAGGAGGAGGCAGTGACGGGGCGGGCGGAGCTAGGGGTGGCGAGGGCGAGGGATCGGGGGGTCGGGGTGACGACGAGGGCGGGGGGTCAGGGGGGGGGGCGGGTGAGGTGAGGTCTGGGAGAGAGAGAGAGGGAGAGGAGGGAGACAGGGGTGGGGCACCGACACTTAGAGGGGAGGGGCCGGGGGGAAACGACTGTTAAAACGGCCAGTTTCTTTGCCGTCAGCTGGCTAACGGCAAAGAAACTTTGTCGTCCGCTGGCTGATGGCAAAGAAACTGGCTGTTAGGTCGTCCTCATAGTTGGCCACCCACCATATTTGCCGTCTACTAGCAGACGGCTAAGATTCTATGCCGTCAGCAAGCGGACGGCAAACACCTTCTTTGCCGTTCGCTCTTTCTTTGCCGTTAGCTTCATTTAAGCTGATGGCAAAGAACTTCTTTGTCGTCAGCTAGCCGACGGCAAAGAGCTGGCTGATGACAAAGATCCTGATTCCAGTAGTGACATATGGATCGAAGATGATCCATGTAGAAAACTTTAAGTGGATCCATATCAATAGATTTTTAGCAAGCAAAGATGCAAGCAAATAGAAGGCACATGGCAACACAAGCAAAGATAGAAAATGAGCAAAAAGGCAAACGAAAAAAGCAAATAAAAAGCCAAATGTTTTTGTGTTTTTTCTGAAGAGTTTTTAGAAGTGGGGGAGAGGAAAACGAGAGGCAAATGGCAAATAATGTAAATGCAAGAGATGATAGTTTATGATAGGTACTTGGTAGGCTTGATGTGTATCCTCCCCGGAAACGGCGCCAGAAATTCTTCCTGGTGCTTCTTGAGCTTGCGTTGGTTTCTACCTTGAAGAGGAAAGGGTGATGCATCAAAGTAGAGATAAGTAATTCCCTCAGTTGAGAACCAAGGTATCAATCTAGTAGGAGGAACAAGCAAGTCTCCAATAGATGCACCTGCAAAATAATCAAACACTTGAATCCAACGCGATAAAGGGGTTGTCAATCCCTTCACGGTTACTAGCAAGGATGATATCTAATAGAGATAGATATAAAAGATAACTAAAAGGTAAAATAAAGTAAATATAGGTAAATTGCAGCAAGGTATTTTTAGGTTTTTGGTTTATAGATCTGAAAATATATGATGGAAAAATAGACTCGGGGCCATAGGTTTCACTAGAGGCTTCTCTCTTAAAAGATAACATACGGTGGGTGAACAAATTACTATTGAGCAATTGATAGAAAAACACATAGTTATGACGATATTTAAGGCAATGATCATGAATATAGGCATCACGTCCGTGACAAGTAGACCGAAATGATTCTGCATCTACTACTATTACTCAACACATCGACCACTATCCAGCATGCATCTAGTGTATTAAGTTAAAAAGAACGGAGTAACACCTTAAGCAAGATGACATGATGTAGAGGTATAAACTCAAGCAATATGATATAAACCCCATTTTTTATCCTTAATGGCAACAATACAATACATGCCTCGCTACCCCTACTATGTCACTAGGTGAGGACACCACAAGATTGAACCCATCACAAAGCACCTCTCCCAAGGCAAGATAGATCAATCTAGTTGGCCAAGCCAAATCAATAGATCGGAGAGAAATACAAAACTATTTAAATCATGCATAAAAGAGTTTAGAGAAGACCCAAATAATATTCATAGATAATCTGATCATAAACCCATAATTCATCAGATCTCAAAAAACACACCGCAAAAGAAGATTACATCGGATAGAACTCCAAGAACATCGAGGAGGACATGGTATTGAAGATCAAAGAGAGAGAAGAAGCCATCTAGCTACTAGATATGGACCCGTAGGTCTGTGGTAAACTACTCACACATCATCGGTAGGGCAGCAAGGTTGATGTAGAGGCCCTCCGTGATCGAATCCCCCTCCGGCAAATCGCCGGAAAAGGCCCCAAGATGGGATCTCACGAGAACAGAAGCTTGCGGCGGCGGAAAAGTATTTTTGTGGACCCTTCTGATGTTTGGGGAATATTTGAGAATATATAGAGTTGGAATTAGGGTTAGGAGACCCTTGAGGGGCCCACAAGCCAGGGAGGCGCCCCCCTGGGGCACGACCTCAAGGCTTGTGGCCTCCTCAGGACTCTTCGGCCCTCTCCTCAAGTCTTATGGGTGTCTTCTGGTCCAAGAAAAATCATCGTACAGTTTTATTCTGTTTGGACTCTGTTTTATATTCCTTTCTGTAAATGTCAAAAACAAAGAAAAAATAGCAACTGGCACTTGGCACTAGGTTAATAGGTTAGTTTGAGAAAATGATATAAAATAGTACCAAAATACATATAAAACATCCAAGATGGATAATATAATAGCATGGAACAATAAAAAATTATAAATACGTTGGAGACCTATTAGGGCACAGCCAGGGCAGGCCCTGGGGCTGGCCGCCGGCCCCATTGGGGGCACGCTAGGCGGCCTCCTCTCCCCCTGCACCTATAAATATATGCGAGGAGGCAGAGGGGCAACACACCACGATCCCCAAGCCGTGTGCGGCGCCCCTCTCCCTCTAGTTCATCCTTGATAATAGTTTTCGTAGTGCTCGGCGAAACCCTACGAAGATAGTTACACCACCACCGTCACCATGCCATCATGCTGCCGGAACTCATCTACTACTTCGCCCGTCTTGCTGGATCAAGAAGGCGAGGACGTCATGGAGTTGAACGTGTGCTGAACACGGAGGTGCCGTGCATTCGGTGCTTGATTGGAACAGATCATGAAGGTGTACGACTACATCAACCGTGTTGATAAACGCTTCCGCTTAACGGTCTACAAGGGTATGTAGACACACTCTCCCCTCTCGTAGCTATGCATCTCCATGGATAGATTTTGTGTGTGCGTAGATTTTTTTGTTTTCCATGCAACGTTCCCCAACAGTGGTATCAGATCCAGGGCTATGTGTAGATGATATGCACGAATAGAACACAAGGGAGTTGTGGGTGGTGATGTTCATACTGCTTACCACCAACTTCTTATTTTGATTCGGCAGTATTGTGGGATGAAGCGGCTCGGACCAACCTTACATGAACCATTCTTACCTACGCAAAACCACAACAGTGATTATCAAGTTTGCTGTTTTAACCTTCTACAAGGACCGGCCGTAGTCAAATTCGATTCAACTAAAATGAGAGAAACAGACACCCACCAGCCACCTTATGCAAAACAAGTTGCTTTGGAGATGGATATCAAAATCACAATATGATGATGGCCATATCATATCACATATTTTGATTGCATGTGATGTTTATCCTTTATGCATCTTATTTTGCTTAGAAGCATGGTAACATTATAAGAGTACCCCTTCACTTAATTTCAAGATAAAAGTGATGAGCTCACCTTCCTATTTACTGTCAAGGGTGGTGGAGATGTTGGTTGGGGCGACATTCAGATCTTCAAGGTGAACATGCACCGGCTTTGTATCTCTGGCTGACTGGAAAGCTGATTCCACAGTTGGCTTCTTGGACTTCAGTAGATCACTCAAATCCACCGCTTTCTTGTACTCATCCAACTCGACCATTGCCATCTGTTTGTCAGCAATCTGGGAGCCTTTATGAAGACACTCTTCGGCCAACTTCCGATTGCCTGTGATAGTGATCACAACACTTGGTCCTGGCATCTTAAGTTCTAGATAGACGTAACATGGATGGGCCATGAAACGTGCATAGACAGGCCTACCCTAGATGGTGTGGTAAGCACTCCGGAAGTCCACCACTTCGAAAGTCAGCCGCTCTTTCCTGAAATTCTGCTTGTCGCCGAATATGACGTCGAGGGCAATTTGCCCGAGTGACTTGGCCTTCTTCCCAAGGATTACCCCATGGAACTGCATATTGCTCTGGCTGAGTCGGGACATCAGAATGCCCATCACCTCCAAAGTGTCGACGTAGATGATATTGAGTCAGCTGCCGCCGTCCATGAGGACTTTGCGTAGTCGGACCCCTCCAACAGCCGACTCAACCACCAAAGCCTGCCGCCCGGGGGTCGGTATATGTGCCGGGTGATCTGACTGATCAAAGGTCACGGGCGTCTTAGCCCAGTCGAGGTACTTGGTGACAGTCGGAACTGCCATGTTGACCTCTCGGTTTATGACCTTGAGGCGACTCTGATATGTCTCCGCCGTATCTATAATTTTTGATTGTTCCATGCCAATATTATACAACTTTCACATATTTTTGGCAACTTTTTATATGATATATTGGACTAACCTATTGATCCAGTGCCCAGTGCCAGTTCCTGTTTGTTGCATGTTTTTTGTTTCGCAGAAAATCCAAATCAAACAAAGTCCAAACATGATAAAAAATTACAAAGAATTATTTTGGAATATATATGTGATTTTTGGGACTTGGAATCAACGCAAACGGGGGCCCACAGTGAGAATAACCCACTAGGGCATGCTGGGCACCCCCTGGCGCACCCAGGTGTCTTATGCCCTCCTTGAAAATTGGTTGGGGCCCTTCTTCTGGCAGAAGAAAGATAATTTATGGAAAAAATTGTGTAAAAATTTCAGCGCAATCGGAGTTAGGGATCTCCGGAATTTAAGAAACCGTGAAGGGCCAGATCTGGTGAATGCAAAACAGAAGAGAACAAAGAGGGACATCCAATCTTGGAGGGTCTCCCGCTCCTCTGTCGCCATGGAGGCCATGGAACAGAGGGGGAACTCTCCTCCCATCTAGGGGGAGGCTAAGGAAGAAGAAGGAGGGGGGCTCTCTCCCCCTCTCTCCCGGTGGCTCTGGAGTGCCGCCGGGGCAAGGATCATGACGGCGATCTACATCAACAATCTTGCTACCGTCAATACCAACTTTCTCCCCCTCTATGCAGCAGTGTAACACCCCTTCTCCCCGCTGTAATCTCTACTTAAACATGGTGCTCAACTCCATATATTATTTCCCAATGATCTATGGTTATCCTATGATGTTTGAGTAGATCCATTTTATCCTATGGGTTAATCGTGATCTTGGTTGGTATGATTTCATATTTTATTTATGGTGTTGTCCTACAACACCCTTCATCTCGTGCAAACGTGAGGGCCCCCCGCTGTAGGGTGTTGCAATATGTTCATGATTTGCTTATGGTGGGCTGCGAGAGTGACAGAAGCTTAAACCCGAGTAAGTGGGTTATGGCGTATGGGAGTAAAGAGGACTTGATACTTAATGCTATTGTTGGGTTTCATGACCTTAATGATCTTTAGTAGTTGTGTATGCTTGCTAGGGGTCCAATCATAAGTGAATATGATCCAAGTAGAGGAGAAACAGAAACTTTTGCATGCACGAGAATAATTTTAGTAAACCACAGGAACATTATTTTGAGTTGATTCTTTTTGAAGTAGATCAATAGACAAATTTCCCAGGACTTACTATTTTGGTAGGATTTTTAGAATTCCATAAGTATTCAAAAGTTACAGATTGCTACAGACTGCTCTGTTTTTGACAGATTCTGTTTTTCGTGTGTTGTTTGCTTATTTTGATGCATCTATGGCTAGTATCGGGGGGTATGAACCATAGATAAGTTGGAATACAGTAGGTTTAACACCAATATAAATAAAGAATGAGTTCATTACAGTACCTTATGTGGTGGTTTTTCTTTCTTGCACTAACGGAGCTGATGAGATTTCCTGTTGAGTTTTGTGTTGTGAAGTTTTCAAGTTTTGGGTAAAGATTTGATGGACTATGGAATAAGGAGTGGCAAGAGCCTAAGCTTGGGGATTCCCATGGAACCCCAAGATATTCAAGGACAACCAAAAGCCTAAGCTTGGTGATGCCCCGGAAGGCATCCCCTCTTTCGTCTTTGTCTATCGGTAACTTTACTTGGAACTATATTTTTATTCACCACATGATATGTGTTTTGCTTGGAGTGTCTTGTATAATACAAGTCTTTGCTTTTTAGTTTGCCACAATCATCCTTGCTGTACACACCTTTTGGGAGAGACACACATGATTTGGAATTTATTAGAATGCTCTATGTGCTTCACTTATATCTTTTGAGCTAGACAATTTTTTTTCTCTAGTGCTTCACTTATATCTTTTTAGAGCACGGCGGTGGCTTAATTTTGTAGAAAAATTATTGATCTCTCATGCTTCACTTATATTATTTGGGGAGTCTTCTAGGACAGCATAATATTTGCTATGGTTATAAAATTGGTCCTAGAATGATGGGCATCCAAGTTGGGTATAATAAAAACTATCATAGAAAGTGCATTAAACACTATGATCAATTTGATGCTTGATGATTGTTTTGAGATATAAAGGTGGTAATGTTAGAGTCATGCTAGTTGGGTAATTATGAAATTGAGAAATACTTGTGTTGAAGTTGGCAAGTTCCGTAGCATGCACGTATGGTAAAAGTTGTGTGACAAATTTGTTGCATGGGGTGCTCTTTTAATTGTCTTCCTTATGTGTGGAGGTCGGGATCGCGAGATGGTTAACTCCTACCAACCCTTCCCCTAGAGCATGCATAGTAGTACTTTTCTTCGAGGGCAAGTAAACTTTTGCAATAAGTATATGAGTTCTTTATGACTAATGTGAGTCCATGGATTATACGCACTCTCACCCTTCCACCATTGCTAGCCTCTATTATGCTCCGCAACTTTCGCCGCCCACCATTACCTTCCTCAAAACAGCCACCATACCTACCTATTATGTCATTCCCATAGCCATTCCAAGATATATTTCCATGCAACTTTCCACCGTTCCGTTTATTATGACACGCCCCATCATTGTCATATTGCTCCTTGCATGATCATGTAGCTGACATTGTATTTGTGGCAAAGCCACCTCCATAATTTTTCGTACATGTCACTCTTGGTTCATTGCATATCCCGGTACACCACCGGAGGCATTCACGTAGAGTCATATTTTGTTCTAAGTATTGAGTTGTAATTCTTGAGTTGTAAATCAATAAAAGTTTGATGATCTTCATTATTAGAGCATTGTCCCAAGTGAGGAAAGGATGATGAAGACTATGATTCCCCCACAAGTCGGGATGAGACTTCGGATTTTATGAAAATAAAAGAGGCCAAAGAAGCCCAAATAAATATTAATAATAAAAGAGGCCAAAGAAGCCCACCAAATAAAAAAAAGAGAGAAAAGAGAGAAGGGACAATGCTACTATCTTTTTTCCACACTTGTGCTTCAAAGTAGCACCATGATCATCATGATAGAGAGTCTCCTATGTTGTCACTTTCATATACTAGTGGGAATTTTTCATTATAGAACTTGGCTTGTATATTCCAATGATGGGCTTCCTCAAAATGCCCAAGGTCTTCATGAGCAAGCAAGTTGGATGCACACCCACTTAGTTTCTTTTGTTGAGCTTTCATATATTTATAGCTCTAGTGCATTCGTTGCATGGCAATCCCTACTCACTCACATTGATATCTATTAATGGGCATCTCCATAGCCCGTTGATACGCCTAGTTGATGTGAGACTATCTTCTCCCTTTTTGTCTTCACAACCACCACCCTATTCCACATATAGTGCTATGTCCATGGCTTGCGCTCATGTATTGCATAAGAGTTGAAAAAGCTGAAGCGCGTTAAAAAGTATGAACCAATTGCTTGGTTGAAACCGGGGTTGTGCATGATGGGAGTATTTTCTATGATGAAAATGAAGCATTGCCTAACTATATGATTTTGTAGGGATGAGCTTTCTTTGGCTATGCTATTTTGATAAGACATGATTACTTGTTAATATGCTTGAAGTATTACTATTTTTATGTTTTATGAACTTTTATCTTGAATCATTTGGATCTAAACATTCATGCCACAATAAAGAAAATTACATTGAGAATTATGCTAGGTAGCATTCCACATCAAAAATTCTGTTTTTCTCATTTACCTACTCGAGGACGAGCAGGAATTAAGCTTGGGGATGCTTGATGCGTCTCCAACGTATCTATAATTTTTGATTGTTCCATTCTATTATGTTACCCGTTTTGGATGTTTATGGGCTTTACTTTACACTTTTATATCATTTTTGGGACTAACCTACTAACCGGAGGCCCAGCCTGAATTGCTGTTTTTTTACCTATTTCAGTGTTTCGAAGAAAAGGAATATCAAACGGAGTCCAAACGGAATGAAACCTTTGGGAGCGATCTTTTTGGAACAAACGCAATCCAAGAGACTTGGAGTGGACGTCAAGAAGCAGCCGAGGCGTCCACGAGGTAGGAGGGCGCGTGAGGGAGTCCTGGATTAGGGGGTCCTCGGACAGCCGGACTATGTACTTGTGCCAGACTGTTGGACTATGAAGATACAAGATTGAAGACTTTGTCCCGTGTCTGGGTGGGACTCTCCTTTGCGTGGAAGGCAAGCTTGGCAATTCGGATATGTAGATCTCCTTCTCTGTAACCGACTCTGTGTAACCCTAGCCCCCTCCGTTGTCTATATAAACAGGAGGGTTTAGTCCGTAGGACAACAACAATCATAATCATAGGCTAGCTTCTAGGGTTTAGCCTCTACGATCTCGTGGTAGATCAACTCTTGTAATACTCATATCATCAAGATCAATCAAGCAGGAAGTAGGGTATTACCTCCATCGAGAGGGACCGAACCTGGGTAAACATTGTGTCCCCTGTACCCTGTTACCATTAGCCTTAGACGCACAGTTCGGGACCCCCTACCCAAGATCTGCCAGTTTTGACACCGACATTGGTGCTTTCATTGAGAGTTCCACTGTGTCGTCACGATAAGGCTTAATGGCTCCTTCAACCGTCTGCAATGATGCGATCCAGGGTGAGGTTTTCCTCCCCGGACAGATCTTCGTATTCGGCGGCTTTGTAGTACGGGCCAACTTGCTTGGCCATTTGGAGCAGATCGATAGCTACGCCCGTGGCCATCAGGTCAGGTTTGGAAGCTTGAACTATACTGCCGACATCCGTGGAGACTTGATCTTCGAAGGATTCGAGCCCATGGCAGGTGCGCCAAACAGTCACGATGAGCATGACTTAGATCTGCCATCAGACGGTGTTCAAGAGATCACACCTATGGTTGCCCCGACTCTTAATCCGGAGCAGATCGTGCCATCCGAGGACGGGTGGATGGACCCCGCCACGGAGGCCGCGCACTCATCGACGCTAGAGCCGAACACAGACTTCACCTCCAAAGAGATATGTGTCATTGGACCCTCGGACTCGTCTTCGGCCATAGGTTCCGAACCACGCGCATCCGTGCATATCGAATCTGATTGGGCACCAATCATGGAGTTTACCTTCGCAGATATCTTTCAGCACTCACCCTTGGGCGACGTGCTAAATTCACTGAAATCTCTCTCCCTATTAGGAGACTCTTGGCTATGTCCGGCTTGAGTGGGAAGCGGATGACGAAGAAATTTGTTTCCCACCCACCACCCACTTGGCAGCCACTGTCGATGACTTAACCGACATGCTTGATTTCGACTCCGAAGACATCGACGGTATGGACGACGATGCTGGAGAGGAACAGGAACCACCGCCCGCAGGGCGCTGGACAGCCACCTCCCAAAGAAAGCGAGGGCGATGAGGAAACAAAGGATAATCCCCTTGAGAAGCAATCTAAGCACCGGCGTCATCGACGCCGCTCTAAGCCTCATCATAGCAAAAATAGCGATACCGGCACAAGAGACAATAACACTCCGAATAATGTCGAAGACAAAAACAATCCCGCCCAGCCAGGCTTCGAGCAGGCCAAGCGGGAGGATGGGCAAGCTAGCCCTAAGGAACAGGCAATTGATGGAGAATCAATGCCCCTCTCCGAAGACGAAGTGAGCCTTGGCAACAAAGAATTCATCGTGCCTGAGGATATCGTCGAGCAGGAGCGCTTCAAGCGCTGGCTTATAGCCACTACAAAAAGCCTAAAGAAAAAGTAGCATCAGCTTCAAGCTGATCAAGATCTGCTAACTGATAGATGGACTGAGGTCCTGGCAACCGAGGAATACGGACTCGATCGCCCAACCAAAAGTTACCCAAAGCGCAGGTTGCTACCTCAACTCGAGGAGGAGGCATTCAAGCCCACACTACCAGCGCAGGATGTGGCTGACCGGCCACCTCGTGGCCGAGACAAAGCGGCGTATCAGCCCGAACACCAGCCCGCACCCTGTTGCCAATCAAACAAAAACACTAAGGCCCGGGGCTACACGCAGGACCCGCGAGACATATTGGAAAACAAAGCAGGACAGTCAAGATCAATCTACGGATCACGGGGGCGCGCCCCAACGCGTGACGATGACCGTCACGCCGGATATACTAAAATAAAATCCGTCTGAGCCGAATACAACAGACCAGACTCATTTGAACTGCGTCGTGATGTAGCCCGGCATAGAGGCACCACACACCCCCTATGCTTCACTGATGAAGTAATGGATCATGAATTCCCAGAAGGGTTCAAGCCCATGAACATCGAATCATACGATGGTACAACAGACCCCGCGGTATGGATTGAAGATTTCCTTCTGCGCATTCACATGGCTTGCAGCGATGATCTACATGCCATCAAGTACCTCCCACTAAAACTCAAAGGACCGGCTCGACATTGGCTGAATAGCCTGCCGGCAAACTCCATTGGCAGTTGGGAGAACCTGGAAGACGCATTCCTTGACAACTTCCAGGGTACTTATGTACGACCCCCGGATGCTGATGACTTAAGTCACATAACCCAACAGCCCGGAGAGTCAGCCAGGAAATTCCGGACTCGGTTCCTAACTAAAAAGAACCAAATTATTGACTGCCCGGATGCCGAAGCCCTAGCGGCCTTTAAGCATAACATCCGCGACGAGTGGCTCGCCCGACACCTCGGCCAAGAGAAGCCGAAGTCCATAGCAGCCCTCACGACACTTATGACCCGCTTTTGTGCGGGCGAGGACAGCTGGCTGGCTCGCAGCAACAGCACATCAAGAAATCATGGCACTTCAGATGCCAGAGATAAAAACGGCAAGCCCCGACGCAACAGACATAAGCGTTGCAAAAATGGCGACAACGCCGAAGACACGGCAGTCAATGCAGGATTCAGTGGCTCTAAGTCCGGTCAGCGGAAAAAGCCATTCAAAAGAAACAATCCAGGCCCGTCCAGTCTGTACCGCATACTCGATCACTCGTGTCAAATTCACGGCACCCCCGATAAACCAGCCAACCACACCAACAGAGAATGTTGGGTGTTCAAACAGGCCGGCAAGTTGAATGCTGAAAACAAAGAAAAGGGGCTGCATAGCGATGACGACGAGGAGCCCTGGCCGCCGAACACAGGAGGATAGAAGAAATTTCCTCCCCAAGTGAAAACGGTAAACATGATATACGCAACCCATATTCCCAAGCGGGAACGGAAGCGTGCACTAAGGGACGTCTATGCGATGAAGCCAGTCACCCCAAAGTTCAACCCATGGTCTTCTTGTCTGATCACGTTCGATCGTAGGGACCATCTGACCAGTATCCATCATGGCGGTTTGGCTGCGTTGGTCCTCGACCCCATCATTGATGGATTCCACCTTACAAGAGTCCTTATGGACGGCGGTAGCAGCCTGAACCTGCTCTATGAGGATACAGTGTGCAAAATGGGCATCGACCCCTCAAGGATCAAACCAACCAAAACCACCTTTAAAGGTGTCATACCAGGTGTAGAGGCCTGTTGCACAGGCTCAATCACACTGGAAGTGGCCTTAGGAACCCCGGACAACTTCCAAAGCGAGGAGTTAATCTTTGATATCGTCCCTTTCCGTAGTGGCTATCATGCACTACTAGGACGAACCGCATTTGCTCGATTCAATGCGGTACCACATTATGCCTATCTCAAGCTTAAGATGCCCGGACCTCGCGGGGTTATAACAGTCAATGGAAACACAGAGCGCTCCCTCCGTACAGAGGAGCACACTACGACCCTCGCAGCAGAAGTACAGAGCAGCCTTCTTAGGCAGATCTCTAACTCGGCAATAAAGCCCCCGGACACCGCCAAGCGAGTCTGAAGTACTCTGCAATAGGATCGTCCGGAGCTCGCCTAGCAATCCGGCCTCCGTCCTAGTCCTAGTCAAGCGGTGAAATTGGTACCGCACATACATAATTACGCACTTAAAATACCATGGGCATAGGGGGAGGCACAACTACAATGCGGCTCAACCGCCCCAGGACCCATACACTTTCACCCTTTTCTTTCTTTCAGGTCCTTCTCTTCTTGAGGCTCTTTCGATAATCCGGTTATCGGACCCATCACGGGACGGAAACACCTAGGAGGCAAGAAGCTTTGACGTACAAGGAAATCCCCAGGTGGTATCTGATAACGATTGCTATACCTGTTTTTACATACCCACATGCAGCTCGCCTTTGGTCAGGTCATGTCAAATAGTCCTATTTTGCTTATCACACTACTCGTATACATACACCTTGACGTATTATTCAAATAACAATGGAAAATAAAGTACAACGTCAGCTTATTATTACATTTCTTTATCTTTCTCCTAGACTGCTTATTTATTACAAATTGCACCTGTAGATTCTGGTACGTTCAAACCGCCAGGGGCTTCAATGTACCCCATAACACGACAAGAAAAGTCCGAACACTTTTGACAGTATGGCACCCCGAACTTATAGCGTTATATGCATCAGCTCCAAATCATGTCTTGGGTCAATAGTTGGGTTTGCCCGGCTCCCATGTTTTGCTGCCTTACGTTCCGCTACATCGGCTAAGGTGGCACAGGGAGAACTACCGCGATTGTGTCCCGGTTCTTCCGAACGAGCACCTCAGTAGAGGAAGCTGAAATTTGACTGTCATGATGCGGCGAGAGCTGGTCGCTGTTCGAGAGGTTTCAAATCCTTAAAGATTTTTTCCGCTTTGGGCGAGGAATCGACCTTGTCCGATTTAGGCGTGTATAGCGCGCCAAGTTCGGCCTTCCAAATACCAGGGGCTATGCCAAAATTTAAAATTATAGACTTCTATGGCTAAGTGAGAGTGATAAAGCTGTATAGTCCGATTGCCTTGTTCGTTGCGCTAAACACCTCCTTAAAGGACCAAAAAATTGGATAAAGAGTGTTTAGATTTATCCCGAACACCCCAGTACTAGTTACATGGGGGCAGAAGCCGACGACTGGCCAACTCTCAGATTTTATAAATGGCCGCACAAAAGGTAATATTTTAAATCAACAATCGTTATATAGTGCACATGAACTCGTTTTCATATTACAAGATCACATGAGCACATTCATTCAAATATTACATCCTTAGCACATTCCTCCGCCACAAAGCGGGCGCCTTTCAGGACACCGTCATAATACTTTTTGGGGTGGTGGTGTTCCTTGCCCTTCAGTGGCCCCTCCGTCACCAGCTTCTCGGCATCCATCTTCGCCCAGTGCACTTTCGCGCGGGCGAAGGCCCTGCGCGCACCTTCAATGCAGACTAACCGCTTTATGAATTCAAGCCACGGGCAGGCATTTACAAGCCACTTCACGAGGCCGAAGTAGCTGCTGGGCAAGGGCTCGGCGGGCCACATCCGGACTATAAGGTCCTTCATGGCCAGTTCGGCCGCCTTCTGCAATTTGACCAATTTCTTAAGCTGGTCGCTCAAAGGCATCGGATGTTCGGTCCCAGTATATTGAGACCAGAACAACTTCTCCGTCGAGCTCCCTTCTTCATCCCGGTAGAACTCCGCGTCATCCGATATGCTGCGCGGCAGATGTGCGAATGCTCCTAGAGAGCTCCGAATTTGGGTAAGTAAAAGGAAAGTCTCCTTCACATGCTTGCTTTGCATAATGAACGCCTTACCCGTTGCTATCTTCTTGGCGACCTGAATCTCCTGGAGGGCCTTTTGGGCTTCGGCCTTGGCATCTTGTGCGCTCTGGAGGGCCTTCGCTAGCTCGGACTCTTGCGTCTTAGAGTCATGCTCCAAGGACTCATATTTTTTGACGAAATCCTGGAGCTCTTGCTGGACCTCGTCAAGTCGGGCCTCTTGTTTCTCGCGCTCGGCGCGTTCCTTGTCCGCTTTGTCTTCAGCCTCGGTCAGCGCCTTCTTAAGGGCCGCCACTTCGGTCGTGGCCCCTATTAAAATTCATGACGCTCCTATTAGCGCCAATAATTTTTTTCTTTATAAATATATAGAAGGGGTATTGTGTACCTTTGTTTTCCTCAAGCGGCCTCTTAGCGAGACCGAGCTCTTCCTCGATCCGCTCCAGGTCCCGCTTTAGTCCGGAGACCTCCGCAGTACGAGTGGCAGCAGCCAGCAGTAACGCCTGCTTATTCACATAGACATATTCTGATTAGACTCCTGCGGATGTTATTTGATCCTCTGTTCGGCCTTTCTTTCCGAACACCAAACAGAGCATCAGGGGGCTACTGTCTACATGATGATACTTCCTTACAATTTTATTACTTACCTCAAAGCCTATTAGGAGGCTGGCGCAGGCTTTGGTCAATCGGCTTTTGGCGGATCAGACCTTCTCAATCACCATACTCATAAGAGTACGGTGCTCCTCATCAATGGAAGCGCCCTGAAGCGCTTCCAACAAGTTGTCTGATGCCTCTGGATGGATAGAGGTCATCGGCACAGGCGGCTCGCCCCCCTTAGTGAGGGGCTGCCTGCCTGAATCCGGAACCACTGGAGGTTCCGACGCAGTATCTGGCTGGGGGCCAAACTTGCTACAGCCCCCGTCATCAAAATCCATGGGGGTCTTCCCCCCATGTGCCCGGCGTCTCGGATTTCGCCTTGGGGCGTCTCCAGAACTGTCTCCCCTTGGTCCGGTATCCTCTGAGACAACACCTCGGTGTCATCCGCGGGCCGGGGGGAGGTAGCCGTCGGGAGTGAATCACTGTTCATCACCGACTGGCCCGAAGACCCATCCGAGGAGGATATGTCGATGTGGGATTTGGACGGACTGCACGGTCATATTTGACATGATAAGAAGCAATAAAGCAAAACATACCGGAAGTATCATAGTGTCCGGATACTTACGACTTAGCCAGGGGCTTGTCCTTGGGCAATCACTCCTCGTCGCTGTAGGCGGTTGTTGTGGAGTGGTCTGGAGGGACGGTCTTTCCCTTCTTGGACCCTTCGGCCTCCCCAGACGGGGCGGCCTTCCTCTTCCCCCCCTTGGTTGGGGGGGGGGAGGGCTTTCCTCTTCCTCCTCATTTTCGTTGGAGGAGCGCACCTCGGTGTCTTCGGACGATGAGTCCGATACAACCTTACGCCGGAGACCTTTCCTGGTCCCCGCGACCTTCTTCTTGGCCTTCTTCTCTGGCACCTCATAGGGCGCCGGAAACAACATCTCCGTTAAGAGAGCCGTTGCTGGATCCTCAGGTAATGGAGTTGGACAGTCGGTCCGCTCCGCTATCGCTACCCAGTCCTGTTAAATTGGCGTGGAGGCTTAGATTCCTCCCACGAATATACTGGAGAAAGGAACATATTGTAAAATATAAAGAGCTTACCAGATTGGCGGGGCGCTTTGCGCTGAGTCCGCGATCCTCGGTAATGGGAGGAGGTACCTCGATGGCCTTGAACAACACCTTCCAGACATCTTTGTGCGTCGTGTTAAAGAGCTCTCGCAGCGTCTGGTATTCGGCCGGGTCGAACTCCCACATATTGAAAGCCCGTCTTTGACACGGAAGGATCCGACGGAAGAGAATGACCTAGACCACGTTGACAAGCTTGATTTTCCTGCTTATCATATTTTTGATACAGGTCTGGAGTCCAGACAGCTCCACCGATGAGCCCCAGGCTAAGGCCTTCTCTTTCCAGGAGGTGAGCCGCATGGGGATGCCAGATCGAAATTCGGGGGCCGCCGCTAAGTTTGCATCGCACGGCTCGGTAATATAGAACCACACCGATTACCACCCCTTCATGGCCTCCACATAGGAGCCTTCGAGCCTGGTGACATTGGGCATCTTGCCCACCATGGCGCCACCGCACTCCGCTTGCTGGCTGACCACCACCTTCGGCTTCACGTTGAAGGTCTTCAGCCATAGGCTGAAGTGGGGCATAATGCAGGAAGGCCTCGCACATGACGATAAACGCCGAAATGTTGAGGATGAAATTGGGGGCCAGATCATGGAGGTCCAGCCCATAGTAGAACATGATCCCGCGGACAAATGGGTGGAGGGGGAATCCCAGTCCGTGGACGAGACGAAGTGACCGAGGAATACAATCCTCTCGTGGGGTTCCGGAGTAGGGACGACCTGCCCGCGTCCGGGAGCCGGTGCGCAATGTTTGCGGCCAGGTATCCGGCTTCCCGAAGCTTCGTAATGTCCTCCTCCGCAACGGAGCAGACCATCCACTTGCCTCCCGCTCTGGACATGTTTGGAATGGCTTTACGGAGAAGGTGAGAACTTGGGCGCTGGAGCTCGAGCGTGCGGGAATGGATGAGCAGGGGAAGAAGAAGGCGTGGGTGGAAAAGAGGAATCCTTATCTCTTTATAAAGGCGGTAGAAACCGTGCGCCTCCCCACTTGCCCCGTAAAATCGCTTATTCCCCAAGCGCCGCGATTGATGGAGCGGTTGGGTTACCCACACCCGTATTGATGAGAGTCCCGTGATAAGGGGACACGATCTCTGCTTCGACAAGACGTGCCAAGGAAACCGCCTCGCGATATGTGAAGTGGCTGGTTGAGAAAAACGGTTCGAATAATGACCGGGCCGTGGCGTGATGACATGCTGTGAAAAGTTGTCAAGAGATTGGATTTTCGGAATATTGTACTCTCTACGGTGGTATGTGGAATTTGTTTTGTAGAGCCGGACATGATCCTTGTGTTCAAAATCTTCTATGGAGTATTCAGAGAAGGAACCCGCCTTGCAATGGTGAAGACAATCTACACGCCAGACTCATCGTCATTGAAGCCTGGTTCAGGGGCTACTGAGGTAGTCCTGGATTAGGGGGTCCTCAGATAGCCAGACTATGTACTTGTGCCGGACTGTTGGACTATGAAGATACAATATTGAAGACATCATCCTGTGTCCGGGTGGGACTCTCCTTTGCGTGGAAGGCAAGCTTGGCAATTCGGATATGTAGATCTCCTTCTTTGTAACCAACTCTGTGTAACCCTAGCCCCCTCCGGTGTCTATATAAACCGGAGGGTTTAGTCCGTAGGACCAACAACAATCATAATCATAGGCTAGCTTCTAGGGTTTAGCCTCTACGATCTCATGGTAGATCAACTCTTGTAATACGCATATCATCAAGATCAATCAAGCAGGAAGTAGGGTATTACCTCCATCGAGAGGGCCCGAACCTAGGTAAACATTGTCCCCCGTCTCCTGTTACCATTAGCCTTTGACACATAGTTCGGGACACCTTACCCGAGATCTGCCGGTTTTGACATCGACAGCACGCCCCCACCCTCGTGGGCCCCTCGTGGCTCCCCTGACCTACCTCATTCACCTATATATATCCACGTATCCTGAAAACATCCAGGAACACCATGAAAAACTATTTCCACCGCTGCAACCTTCTATATCCGCGAGATCCCATCTTGGAGCCTTCGCCGGCGCTCCGCCGAAGGGGGAATCGACCATGAAGGGCCTCTACATCATCTCCAAGGCCTCCCCGATGAGTTGTGAGTAGTTTACCACAGACCTTCGGGTCCATAGTTATTAGCTAGATGACTTCTTCTCTCTCTTTGAATCTCAATATAAAGTTCTCCTCGATCTTCTTGGAGATCTATTCGATGTAACTCCTTTTGTGGTGTGTTTGTCGAGATCCGATGAATTGTGGGTTTATGATCAAGTTTATCTATGAGAAATATTTGAATCTCCTCTAAATTATTTTATGTATGATTGGTTATCTTTGCAAGTCTCTTCGAATTATCAGTTTGGTTTGGCCTACTAGATTGATCTTTCTTGCAATGGGAGAAGTGCTTAGCTTTGGGTTCAATCTTGCGGTGTCCTTTCCCAGTGACAGCAGGGGCAGCAAGGCACGTATTGTATTGTTGCCATCGAGGATAAAAAGATGGGGTTTATATCATATTGCTTGAGTTTATCCCTCTACATCATGTCATCTTTCTTAATGCGTTACTCTGTTCTTGTGAACTTAATACTCTAGATGCAAGCAGGAGTCGGTCAATGTTTGGAGTAATTGTAGTAGATGCAGAATCGTTTCGATCTACTTGTTGCGGACGTGATGCCTATATACATGATCATGCCTAGATATTCTCACAGTATGCACTTTTCTATCAATTGCTCGACAGTAATTTGTTCACCCACCATAATACTTATGCTATCTTGAAAGAAGCCACTAGTGAACCTATGGCCCCCGGGTCTATCTTTTATCATATAAGTTTCCCATCTACTTTTATTTGCATCTTTACTTTTGAATCTATATCATAAAAATACCAAAAATATTTATCTTATCTTATTATCTCTATCAGATCTCACTTTCGCAAGTTACCGTGAAGGGATTGACAACCCCTTTATCGCGTTGGTTGCGAGGTTCTTGTTTGTTTGTGTAGGTACGAGGGACTTTTGAGGAGCCTCCTACTAGATTGATACCTTGGTTCTCAAAAACTAAGGGAAATACTTACGCTACTTTGCTGCATCACCCTTTCCTCTTCAAGGGAAAACCAATGCAGTGCTCAAGAGGTAGCAGAAATCATCGCCATCGTCATCACCATCGACCCTCTCATCGAGAGGGGGTCAATCTCCATCAATATCTTCACCAGCAGCATCTCCTCTCAAACCCTAGTTCATATCTTGTATCCGATCTTTTTCTCAAAACCTCAGATTGGTACTTGTGGGTTGCTAGTAGTGTTGATTACTCCTTGTAGTTGATGCTAGTTGGTTTATTCGGTGGAAGATCATATGTTGAGATCATTTATGCATATTAATACCCCTCTGATTATGAACATTAATATGCTTTGTGAGTAGTTACCTTTGTTCCTGAGGACATGGGAGAAGTATTGTTATAAGTAGTCATGTGAATCTGGTATTCGTTCGATATTTTGCTGAGATGTATGTTGTCTTTCCTCTAGTGGTGTTATGTGAACATCGACTACATGACACTTCACCATTATTTGGGCCTAGGGGAAGGCATTGGGAAGTAATAAGTAGATCATGGGTTGCTAGAGTGACAGAAGCTTAAACCCTAGTTTATGCGTTGCTTCATAAGGGGCTGATTTGCATCCATATGTTTCATGCTATGGTTAGGTTTACCTTAATTCTTCTTTTATAGTTGCGGATGCTTGCGAGAGGGGTTAATCATAAGTGGAATGCTTGTCCAAGGAAGGGCAGTACCCAAGCACCGGTCCACCCACATATCAAATTATCAAAGTAACGAACGCGAATCATATGAGCATGATGAAAACTAGCTTGACGATAATTCCCATGTGTCCTCGGGAGTGCTTTGCTTTATATAAGAGTTTGTCCAGGCTTGTCCTTTGCTACAAAAAGTATTGGGCCACCTTGCCGCACCTTGTTTACTTTTTTACTTGTTACCCGTTACGAATTACCTTATCACAAAACTATTTCTTACCGATAATTTCAGTGCTTGCACAAAATACCTTACTGAAAACCGCTTGTCATTTCCTTCTGCTCCTCATTGGGTTCGACACTCTTACTTATCGAAAGGACTATGATAGATCCCCTATACTTGTGGGTCATTAAGACTCTTTTCTGGCATTGTTGCCGGGGAGTGAAGCGCCTTTGGTAGGTGGAATTTGGTAAGGAAAAATTTATATATTGTGCTGAAATTTACTATCACTTGTTACTATGGAAAATAATACTTTGACGGGCTTGTTCGGGGTATCTTCACCCCGACCAGTAGAGCAAAGAGTTGTTCCTCAACCTACTGAGCCTACTGAAAATGTTTACTTTGAAATTCCTTCGGGTATGATAGAGAAACTGCTAGCTAATCCTTTTACAGGAGATGGAACATTACATCCCGATATGCACCTAATCTATGTGGATGCAGTTTGTGGATTATTTAAGATTGCAGGTATGCCCGAGGATGTTGTCAAGAAGAAGTTCTTCCTTTTATCTTTGAAGGGAAAGGCATCGATATGGTTTAGGCTATGTGATGATATTGGATCATGGAACTACAACCGATTGAAATTGGAATTTCATCAGAAGTTTTATCCTATGCATCTGGTTCATCGTGATCGTAATTATATATATATAAATTTTGGCCTCGCGAAGGAGAAAGTATTGCTCAAGCTTGGGGGAGGCTTAAGTCAATGTTATATTCATGCCCCAATCATGAGCTCTCATGAGAAATTATTATTGAAATTTTTTATGCTCGGCTTTCTCTCAATAATCGCTCCATGCTCGATACTTCTTGTACTGGTTCTTTTATGATGAAGACTGTTGAATTCAGGTGGGATTTATTGGAAAGAATTAAACGCAACTCTGAAGATTGGGAACTCGACGAAGGTAAGGAGTCAGGTATAACACCTAAGTTTGATTGTGTTAAATCTTTTATGGATACCGATGCTTTTCATGAATTTAGCACTAAATATGGACTTGACTCTGAGATGTCTGTTACTCCCGCTCTATTTCAATCCCTTGATTGAAATTTTCAGTAGCCCTAGCATTTTACTCCTGCCTCTGCATCCCTCGCAATCTCAAAAATATTTGCTTGCCCTTGATTCAAATTTTCAGTAGCCCCGCCTTGTTACTCCTGCCTCTGCATCCCTCGCAATCTCAAAAATATCTACTTGCCCTTGATCCAAATTTTCAGTTCCCCAGCATTTTACTACTGCTTAGTAAAATTTTCAGTTGCCGCAGTATTTCCTCAAACACCACCTTGCCCCCCTCCACACACACCACACACTCCCCAAAACCTCCGCTCACACAGTCAAACACCACCCCTCCCTCGCTCAAAACCATTGGTAGGCCGCTGCCATCGCTGCCGCCATCCTCAACCTCTGCCTGTGTGTCAAGGAGCTCGAGGAGCCAATGGACCAAAAAAGCTTTATCTCGGCCTCTTAGCCCAACGTCGGAGATGTGGCAGCCGAGGTGTCTCCGTCGTCCTTCGCGGGTTCTTTATCGAGCCACCGCCGGTTGCCTGATCCGCCCATCACCGTGCCCCTACACTGGTTGGAGGACTTCCCTGTCCTCCCTCGGGCCTGGCCGCTGACGAGGTCCTACCTTGGGGTCCGGCAGCGACAGTGGGGAACGTGGGTTGCCGATATTAAGAACCAGGAGATCCACACTCCTTGGTGGCTCGGTATCTTCCACACGTCCGAGCTCGTGGCCATGGAGTACGACCGCTGGAAGGTCCGCTACCATGGCGCGGCGGCTAGGATCAATTTGCCCTTCGGCACACGTCTGGTCGACCTCATTTCGCGGGAGCAAGGGTTGGTGAGCTCTGCTATGGCACGGGAGGACCGCGAGGCATGGGAGAGCCTCGAGGCCGAGGCCGCCGATGAGGCCTACATGCAAGAGCTTCACCAGCAGCACCCGGAGCTCGTGGAGGCGGAGCGGGTGATATTTGCCGACACAGAGGGTGGCGAGGTTATCGTGCTCTTCTCTAACGACGAGGTCAAAGGCGGCGAGGACGGCGGCATGGAGGGTATTGAAGTAGGTGGCGAGGACGAGGAGATGGACGTTGACGAGTGGAGGAGTGTCTTCCCCAACGACCCCGATGATGGCACCGGCCTGGACTGTGCTCACGGCACATTGTACCTGACAAGGAAGGATTGGCTCGACCTCCACTTCGACCGGAAGTTGTTTAGTTTAGTTTAAATTTATGTTTTATGTTTGGTTGTGCAAAACTATCTATATTTATGTTTGAATGCATGTTTCTTTCGGTTAAACCAGCTTTGAACTTTATCAAATTGAACTTTATAACATTAAGTTTAGGGGATCGACTAGAAACAACCAAAAATTGCTGGAGTATATATATATATATATATATATATATATATATATATATATATCCACTAAGGGTTTTAGTTTGTTAACGTTTAAAGGATCGGCTAGAGATGGCCTTATACCTTGTTTATTTCAGTTATTCGCAATGTGATGCTCTATATGTGCAACTATTTGCCATGCAGTTCAATTTCATCAATAACAGTTTCAATAATACCACTATGAATTACGATATTTGGTTGATGTTAATGATGTTGCAGTTAACTTGCCTTTTTGTTTTATAACAATAACTAGTGTACTTTAGACCTGGACAATACCAGTTTGAATGACTATTTGCTTGTTTTTAAATGTTATACCTAAGGCAGTTAACACACCTTTCCACTTCTTGTTTTGCTTAACTAGTGTGCTTAAACCTGCATAGTGAAGCTATCATTTGTAGATTATGTTGTCTACCATGGATATACTTGGTTGATGTTTAGCATGTTGTGCTTAACATGCCTTTATATGTACTCATACAAGACAATATTGGGAACAATGCTGTTTTCCGTCGAGGTTAGTTTCATTGCATTGCTTATATGTACTCACTGTTCAGGATATCGGTAGCTGGTACCATATAGCCTGGGGGCTGATAAGGGATTAATCATCGAATCGGTCATTTCACTGAATGTATCTGTAACCCATTTATCAGTAGGTTAACTAGGGCCATATCTAATATATCCGAGGCTACATAGCAACATGCATTGTACTGAATGACTAAATATGCAATCTTAGGCTACATAGCAACAAGGAAGATTGTTACCTTAACTTTCTGATGATGTTTAGATATACATGTAATAAAATCTTATATAATGGGATGGAGGGAGTGTTGTACTACATCATTTTGCAATTGTTGTTTAGCTTCTAATATTAACTTGGTGCTTTTAGGTACATATGTCATTGCCAAAGATCCACACTTTGACCCTTTCTGCGTATGGGGCAATGAGATATTCATGAACCAACATCAAGTGAGAAAACTGATAAAGATTGTTATTAAAACGGGTCAAAAGATGCCAATCGAACTATTTGTTTACACTTTATGCAAGACAACAGTGAACTGCAGGATGGTAAGTAAGAACTATGTAGCCTTCTTTTTTACTGCATGTAATGAGTTGTGTTAGATGACAATGTCTGAATCTTTTTTCCATTGAAGTGGATCCTGCTTTCGTGGTTGCAGCGCTGGATCGAGCATGCTGTGGCCACTCAAGCCATAGCGAAGCATGCAGTGGCTCTTGAGTTCGACGAGTCCGCCCTCGACCTGTCCAACGGACCACTCAGTGATTCCTCTGAGGAGTCTGAGTCCGAAAGGATCAAGTCGACCGCCAAGATTCTCATGGCGGACAACTCTGAGCACTACACGCCCCCGGGATACGCACAACCCACGGACAATCGCGCGGGTGTGTCTCATGTCAACACGGATGGCCGCATTCTGGGCCACGAGCCGTATGTGCCCCAAGCTCTCACCCAGGAGCAACGGGATGAGCTCCGCCGCAGGGACGACCCTCGAGGCATTGGCCATGGACTCGACTCATCTGGCCACCTTGGCCGAGCGCGATCGCCTCGACCGGCTTCAAAGGGAGTTGGACGAGCGTGAGCATCATCAACCCAGTTCCAGTCGGCATAAGCGCCGACTCTTCTCGAGCGACAAGCCTCGTGAGTATCAAGTCCTCAGTACTCCATTACAAAATCTGGCATCTGCCACTCAGATTGCGGATTCCACCCAGCCCTCCGGCTCTACAGCCGGGAAGGGGATTCGGTAGATCCAGGCGCTCCTGAAGATGGCATTGTCATAGAACACGGCGGTGTCCCAGTCCAGAGATAAGATCCACAGTGCATCGGTGCACACGGAAACCGTTTAGTCGGCCCATAGCCCACTCGGCTCCGGCAGGCACCGATCCATTTCCTTCTCAAGAGATCACTACGAGGATTGGGGGCACGATCGAGTCGAATCGCCTCGGCATCACAATGACTATGATCGCGCCCTGATTCCTCCACCACGAGATGTCATGTACAGACATCAACCGTACGACGACAAGCATTCACTCAGCAGCGATGGTAGGCCGAGTCCCGCTCGTCATACAAGAGACACTCGAGACCCTCTGTTTAACGCGAGATTCGTTATTGCTCAGAGCTTGCTCGACAGGATCCATGCCCTACGAGACAGCCAATATCATGACAACCCGAGTGGTTGCGTACCCTTGGGTCCCGAGTACTTCAGCCATTACATATGGGCGGCGGAGATTCCCAACAACTTTAGATTAGCCACGGGGATCAGCAAGTTCAATGGCGAGCCCAAGCCCGAGATTTGGCTAGAGGATTACTGAGTGGCAGTCTAGATAGGCGGCAGCAACGACAATGTGGCCATGAAACACTTGCCACTGATGCTCGAGGGTTCTGCTCGGGGCTGGCTAACACAACTCCCGCCGGGTAGCATCTTTTACTGGGATGATTTGGCACGAGTCTTTGTAAAAACTTATGAAGGCACCTACAAGAGAGCAGGTGGCCTTGCCAAGTTGCAGTACTGTGTGCAGAAACAGAACAAGACTCTCCGTGAGTACATCTAGTGGTGGGCCGCTCTGCGTAATACTATGGAGAGCGTAACCGAACACCAGGCAATCTACGCCTTCAAGGCCGGAGTAAGATACCATGAGCTGAACATGAAGTTTGGCCGAACTGAGACCCTGACCCTAAGTATGGCCCCTCGGCTCAGAGAAAACCGGAATGCCCCGTATTCTCGCGCAAAGATCGAGATGAAGGCTTCTAGAATACGACACTCCTTAGCATAGAACAAACCAGCTCTTTATTACAATCTATTTGGGTACAATGGTTACATCGGCACGGCGACACTATGCCTGCCACTGTTGCTCTATGCAAGCAGCAGAACAACACAATACAGCGGAAGAACTCTAGCAGCGGAACAACGACGACGGTGGTGAACTCCACTCCGCAGGGACTCTGGCTGGAACGCTTATCCTAGCTCGCACGAACTGAAACCACGACAAGCAAGCAATCAAATCCGGCATGACCTGCAAGCTGGCATGACACACCAGGTCAGTACATTGAATGTACTTGCAAGCTCACAATAACCAGAAGCATTCAAGACAGACAACAACATGGCAATTACAGGTTAAACAGGAATTATCATGATATCATCAGAACAATATAACATGAACATGATACAGCTAACACAACATGAGCATATTAATCAAACAATACTAGTATGCAACATGATGACACTATATGCACCACTTATTCTGCTCGGGTTACCTCGTGACCAACATATGCATCACTTACCAACCTCGGACATCACACGATCATCTCAGGATCAAATCAAGCTTGGTACAAACGATACCGTAGTAATCATTAAATGACCACAAGGAGCTTGATATTTACCCTCTACTCTCGCACAACATCATGAATATACACAACTTGGTATCCTTGATACCACGGTGATCTTTCCGGTGATCACAACCACGACCAACACTTGGTCCCAAACCATGATCCTTACAGCGATCACAACCACGACCAACACTTGGCCCGTGATACTTATGGCGATCACAACCACGAGTTGTGATTAATCAAGTTATTCTTATTACTATTGACTCATGGTGTACCCTACTTTCGAACTGGGCCCTTATTCGCGGGTGCTGCTATCGATAGATTTAATATACACTCTGCAGAGGTTAGTACACTATACCCACACCACGGAACCCATGGCCTCGCACTCCCATTCGGGTGGACCAACGGCGTTCCGACAAAACCAATAAACTGCCATGACACTCTCCTGGCCACTCCGACTCACTCCCCACTGGGCTAAGTCATGGGTGGCCCCGTGTCTACCTCAAGACACCTCAAACCACCGTCGTGGCCTAAAACAATAAATTGTCCCAAGCGGGGACATGTGCACATAACAACAACACCGGGCACACAAGGCTTATGTCTACCTACCTGATCAGGGTAGCGCGCGCCCATAACCTTCCCTCGTTGGAGGCACCGTCGAGAGGCACGACAATAGACCCAGTTAGGACCGTCCCATACTGGTAAGCGTGGTTGCACTGGTCAGCATCGTTTCAGCGGCACCATGACTCAACCAATGGTTGTTCAAGTTCAATTTAATCCGGTTAAGTTGAATGCAAATATGCCGAGCCATGATAAAATGCATGAACATGATATCAACATAATCATGAGGGTATCACATAACTATCCACCATATCAACAATAAATCATATCCACTGAGCATGGCATACTGACTAGCATGACCATCACCAACATCAACATATACTACTAGCAAGCATAAACTTATGAAAGGAAATACTAGCAGGTAGAACATGATAACAGAGTACAAGACAACATAGCACAAAAGTGAACATGCAACTCTAAACATCACCGGAACAACGATAACTATCTTTTCAACAAGCAAACATTTAACAAAGATTCAAGTTGAAAACCATGGCTACTGCATGACTATCATGCAAGTGGGTATTGTGGCTTGCCTGGGGATGAAGAAGGCACCGGGGAGAAGTGCGGTGAAGCTCGTGGAACGAATCGCCAGAAAATGTTCTCTCTCGGAGGGGGCTGAATAAAGGCAAGGGCATAATGGTTATTTTTTACAGTGTCAAACCATAGTGAAGGCATGACCAACACAACATGCTCGACGAAACGAAGAAGTAGACGTTGGAATCACCTCATTTGGAGTTACGAGCAAAAAGATATGAATGTTTTTCTGCCAGGGACCTATCTATAAAGAAAATATTTATAGACTGGGCCAAAACAGAAAAACGGAAACCGTATTCTGGGAATTACGCTTCCACTTATCCACGTCAGCATGGACAAGTCAACATTGGGCCGGCTCTTGTGTGCTAACAGGTGGGTCCCACCTTATCCTTCTCTCTTCTTCCTTCTCTTCTTCCTCTCTCCTTCTCCAGACAGAGCAGAACAGAGGTAGGGGAGCGCGCGTCACCGGCGACGGGCCGGCCGGCTCCGGCCGTCTCCGGTGAGTACGAAGCCACCGGTGGCCTCGGGACAGAGGCCCGCTATCGGTGTCAAAACCGGCGGATCTCGGGTAGGGGGTCCCAAGCAGTGCGTCTTAGGATCAATGGTAACAGGAGGCAAGGGACACGATGTTTTACCCAGGTTCGGGCCCTCTCGATGGAGGTAAAACCCTACGTCCTGCTTGATTAATATTGATGATATGGGTAGTACAAGAGTAGATCTACCACGAGATCGTAAAGGCTAAACTCTAAAAGCTAGCCTATGGTATGATTGTTGTTGTATATTTCTATCGACTAGCCTGGCCCCGGTTTATATAATGCACCAGAGGCCTAGGATAACAAGAGTCCTAGCCGAATACGCCGGTGGGGGAGGAGTCCTTGTCTTGATCGCCAAGTCTTGTTATTCTTCCTTGTATGCGCAGCTGTCCGGACTGGCCCATGAGTATACGGCCATGAGGGTCCTCGGCCCAATCCAACTGATCGGGAGACGACGCGTTGAGTACCCCCTAGTCTAGGACACCGTCAGTAGCCCCCTGAACCGGTCTTCAAGTTAGGGATGCTCCTCGATTCTTCCGAATTGTTCTTCATCTTCGGTTGCCGGTCTTGAAAACCGGTTCAACAAATCTTCTCATCTTCTATCTTGAGGATTGCCGAAATGCATTCGACGAGTTTACGCGTTGGGTATCCGAGGAGCCCCTTTAAGTTTACGGCCTTTATCAATGCCTTGTTATTTTTATGCCATGCCTCGGGTTCGAAGTTGTTCCCGGGTGGCAACGTCCTCTTGCGTCCGAGCTCCTACGCCGGACTGCATTCGAGGTATCGTTTGCAGCCAAGCACCAATGTTGGACTGCTTCCCAGCTCTAACGCCGGACTATGTATCCGAGCTCCAACGCCGGACTGTATCCGAGCTCCAACGCCGGACTATGTATCCGAGCTCCAACGCCGGACTTTATCCGAGGTGTCATAAATCACCTTGGTTCAAAGAAGTTTGAAGGAGTTTAACCGAGCTTAATGCCGGAAATGCCCTCTAAGGAGCCAGCCACTTGCATCCGAGCTATATGTCGAACTGCTTCCGAGGTGGTTAAGCACCTCGGTCATGGGCTGATTTTTGGTCAATGTTTTTTATTGATGTAATTTATTCTCTGACGAGATATATAGCCAGTAGCCCTCAAGGTATGTATCGGTCTAAAACCCGAGATGCACCTGAAGGATGACATAAGACCGCTGATCCCCGTAGCCGCTAAGACTCAGGTTGATTTGCAAAATCGGTCTGAGGATCAAGTCCTAGCTCGGCAGAATACTTCGGGACACAAAAAGCGGCGTGCTCAGTCCTCGAGACTCAGGTTGGGTGCGGCCGACCAACCTGAGGATCAAAATCTCCTCGGAAACTGTATTGCACTTAAGATTTTCTGCATAAACAGCAATGCAGTAGCCCCCGAGACACTGGTCGGGTGGCAACACCAGATCAGGGGATCGATGTGCCCCTGTAATATTTGTAAATAATAAGCCCGAAGCCCAGTAGCCCCCGAGCCTTAATGCGGGCACGGGAGGCCGAATTAAGGATCGATATCCATAGTAAAATCACAAATTATGTGTAATGACTCTATGTATCCAAGTACTTTACGTCATTAATGCTCGGATCCGCATTGTACAAAACTTTATTGACCGACCATCGGCTTCCACCTCCTCAACCAATAGCCGAGGAGTGTTTGTCCTACTTTATAAAGCCTTTATGAGGGCAAAGATTTACAACAAACAAGGCAATCTGGCCATACGGTTTTATAAACAAAGGTACGCGGAGAGACATGTTATATTACTGTTTAACAGAAGAAATGTCTTCCAGAGAAAATAGTCCCGCTATCGGTTCCTTTCTTTGGGTTGTCATGCTAAGCATGATCATGAAACCTCTGCTCCAATGTAAGAGCAAAATATCGAGGATTTAGTTTGGGAGGCCAGTTAATAGCCCCCGATAGTGTTCGGCGACAATCGAGGTCAAGCCGGAAACACTTCGGCCAATGAATGGCCCGTCATTTAATATAGTCATCGGATCGCTGCCCAGTTTACACCTATTGTGACAGTCAGTTTTCGGCTTTCTCCACTGAGGTGCTTGACCATGCGAGCTGGAAGCACAATCGCAGTGGTTCTCCCTTTGCACACCTAGCCGAACAAAGCGGAACGTAGGAGGCAAGCGCGGGAGCCGGGCAACCCAACTATTGACCGAAGACACAATTCGAAACTGATGCATATATAGCAATATCCGAGAATGTTTTTGCCGAATCTCAAAAGGTGTCCGGCGTTGCACTGCAAGACTTGTGCTGAAAACACACAAATAGTTTAAAAGTGCCATGGGCTCGAAAAGCCAAAAAACTTATTCAAAAGATTAATGTCCGAACTAGATCAAGTGTTCGGTGCCAATCCGAAAATTGGACTTTAGAAAAAAAAGGTGCTTCTGCCGTGCTTTAACATGACACATCCTATCTCAAAACTTCAAGCGGGTCAGCCTACGGCTTCAACCTCCTATCCCGGAGACGGAGTACTTCTTACTAGGCCAGTTTAGCAAACTAAACTCTAGCGGCTTTGAGAGAGAAATTAGGCTCCCCGGCTAGTGACCGCACACTTGTGTCGAAAAAAGGAGTGATAAATAATAATAAAAACTTTGCAACGGCTAGGAAGAGAAACACTTAGTATGAAACGGCTCAAATAAACATAAGAGCCCCCAAGTGACTTGGGTAAAAGTTGATAATGTAAGGTGACATGTAGAATGCCTTCTAGCCGGATTGTAGATCGTTTGTCGTAGCGGACCTTTTCGCTTCAACCTCTGGACCCAATAGTCCGGAGTGTGTCCGAATACCCTTCGCGGTTATAAAAACCGGGGCATGCGTGGAGACCAGGCGTAGGGGTCATTAGTGCTTTATCAGACAAGTGCCCAACTAGTTATGTTATATTACATGGTTAGTAAGAAACATCTTCCAGGGAGAATAGTTCCGTTAGGGGTTCCTTTCCCTGGGAGGCATGCCCTAAAGTGCATGTCCGGACTGCGAAAAGAGCAGAAAAACATCTGGGGGCAGGTAAATAAATAGGTAAGAAATCATCTTTTAGTTCACCGACCGAGTATTCCCTTAAGAACGCTAGCTTTCGGCTTCACCCAGTCTGAGGTACACATCCGGCTGACCCGGCAGTAACAATCGCAGAGGTGCTCCCTTTACCACCTAGCCGAACAATCGGGAACGTAGGGGTAAGCACAGGAGCCAGGCAACCCAGCTTGGCCAAAACTTAAGTCATATCGATGCATATAATGGTGAATAAAAGGTACATGCGGAAGTGTGACACATGTGTTGGGCATAAAGCCCGAATTAATAAGCTTCTGTTAAAGAAGCCCCCAGGTATAATGAGCGCGGGTAGCGCGTCAAGTGTGTGCTAACAAAGTTTCGACAAGGAAGATAAGTAACTTTTTCCCGAGAAAGTATAATGCTTGGTCGAACCGAACACAAGTTAGAAATTTTAAAACTTTGAGCATGAAGGCAACTTAGCTGGTTAATGTGTTCGGTATTGACGATGCGGTCCGAGCTTGATGCGGGACAAGGTTCCATCCCCCAAGCCGGTCCCGAGGTGGCGGAGCAAAGAGCTCGGCACTGTGAAGTGGTGACATAGCATGGTCAATGCAGGACGGCAGAGTGATGCCAAAGTCCCTGGCATGGGGTAATGAAGTGTTGACGAAGCCCCCCGTCCAGCCGAGGTGACGTCAAAGGATATAGTCCGGCTGGATCATTTTCCTGTGCACAAAAAATAGTGCAAACCAGAGATAATAGTAAAAAAAAATCGTTGCATAATAAATAATTTATGCAAAGTGAGTAATAAAAGAAATATGGCCTACCGCCAAAGTCGATGTCGATGCAGGTCGTCGGCGTAATGCAATAAAGGCGTGGCAAAGCCTGGATTCACAGGTCGGTCCGAGTTCCGGATGCGGCGTTCGCCGGACTATGTACGGAAACTGACCGAACTATCATGCGACCGTCGATAATGGGCCAGTATTTGATAGACCTGTGTACATATGATGGACTAACCAGAGTAATAATTCCTTGGGAAAAATTAACCCAAACAAGCAAAAAGAAATACTAGGATTAATAGCACCTGGTTTATTTGTTGTAGCAATCCGAAGGAAGGTGACTCCCAAAATTGGGACTCGATCCGCGCACCCATTGCCTTGTCGGCTAGTGACGCCGAAGTATCCGGAGTAGGTTGATGAAGAGATGGCAAAGCCCCCGGTCCAGCCGAGATGTCGAAGTAGGTCGGCGTGATGGACACCAGCTTGAAGAAGCAATAGCGCGGCCCTGCCGATGCAGGTTGTGACGTGGTCGATGCCGGCTTGATGAAGCGACCGTGCGACGATGCCGGTATGCCTGCTCCGTGTAATCCGTGGGGTGGCGATGTTGGTGATGATTTATCCTTCGCGATGCCGAACTCTCGTTCGGCTTGCCGAGATGATGATCCGAAGAAATTGAGCTCGGCTCAACAAAGCGACGACGTGTCTAATGCAGGTCGGCCCCCGTGGAGTGATGTTGTCGGGCTGGTTTGACACCGGCGCGACGGTGAAGTTCGTATTGCAAGAATACTTTTAATACTACTGGGATGTGTTTGAGAATAAAACACAACACCCCATACGAAAACTTCCTTCAAAAAGGATGTCCGAGATCCCGTTCGTAAAGAAGATGAATTCGGGCCGGATTCGTTCTCGCGCAGAAAGTAGATCCAAAAAGTGATGCACTAATCGGAAGTTTCCCGGAGTTTGGACGGTCGTATCGAGCTGAATTTTTGGCAGGTGGTATATATGGTAATTCCGCAGCAAATCAACGGTTGGATGTTCCAAAGGACATCCGAGCTAGATGCCGGACACCACGCCCTAAACTCGTCCGGATTCTCGTCTAGATTCAATAGGGCTCCGGTATATCGGAGATTGCCAGAGATTCCTCCATCGGAACTCGACAAAATTTTTGCAGGGTTGTTGTAGACTTAATTCTGCATAATTCCACCGAAGTAATCGTTTAAGCGACACTCGAGGAGGCGGTGGCAGCGGATACAAGTTTGCTGTCCAGAAAAACAGCACGGTCGCCTGAGGGCAATGTTGACGTTGAGCCCCCGAGCTCCATTGATGACTCCTCCATGATCTTGATAGAGATCGGAGTTGGTGTTGATGAAGGCCTTCATCCGAACATGACGATCGGAGGTAGGCCGCAGTCCTCGGTCAAGCCAAGGTGACCAGTCGAGATGGTGACGAAGAAGCCGACATCACAGTTGACCTGCAGTCGAGCCATTGATCCTTTTGTCAATCACACAGCGAAACTCTCAATGAAAGCACCAATGTCGGTGTCAAAACCGGCGGATCTCGGGTAGGGGGTCCCAAGCAGTGCGTCTTAGGATCAATGGTAACAGGAGGCAAGGGACACGATGTTTTACCCAGGTTCGGGCCCTCTCGATGGAGGTAAAACCCTACGTCCTGCTTGATTAATATTGATGATATGGGTAGTACAAGAGTAGATCTACCACGAGATCGTAAAGGCTAAACCCTAAAAGCTAGCCTATGGTATGATTGTTGTTGTATATCTCTATCGACTAGCCTGGCCCCGGTTTATATAATGCACCAGAGGCCTAGGATAACAAGAGTCCTAGCCGAATACGCCGGTGGGGGAGGAGTCCTTGTCTTGATCGCCAAGTCTTGTTGATTCTTCCTTGTATGCGGCAGCTGTCCGGACTGGCCCATGAGTATACGGCCATGGGGGTCCTCGGCCCAATCCAACTGATTGGGAGACGACGCGTTGAGTACCCCCTAGTCCAGGACACCGTCACCCGCACCCATCCAGGGCGCTACAGGCGTCGGGGAGAGGTTGCAACGGCCGCAGTTCAAGCGACCGCGACGGAACACAGGCGAGCTCCGGCGACTCGCCCGGCCAACTCCGGCGTCCCCGGTGGAGCTGGGACCATCGGTGGACTCGAGGCACGCTTATATAGGCCAAGGGGAGGCTTTTGGAGCTCACAGGCAAGCTCCCGACCAAGCTTTAATGGCGGGCAGAGTCTGGACGTGGCACGGGCATGGCGTTTGCGACGCATTCATGGTGAACCACGATGAAGCAGCAACGCAGGGTGATGCATAGGCTCACGGGGCAGCTACTAGACATGGTTGGGGGTCGAGACGAGGAGGGAGGATACAAGAACAGTGGCAAGAACCAGCCAGAGCACGAAATGTGCGTGACACCATCATGATCACCACGGGCTCTGGTGCAAATGGCGTGTTCTGGCCGGGCCGACCACGTCCAGTGGAATGACCCTAGTGACCTAAGTATAAATGAGGAAACAAATCGTTCCAGGGGCAAAGAAGTGATTTGCACTTAGCTCCAAAGTAAATTAGCAGCCAAGTGTTTGTGCTGTGCAGTGGGGACACGAGCTAGGTAACTCAGTAAATAGCTTGTCTGGGAGGTTTATCTATCGAAGGACTTTCATCCTGGAGGTTTTGAGGGTAAATGGATCAAGATTTACTGCAGTTGCTTCACAACTGACCAAAATGGTCCAGAAACTAGATCATGATGGTGTACTCATATGGAGTGTCAACTTGAGCTCAAATTGGGCAAGGCAGAGTCATTTGGTCAAACGAAGATGCTCAAAAAGTCTCATACCATTTGGCAAAGCCAAACTGGCACTTGCTTCACAAACATCTCCTCTGGACAGAAACTTGGAATAATATTGGTGATCAAATGGCTCATTGAAATGATGCCAAAATGGGCGGAGAGATGTTTTATTGGCAGAAGAATGATCTGGTAATTTATCAGGATTTTTGAAGCAATATAAAATATACTTGCTTCACAACCTGAAAACTAGAAACAAATATTTGCTCCTGTGCTCACATAGATGATTGGATGGGGATACAAATGGGTGGAGGGGATTAATATGAGCACAATAAGGAGTGTGCAAAAGTTCAACTCATTTGGGTACTCCTAGCTAGTACTTCCTTCACAAAGTCTTCTGTCTGACAAAAACTTTGAAAAATCAATGAGGAAGATTGGCTAGGCAAATAAATTTGAACTTGTGCATGAGGCAATTATTTGGACATATAAACATGATCAAAAAGGTTGGGAGCCACTAGGAAAAATATAAATGACACTTCCTTCACAAAGTGCCATTCAGGGCAGAATAGAAAAATAATTATTGGGGAATTATTTTTGAACATGGCAATGAAAAGTTTTGCCATATTTGATCAAGATATGACCCAAAAAATTTATGATAATTATTTTGGAATTTTAGGAGTTAGGGAAATATAGGTTGCTTCACAACCTAGGGTAATTTGAGTTATTCCTTTAATAGAAAAGGAATATTCCCAATAAAAAGAATATTCGGGTTTGGGCTAGGATGAAAATGACAGGGTCTAGGGAAAGATTTGGGAATGACAAGCCACCCTGGAAGGAAAGAAGATGTCATCTTCTTCAGTTTCCAGACCACAAAGCCACGGAAAAAGAAAAACTCAGGCAAAACCTCGGAAAAACAAAAGAAAAAGAAAGGGACAAAAATTAGGCTGTCACAAACCTTAGCCCCTTAAAGAAATCTCGTCCTCGAGATTTGGTTGCTCAGGGAACTAGTATGAATATTCTGACTTAAGGAAACCGTTTCCAACTCGGGTATCCTTTTTCTTTTATTGTTGTTCCCATTAAATTTTTATCTGACTGGCCCTGGGGTAGTTTGATTCACTGTATCCTCCTTCTGATAGATCTTACCTTGCTTGTTCATACTTATATAGGCTCCAATTTATTTTTAGATCTGCTAGCTAGATGAGTGTGATTTGATTATCACGACTGAAATATATGTCTGTCCCACAAATCCAAAAGTGATTTCCGCTGGGTGTGCCACCCGACACTGACAACCTTTCATGTACTGATGATCAGATTTTTCTGATGAAAACTCAAGCTCTGACTCATTGCATTGGGTTTCTCCACTAAATGCAGGTCCTTTGGGTTCCAAACAGTGAGTTAAAACATAACCGTTTCCTGACAAATTCTGACTCATCGCAGAAGTTTCTGAATCATCTTAACCGGTTCCACTGTCGTGAGTATCGGATCTTTACCAAATATTTGGTTGTCTCCTGTCGTGGCCGGCATAAAGAGTTTGGCCTGTATGATAATATCTGCAGACTTGACTGATGGTGGTTCTGACGATTTTTTTTGTTCACGATAGGCTATCCATGATGATTCATATAAGTGAGGACTCAGGCTTCCAGACTGTTATTCCTCACGCCGATTACTCATGCTGTAGGCATGTCCATGTGGATCAATACCATCTTAAACTGTCTGTGGGATCTGCACCATGGGGGTCATTTACAATTTTCATACCTGCCTCACTGGTCTTGCTCCTTCATTATTGTTTTCTTGGTCTGGATCCTTGGCTGAAAGAGCTGGGCCGTATTGTTTCTTTGTATGACCATAGGTACTGTCGGTGCAATTTTTCGGCAATTGTAGTTTATCCTCATTTTTCTGGTAAGGTAACCCATCAAATGGCAGGTTCAACACCTCTAATTCTCTGATCGTTGGGAAATGATCATCCGAAACCCTTTCAAGAAATCGGCAAATAAGTCAGTAGCCACCAGAACGGTCTTTTCAGCTCAGATCTGGGACATTACTGAAATAACTCAACCACGGCTCAGGACAGCCGAAAAGCAGCTCAGAGCATGAGACCGGGTCGATAAGAACAAGGTGACAGCTCCCTAAAATAGCCAAAAAGCAGCTATAGGGCTACTATCACAAAAAGAAACTCAACAGCTGTGCGAGACGGCCGAAAAGCAGCTCAGACTCGTGACAATCGTTGAAGAGAGAAACAAAAATCGGCATCCACCCCGGATAGCTCGAAACATCTCAGATCACAGGCGTGGTGCCGTCATTGGAGAAAAATGGGACACGGGCTCATCAGGATCATTTTCCAGGTTCACTGGTACTTGTATTGAGCTCATTGATGTCGTCAATCCTCATAATCCTTTGTCACACTGTGGTGTATACTGGCTTTATTCTCGTAACCATCCTCACGTGGTTGTCAGATCCTCATCCGAGGGACTTGTAAGATCTTGGTGGTATGCTCACCGCATATATATGAGAACCTGATTCCCGAGATAGACGTGTATTCTGACTGATTCTTGCTTCTGACCAAAATGTTGCGGATCTGATTCTTGGGTTTCACTGCCATATGCGGTCAATTCATAGCGTACTACCTTGTACCAATGTCTTACTAAAGAATATTTGCTGGCTTGTGTCCGAAACTTTCATCGGACAGCTTGCTGAAGAAGACTGAATATCGTGCTTCTGAAGCTTACCCCCTTAAAGACTTTGCTGGGGAAAGACTCCGTAGCTTATGCCGAAAGTCTTCACGGTTGCTTACTGAAAAAGATAGGGTACCTTGCACGAGAAGTTATCCATGTATCATACTGAGGAAGATAGGAAAATCTTGGCTTGGAAACTTCTCTGGTATTTTGCGAGGGAAGATTGGGTTGCTTACACCAGAAGCTTCTTATTGTGATATGCAAACCGATTTCCACATATATAACCATCTGAATATTTTTGCTATTGATTTCTTGCATGAAACGGGGTTTTACTGGACTATCCTCCTTTCTGAGTATATGCCATATTTTTGCTTGCTTCCAGGTACATCGAGTTCCAAAATCATCCTCAACGAAAAATTAAACTTGTATCTGAGCCATACCTTTGATAATATTCTGTCAACCTTGCACACAATTTATCTTCTTGCTGATTTAATCATTTTGTTGTGATGAGTGCAGGCTAATGCAAACTTGATACTGACGGTCCACCCAGGATTTCTTTTGCATTCAGACGAGATATTCCAATTTTCATTGCAGTCTGCTGATAATTCCATTTTGTTTAGCTGAATTTCCAAATATATGCATTTGTTGCTGACTCTTCGGGTCCGGTGTCGGCTGACGAGCAACTTTAATAGGGGAAAACTTTGTAACACCGAAGGCCCAAAGAAAGGAACAACAGAAACAACTAAAACAAAAGCACACAAGCATTATACTAATATAATTAATCAAGCAATCATCACATATTACAGCTACTCACACAATAATATGCATGCACACCTAAGCACACAAATCTCGCGGAAACTCCGGTATTGCAGTCTAATATGCTGTGGTGGCGTGCACAAAAATTATATCCATGTGTGGAAGGCGTTGGTGTAACCGAAGCTACACCAAGCACTGGCTGAACAGTGGCTGGATCTGGATGGATACACAGGTGAGGATGGACTTAACGATCAAGTAGCAAGACACAAAAGTCACGACTACCTCATCATCAAGTGTACGAAGGGAATCGTACCCGTCCAAAGAATGAAATGACAAGGCAAGATAATAGTGGAAGACTGGGTCTAATGGCATTGCCCCTTTCTGATAACAAAGGTCAGCAAGGGTTGCCAAAATAACGAGATGGAGGGCATGGATGATGATGTGGTCGCATCACACCGAAGAGCAAGCATGATAAGAAGGAGGGAGTAGGTAGTGGATCAGAACCGATACCACCTACACTCACAAGATTAACCGTTAGCAACTAAATAATAATCTATATGCATGCTATGCGACAAACAAATGCAGCAATCAAGTGCAACAAACCAACTGGGGTCTATACTACCGCTTTCTAACATTCACACGGTCTAGGGTGTCCTACAGCCAGACCTGCTCTAATACCAAGCCTGTGGCACCCCGGCTCAGAGAAAACCGGAACGCCCCATATTCCAGCCCAGAGATCGAGATGAAGTCTTCTGGAATACGGCACAGCTTAGCATCGAACAAACCAGCTCTTTCTTACAATCTATTTGGGTACAATGGTTACATCGACACGACGACACTACGCCTGCCACTGTGGCTATCGATAGATTTAATATACACTCTGCGGAGGTTAGTACACTATACCCACACTACGGAACCCATGGCCCCGCACTCCCATTCGGGTGGACCAACGGCGTTTCGACAAAACCGATCTACTGCCATGACACTCTCCCGGCCACTCCGACTCACTCCCCACTGGGCTAAGTCATGGGTGGCCCCGTGTCTACCTCAAGACACCTCAAACCACCGTCGTGGCCCAAAACAATAAACCGTCCCAAACTGGGACATGTGCACATAACAACAACAACGGGCACACAAGGCTTATGTCCACCTACCTGATCAGGGTAGCGCGCGCCCATAACCTTCCCTCGTTGGAGGCACCGGTGAAAGGCATGACAATAGACCCAGTTAGGACCGTCCCATACCGGTAAGCGTGGTTGCACTGGTCAGCATCGTTTCAGCGGCACCATGACTCAACCAACGGTTGTTCAAGTTCAATTTAATCCGGTTAACTTGAATGCAAATATGCTGAGCCATGATAAAATGCATGAACATGATATCAACATAATCATGAGGGTATCACATAACTATCCACCATATCAACAATAAATCATATCCACTAAGCATGGTATACTGACTAGCATGACCATCACCAACATCAACATATACTACTAGCAAGCATAAACTTATGAAAGGAAATACTAGTAGGTAGAACATGATAACAGAGTACAAGACAACATAGCACAAAAGTGAACATGCAACTCTAAACATCACCGGAACAACGATAACTATCTTTTCAACAAGCAAACATTTAATAAAGATTCAAGTTGAAAAACATGTCCACTGCATGACTATCATGCAAGTGGGTATTGTGGCTTGCCCGGGGATGAATAAGGCACCGGGGAGAAGTGCGGTGAAGCTCGCGGAACGAATCGCCGGAAAACGTTCTCTCTCGGAGGGGGCTGAATAAAGGCAAGGGCATAATGGTCATTTTCATAGTGTCGAACCATAGTGAAGGCATGACCAATAGAACGGGCTCGACGAAACAAAGAAGTAGGCTTTGGAATCACCTCATTTGGAGTTACGAGCAAAAAGATATGAATGTTTTTCTGTCAGGGACCTATCTGTAAAGAAAATATTTATAGACTGCGCCAAAATAGAAAAACGGAAAGCGTATTTTGGGAATTATGCTTCCACTTATCCACGTTAGCATGGACAAGTCAACGTGGGGCCGGCTCTTGTGTGGCTGACAGGTGGGTCCCACCTTATCCTTCTCTCTCCTCCCTTCTCTTCTTCCTCTCTCCTTCTCCCGACAGAGCAAAACAGAGGCAGGGGAGCGTGCATCACCGGCGACGGGCCGGCCGGCTCCGGCCGTCTCCGATGAGGACGAAGCCACCGGTGGCCTCGGGACAGAGGCTCGCACCCATCCAGGGTACTACGGGCGTCGGGGAGAGATCGCAACGGCCGCAGTTCGGGCGCCCGCGGCGGAACAGAGGCGAGCTCGACTTGCCCGGCCAACTCCGGCCGTCCCCGGTGGAGCTGGGACCATTAGTGGACTCGGGGCACACTTATATAGGCCGAGGAGAGGCTTCTGGAGCTCACGGGCGAGCTCCCGACCAAGCTTTAATGGCGGGCAGAGGCTGGACATGGCACGGGCATGGCATTTGCGATGCATTCATGGCGAACCACGACGAAGCAGCGACGCAGGGCGATGCATAGGCTCATGGGGCAGCTACTAGACATGGTTGGGAGTCGAGACAAGGAGGGAGGAGACGAGAACAGTGGCCAGAACCAGCCAGAGCACGAAATGTGCGTGATGTCATCGTGATCACCACGGGCTCTGGTGCAAATGACGTGTTCTGACCGGGCCGACCACGTCTAGTGGAATGACCCTAGTGACCTAAGTATAAATGAGGAAACAAATTGTTCTAGGGGCAAAGAAGTGATTTGCACTTAGCTCCAAAGTAAATTAGCAGCCAAGTGTTTGTGCTGTGCAGTGGGGACACCAGCTAGGTAACTCAGTAAATAGCTTGTCTGGTAGGTTTATCTATTGAAGGACTTTCACCCTGGAGGTTTTGAGGGTAAATGGATCAAGATTTACTGCAGTTGCTTCACAACTGACCAAAATGGTCCAGAAACTAGATCATGATGGTGCACTCACATGGTGTGTCAACTTGAGCTCAAATTGGGCAAGGCAGAGTCATTTGGTCAAATGAAGATGCTCAAAAAGTCTCATACCATTTGGCAAAGCCAAACTGGTACTTGCTTCACAAACATCTCCTCTGGACAGAAACTTGGAATAATATTGGTGATCAAATGGCTCATTGAAATGATGCCAAAATGGGTGGAGAGATGTTTTATTGGTGGAAGAATGATCTGGTAATTTATCAGGATTTTTGAAGCAATATAAAATATACTTGCTTCACAACCTGAAAATATTGCCAGAAACAAAGATTTGCTCCTGTGCTCACATAGATGATTGGATGGGGATACAAATGGGTGGAGGGGATTAAGATGAGCACATTAAAAAGTGTCCAAAAGTTCAACTCAGTTGGGTACTCCTAGCTAGTACTTCCTTCACAAAGTCTTCTGTCTGACAATTTTTTTGAAAAATCACTGAGGAAGATTGGCTAGGCAAATAAATTTGAACTTGTTCATGTGGCAATTATTTGGACATATAAACATGCCCAAAAAGGTTGGGAGCCACTAGGAAAAATATAAATGGCACTTCCTTCACAAAGTGCCATTCAGGGCAGAATAGAAAAATAATTATTGGGGAATTATTTTTGAATATGGCAATGAAAAGTTTTGCCACATTTGATCAAGATATGACCCAAACAATTTATGAGAATTATTTGGGAATTTTACGAGTGAGGGAAATATAGGTTGCTTCACAACCTAGGGTAATTTGAGTTATTCCTAATTTGAGTTATTCCTTTAATAGAAAAGGAATATTCCCAATAAAAAGAATATTGGGATTTGGGCTAGGATGAAAATGACAGGTTCTAGGGAAAGATTTGGGAATGACAAGCCACCCTGGAAGCAAAGAAGAGGTCATCTTCTTCAGTTTCCAGACGACAAAGCCACGGAAAAAGAAAAACTCAGGCAAAACCTCGGAAAAACAAAAGAAAAAGGAAGGGCCAAAAATCAGGCTGTCACACTAAGTCAGGCTATGGAGATAGCCAACCGGTACACCAATGGTGAAGAGGAAGACCGACTAAGAAGCAGCAAAAGCCGACTAGGAGACACCCGTCAGTCGGATAATAAGGGCAAGAAGCACAAGTGCAAGGCTGAAGTTGGAGGGAGCGATGAGGCTGCGGCTTTGGTCGGCCAGGGCAAGAGCAAAGGCTCCCAAAAGCAGAAGAAGGACTGTAAGGGGAAAAAGTAGGTCATCCAGAAGAGTGACATCCTCGATCAACCCTGTCAGATCCACACAAAAAAAGACGAAGAGGGAAATTTGATTCTGCCCAAGCATACCATTTGGGAGTGTCGACTCCTGAAGCAAGAGACGTGACAAGATTCCTCCAGGAACAAGGACAAAGACGATGACGATAGAGACAAAGGTACTTCTGGGTACCCCAACGTCGAGAAAGTCTTGATGATCTCAGCCGACGTCGAAAGCAAGAGTCGCCTCAAGGTTATCAACCGAGAGGTCAACATGGCAGTTCCGACTGTCACCAAGATCCTCGACTGGGCCAATACACCAGTGATCTTCAATTAGTCAGATCATTCGGCCCACATTCCGACCCCTGGGAAGAAAGCCCTAGTGGTGGATCCAGCAGTAGGAGGGGTCCGATTGCACAAAGTCCTAATGGACGGCGACATCGGGCTCAACATTATCTACGCCGACACCCTGGAGGCCATGGGCATTCCGATGTCCCGCCTCATCAAAAGAAATATGCAGTTCCATGGGGTAATGCCCGGGAAGGAGGCCAAGTCACTCGGGCAGATCGACCTTGATGTCGTATTCGGCGAAGAGAAGAACTTTAGGAAAGAATGACTAACTTTCAAGGTAGTGGACTTCCGAAGTGCTTACCATGCTATCCTAGGTAGGCCTGCCTATGCGCGTTTCATGGCCCGTCCATGCTATGTGTACCTAAAGCTTAAGATGCCGGGACTGAAAGGCTTGATCACCATCAGGGCAATCGAAAGCTGGCTGAAGAGTGTCTCCAGAAGGGCTGTCAAATTGCTGACAAACAAATGGCGATGGCCGAGTTAGACGGGTAAAAGAAGGAGATGGACTCGAGTGAGCTATTGAAGTCCAAAAAACCGGCTATGGAATCTGCTTTCCAGTCGGCAGTGGAGACGAAGCCAGCGCACATTCACCCCGAGGACACGAATGCCCCTCCGACCAACATCTCCACCACCCTTGACAGCAAATAGGAAAGCGAGCTCGTCCAGTTCCTCCATGAGAATTGGGACATCTTCGCATGGAAGCCTACTGACATACTGGGTGTTCCCAGAGAACTGACCGAGCAACGACTCCGCGTCGATCCAAAGATGAAGCCTGCCAAATAGCACCTTCGGTTATCCTCCACCGAGAAGGGCAAGGCAACTGGCCAGGAGATAGCGTGGATCTTAGTTGCTAAATTCATCCGAGAGGTGTACCACTCCGAGTGGCTCGCTAATGTCATCATGGTGTCAAAGAAGAATAACTCCCTTCAAATGTGTATTGATTTTAAACATATCAATCGGGCTTGTCGGAAGGATCATTTCCCTCTTCCCCGCATAGATCAGATAGTAGATTCTACTACTTGATGTGAGCGGTTGTCGTTTCTGGATGCGTACTCCTGTTACCACCAGATCCAAATGTATGACCCTGATGAAATAAAAACAGCTTTCATCACCCCATTCAGGTGTTTCTGTTATATTACGATGCCATTTGGGTTGAAAAATGCTGGGGCCACATTTCAGCGTATGATCCAGAAGTGCTTATGAAAGCAGATCAGTCAGAATGTGGAAGCTTATATGGATGACATTGTGGTTAGGTCCAGGAAAGGTTTTGACCTTCTGATTGACCTCACTGAAACCTTTGCGAACTTATGCACTTTCGGCATCAAACTAAACCCAGCTAAGTGTACATTCGGCATACCCGCAGGCAAGTTACTCGGTTTCCTCATTTTCGAACAAGGGATCGATGCTAATCCTGAGAAGATAGGGGCTAGCATCCGAATGAAACAACCAGAACGTCTCCACGACATACAGCGCCTCATAGGCTGCCTGGCGGCCCTGAGTTGGTTCATCTCATGACTCGGTGAAAAAGCCCTGCCGCTTTACCGATTGATGAAGAAGTCTGAAAGGCTCGAGTGGACTCCCAAAGCATAGACAGCCAGTCCTAGCTGCCCCGAGCAGCAAAGAGCATTTGCTCTTATACATCATGGCTACGAGCCAAGTTGTTAGCACGATTCTCAATGTGGAACGGGAAGAACAAGGCAAAGCCTTCAAGCTCCAACGGCCGGTCTACTGCATCTCTGAAGTCCTAACGCCTTCCAAGCAAAGGTGTTCGCATTATCAAAAGCTAGTATATGGGATCTACCTAACTGCAAAGGAGGTGACGCATTATTTTCAAGAACATTTGGTCACGGTGATAAGTGACGCTCCTCTGTCTGAGATCATGAACAATAGAGATGCCACGGGCCAAGTGGAAAGTTGGGCATCAAGCTCCTTCCGCTGGACATCAAGTTTGATGCCAAGAAGGCCATCACGTCACAAGCCCTGGTAGACTTCCTTGCCGAGTGGATTGAGCAAGAGCAACCCGTCCCGAGTGTCCCCGAGCACTGGACGATGTTCTTCGACGGCTCCAAGATGCTCGACGACTCCGGAGCCGGTGTTGTCTTGGTGTCCCCTAAAGGCGACCGACTCAGTTATGTGCTTATATCCATTTCGACTCCTCCAATAATGAAGCCGAGTATGAGGCTCTCCTACATGGGTTGTGAATGGCAATTTCTTTGGGAATTCACCGACTGATTGTCTATGGTGGCTCGGATCTAGTGGTGAACCAATTCATGAAGGAATGGGATATCCGAAGTACGATGATGATTGGTTACTACAACGCAGTTAAAAAGCTGGAGAAGCACTTTGAAGGTTGGAGTTGCATCATGTGCCACGACTCAAGAATCAAGCGGTTGACGATCCGACTAAGATGGCCTCCACTCGAAGGATAGTGCCCAAGAATGTGTTCTTAGAACACCTACACTTGACCACGATCAAGGAAGACCCTTTCGTGGAAGATCCCTCGCAACCAGTCGGACCATCCAATCCTACTAAAATAGACAACCCCGCGGTAATCGACCTCATCTAAAAAGTCCTTGTGATAACCCCCAAATGGACTGAGCTGTACCTGGCGTATCTGCTCAGGCAGTAACTTCCAGAGGATGGAATGGAGGCTTGGCAGATCGTCCATTGATTGAAAGCCTTCACCGTCATGGGAGACCAATTATATAAGAAAAGTACCACCGGAGTCACTCAATGATGCATATCACCAGAATAATTTTGCAGGAGATTCACTCGGGAACATGTGGACACTATGCATGCTCTCGGACATTGGTAACCAAAGCATTCCGAGCCGGGTTCTATTAGCCTGTGCCAATGAAGCTGCCTGAGATATTGTAGATCAATGCATCGGGTGCCAATTCTATGCAAATCAAACACACAAGCCGGCGTTTGCTCTGAAGACTATCCCCCTCACTTGGTCGTTCGCCTTCTAGGCGCTCGACATGGTCGGCCCGCTCCGGACCGGGTCGAGTGATTTCACGCATCTATTGGTAGCAGTGGACAAGTTCACCAAGTGATCGAGGCCAAGCCCATAAAGAAGTTGGACTCTACCACTGCCATTCAGTTCATCAAGGGGATAATCTTCAGATTCAGAGTTCCTCATAGCATTATAACCGACAATGGGTCTAACTTTGACTCTGACGAATTCTGTGAGTTTTGCTACACCCAAGGCACTTGGGTCGATTACGCCTTAGTGGCACACCCGCAGTCGAATGGGCAAGCCGAGCGAGCGAGCGAATGGGCTCATACTCCAGGGATTGAAGCCTCGCCTCATGAGGGACCTAACTCATGCGGCTGGGGCCTGGGTGACTGAGCTACTATCAGTCCTCTAGGTCCTGCGGACAACCCCAAATCAATCCACCAATCGCACCCCATTATTTATGGTGTACGGGTCAGAAGCGGTTCTGCCAAGTGATCTACTGCACAACCCCCCCCCCCCCCCCCGAGTGGACGTCTACTCGGAAGCAGAAGCGGAAGAAGCAAGGCAAATGGCCTCGACCCCCTAGAGGAGGAACATGAGTTGGCACTTATCAGATCAATGCTGTACAAACAAGACCCGTGCCACTACCACGGCTGGCACGTCAGAGAACACACTTTCTAGGATGGTGACCTAGTCCTCCCAGTGGATCAGTAGAAGCATCACAAGTTGGCACCAGCTTGGGAGGGGCCATTTGCCATATTGAAGGTCCTGCAAAATGGAGCATACTGACTCTATAATTTCTTCAGAGAATCAGAAGAGCCCAGAGCTTGGAACGCGGACCTGCTCCGCAAGTTTTACACTCGGGGGCTTAGCGTCGAACAAGCTTTCACCTAAGTTTAAAATAATCCGAGTGGAAATTTGTTCCACATTCGGGGGCTTAGATGCGAACCAGCTTTCGCCTAAGTTAAAAATAATCCGAGTGAGGATCTGTTCCACACTTGGGGGCTTAGTTGCGAACCAACTTTCGCCTAAGTTAAAATAATAATCCCAATGAAGATCTGTTCCACACTCGCGGGGCTTAGCTGTGACCCAGCTTTCACCTAAGTTAAAAAATAATTAGAGTGAGGATCTGTTCCACACTCGGGGGCTTAGCTGCGAACCAGCTTTTGCCTAAGTTAAAAAGCAATCCGAGTGAGGATCTGTTCCACACTTGGGGGCTTATCTGCGAACCAAGTTTCGCCTAAGTTAAAAAATAACTCGAGTGGGGATTTGTTCCACATTTGAGGGCTTAGCTGTGAACCAGCTTTCTCCTAAGATTAAGAACAATCCGAGTGAAGATCCGCTCCACACTTGGTGACTTGGCTGCAAACCAGCTTTCACCCAAGCCAAACAAAAGCATAGAAAGCAAGTAGACTCTCAAGGGAGCACAAATCAAGTATTCGGTCCATCCAAATATTTCAACAAAAAGTAAAACAAGCACCGGGCTCAATTAAGTATTTCGTTACATCAACCACCCGGCATTCCGAGGCAAATTCAACCAAGTGTTTTAGGCCTCAGGCGGAGGGATAGCTGGGTCGACAAAGGTTTCCAGATCGGTCCCATCGGTGATGCGATTGGTCTCATGACATGGACACATGCATGGAGTGCCTTGGCATTTTAATTCCAAAAAATAAAAAATGATCAGAAAAACATGAAACCTTGCTTGATGTAATGTCATGACACCAATATGATGTGGTAAAAAATTGGTCTGTTTGACAAAAGTTTGGACACACACCCCTCACAAACCGGAGCAACTCACTAGAAGGCTTGTGGTTCCGAGAGGGAACAATGCATGTTTGATGACGAACAGGAGATAGCTTCCTCTTATGGCCTTCAAATTTTTCTACATTTAATGTGCACTAATCCAACTATCATGTGAAAATTTGTAAAATTTCAGGGGTCATCTGACCTTTTAAAGACATTTAAGTGATTTTCTAGCCATTTAATGACCGCAATTCAAATTTCAACTACATCTACATGCAACGGCTAACCATAACGGTTTGAAAAATCATATTTGTGTCCTTGTGTGTGAGTTAATTCCATGTGCAGTAAATTAGAAGGAATTTTCAAACATATTGGTCTCATGGCATGGACACATGCATGGAGGTTATGGCATTTTTCCAAAAAATTAAAAAATGATCAGAAAAACATGAAACCTTGCTTGATGTAATGTCATGCCACCAAGATGATGTGGTAAAAAAATTGTCCTGTTTGACGAAAGTTTGGACACACACCCCTCACAAACCGGAGCAACTCACTAGAAGGCTCGTGGTTCCGAGAGGGAACAATGCTTGTTTGATGACGAACGGGAGATAGCTTCCTCTTACGACCTTCAATTTTTTTCTACATTTAACGTGCACTACTACAACTGTCATGTGAAAATTTGGAAAATTTCAGGGGTCATTTGACCTTTTAAAGACATTTAAGTGATTTCCTAGACATTAATGACCGTAATTCAAATTTGAACTACATCTACATGCAACGACTAACCATAACGGTTTTAAAAATCATATTTTTGTGTACTTGTGTGCAAGTTAAAAAATCATCAGACGATGTAAATATCTGGTGTTCAAAAAATAAAATGTAAAGATCTGGCAAGACAATCGGCCCCCACACGATTGACACTCTATTTCGTGGCTCAAGGTTTGGTAGGTGAGTGGCGGGGGTTATTAATCAGACACGGTTCTGTATTGGAAATCGTCAGCTATTAAGTTCACACACGGGTTTTGCTATGGGAATCATGTGTAATTCAAACTACAGTACTCATAAATTCCAGCGACCGACGTGCATACTATTTCCGTCATCTAGATTCCGGCCGCCAATAAATACTGCCTTGCTCATGTCGTCCCGCCTGCTTCTCATCGACATCCCCCCTCGCTCGCCCCCTCTCTCTCTCTTTCAAATCTCTGCCATGATGCTGCCGGTCTGCCCCCACACCGACGAGGAGTCGTCGCCACCCGACGATGCTCACTCGAAGAGCAGTGACGAGGACCCCTACGCGCCACCGGACGAGGTTGCACCGGACCCCCCAACTTTGGATTGGTTTTGGGGCTAGTACAATCTTTGTATGTGGAAGTCGCTGCCGCTAGCTAAGAAAGCCAGGAAAGTGGCGTTCAAGAAGGAGATGGCGGAGGAGGAAGCCAGGTACCAAGTGGCCTGAGAAGCCCGTGATGCCGCGTGGAAAAAAGAGGCAGTGGAGCTTTGGGGGCGGGTGCATCACCGTGCGGAAGAGGTGTACGAAGACGGGTACTTCGAGATGAAGGTCAAAGGCGCTAGGCGCCTCATAGCTGCGTGGAGGTGGGCCGATAAGATCCATCATGCCGCCGACAAGGAGCTCCGGTGGGCGCCCAACAAAATGGCAAGATCATTTGCGCTCGTCCGCCAACAAGAGGCAGATCGGTACATCAAGCACTGCGAGGCGGAGGAGGCGGAGTACTGCCTCTGCGCTGGGAAGACGCCGCGCACCAGGGAGCTGCTGGCGAGGGGCTGCCAGAATACTGGGCCCAGGAGGGATTATTAGTTTTAGTATTGTTCATTTTCAATTTTATGCATTGTACCTAGTAGTTAAGTATCATCACGTATATGTGATGATATTATATATATTCTATGATGAACTAATGAACATTTAATATATATATATATATATTATGATTTCCATTTTCTATCTGTTTTTGTATACTAATTTGAATCTAGCTGTTATCATCCACATATACAGAATGGAAAGCGTGTATACACACATTGAAACATAACATATAAGAACGGAAAACAGAGTACACACATTGAAATAGAGCAATAAACAAGCAATACTATGATTGCTGTGAATACATAGCTATCCATGTCGAAACGACTCAAAAAATATAACACGTCCATGAGACCATGACCAGCAGCCCATGCCTACAATAGCTCTTGGCTCTGCCTGAACTCGTGAAGGCGTTCGTCCAAGCGGTTGACACACTCGTGGTACATCTGGAGCACGATCTCGAGCTCCGAGTTGTCTATTTCAGCGGAGATCACCAGCTCGAGGATGCGATGGTCATGTTCCTCTACTGCACCCAGGCGGACACCTAAGCCAAGGAGACAGTCGAGCCTACCGACCAGCGTGTTGGCATTGAGTGAGCCGCGGACAAGGCGAATGGTGTGACCCATGCGAACGGTGCGGCGGGCGTCCGGTGCAAGTACGGCGTGGCCGGCCTCTGGTGAAAGTACGACTTAGTGGGCCTCTACCCATTCCTGGCAAGGATAGAGAGTACTGACATGACGTGCACTGCGACGCCCTATCAACAACAGGCAAGCGCCGATGGATGCACTGTTGCTGTGTGGCGCTCCAACGGTCTCGCCATGCGGTGAGCCATAGCCTTTCAGCGCGGACGCACCTAGCTTGCTCTGTGGGGCGCCATCGATCATGTTGTGCGGCGAGCTGCAGCCTCTTGGCGCTGACATGCCTATCTTGATCTACGACGCTGAAGCGCCATGTGCCAAGGGTCTACTCAACCCTGGCGATGACGCGCATCACGGCGTCGTCCATCGCATTATCATGGAGCGCCTCGGCCTCGACGGGCCATGGCGCCTGCTCGTTTTCCTTGTTGATGAGGTTGATGGCAGAGGTGGCGCTTTGGTGGGTTGGCATGCTTGGAAAAGGTGGATGTGCTACAGGCTGCACTTGTTGCCTTCGTGCATCGCGTGCCACCTAGGATTATGCGCAATATCGCCGGGTGGCGGGAAATCGATGAGGAAATGGCTGTCAGCACCCCAACTCAATGACACACCGATCTAGCATGTAACACCTCATATCACTTTGTGGCCTCACGCACGATATCCCCAAGGGTGTCGCCTTACCTTGCCCGGGACCGTTTGCCCCTTTTGGCACACATATATGATAGTGTCGCTAGCATCCATATGAGAAGGAGCTCGGACTGACATGGCTAGTTGTGAACCCACAGTGGCACTAACTTACAGGGACAGGCATACGTGACCCACCAACGAACGTGTCGGTCATCAGCGAGTGAATCCGGTCTGTAGCAACTGGGCTAGCAGGACTCCGGTAAACCGGGCTGTAGCAGGCTAACAGGACTCCGGTAGTCATCGCGTGACATTTCCCCGTAGGGACAGACACATGATTGAAGAAGGACACATGCCGGCCAGCCTAAGTGTTCCGGAGCAGTAGCAAGCTACCAAGGCTCAGTGGAAGCACTAGGAGACATTTCTCGGTAAGATAGGCTACCAAGGATAAGCAACTAGATAGTCAGATCCCACACATACCAAGCATTTCAATTATACACACAATATGCTCGATATGTGCAAATACAACATGGCATCACAACATGACTCTACAACTCAAGTACTTTATTTAAAGGCTCAGAGAGCCATACATATCATACACACAGGTACGGGTCACACGACCCAGCATTCAAGTCATACAAACATACAAGCCAACAATGGAAGTAACATGTCTGAGTACAGACATCTAGAAAATAAAAGAGGCTTGAGGAAGCCTGGCTATCCTACACGGTCCAGTGTGCTCGGGATCACCACCTGGGCTTCAGCCTACTCATCGACATCAACGTCTATGAAGAACCCATCAGAAGGGGTTGCAACATCTTTTGTAAAATGTAAATTAAGCAAACATGAGTACAAAGGTACTCAGCAAGACTTACATCAGATCCTACATACATGCACATTATCAAGAAGGGATGGTGGGGTTATTGCAGCAAGCCAGCTTTGACTCTTGTCTAAGCTATCTTACGAGACACAAACTTGTAATGGTTTTGCACACTCGAGTCCACTACACACCACTTCAATACACTACCGAGGATCCACCTCCGTCATCCTACGGAAGAGCCATCCTCGGCACTCACGCTTATCTTGAGGCTTTTAGTAGTATCCTTTTACTTGTCTATGAACTGTATAGGCAACCAAGTAGTCCTTTACCGCGGACGCGGCTATTTGAATAGATGAGGTTAACCCTGCAGGGGTGTACTTCTTCATACATGCTTCCACCACTTATCGCCATTTACATGACATGTACTCGGCAACCTTCAAGCGGAAGCCCAACGTGGGTGTCGGCCACAGCATACCGAAACACTCAAGTATCTAGTCCAGGTTTATCGCCTATTCAGGTTCCACCCGTAGGGAGTCTAGCCGAGGTTTCCACATACGGTCCCGAACAATGTGTATAGGGTTCCGAGACACCTAACGGGTGCCCGGCATGCCCGGCCACGTACCTACCGCATCACAGCCCACCCCGAGGGCCAACGCTGCCCATGGCCTCCAGTATGCTACAAACACCAGAAACTACTTGCAACTCCTAGACAGAGGACTAGGGTGGTTAAGAAGCCGAGAGGGTCCATTGGTTTTGGGCCCAATGCATGGTAGTAGTTGATTCTTAAATCACACATACAGATCTCAGTGCTTAAGGACGGTTCTAATGAAACAACCCACCATGTATTCCTACATGGCCTCTCATCGATACCTTTACCAAATCTTGTGCAATACATAACTCTCATTACCGATATGATCATTTCACTCTAATCCATCACCCAGATGAACCAAACCTGACATGACTCTAAGCATAGCAGGCATAGCAAGGTAGGAAACACATGCACATGGCTCAATCAACTCATACACATGCTAGTGGGTTTCATCTAGTTAATGTGGCAATGACAGGTCATGCAGAGGAAATGGGTTCGACTACCATAGCACACAACAGTTTGAAACACGTTGTCTTAAATGCAGTAAAAGAGAGCAGAAGCGAGAACATGGGTTTGTATCGATATGATCAAATGGTTGGTGGCTTGCCTTGTGGGTCCGTAGGCTGGTATTGCTCCTCGTTTGGATACTCGCGATACTCTTCCGGGGCAGAACCTGCCGCAGAGAGCACCGATATACAACCAACACCAAACAATGTGCAACAATATGATGCATGCATGAGACATTGCAAAATGAGTGTATTGGGCTAATGCAACTATGACCAGATGAGTTTGAGCCATTTTGAACCAAAGATTCAAATTACAAACCCATATATGATCTTAAATAGTGCTTTGTCATGTTTTGCACAAAACATCAAGTTAATTGTTTATTCATTCATGAAAACAAATGGATAGATTGGATTTTGCTGATCATTTTTCATATATAAAACTTTGCATTTGGAGTTACAAATTAATTTCTATGAATTTTTGAAGTTTGCACTATTTTCTGAAATTTCTTGAATAAGAATAAATCCAGAAAAAGGAGTTACTGCGTCAGCATTACATCAGCAGGTCAACAGGGGCGCCCAGGTCAAACCTGACTAGTGGGACCCACTGGTCAGTGTCTCAATTAGTTAATTATTTAATTAGGATTAGATTAAAACTAGTCTAAGTTTGACGAGACGACAGGGCCCACACGTCAGTGACTCAGGGGAGTCAAGCGCGTGGTCAAACCATGCTGACTCGCCAGCGTTTAGCCGCCTGCAATGTCCAGACGCAGCGGAGGCTGCGGGATTTGCCCTCCAGCGACCAAAAGGATGACGGAGACCATCTACGGGTAGCTGGGAGTGAGCCGCGTCGAGTGGTGGTGGTGGTGGAGCTCCAGGTCACTGGAAACGATGCCGGCGACGAGCTGTGCGGCTGCCGGAGTTCGGGTGAGGTCGAACTCGTCGCTGTGGGGCTCTTGGAGGCTCAAGGCCAGCTCCTACGTGGTCTACGTGACGAGGTGAACTCGTTGGACATGGTGGCATGTCTGTTAGTTGGCCAGAGCATCGTCGGCGACGAGCTTAGGCGGCGGTGCGTGTGGTGCTGCTCGTTGCAGTCGAAGCAGGGGACGACAGCGAGAACAAGAGGGAGGGAAAGGGGCAGAAGCTCACGGCGAAGATGATGAGCTAGGCGGCGTGGTCGGGGATGAGATGTAGCTGCGGTGACGGTGAAGGGGATCTCCGGTGGTGGCAGAGTCGGGCGAGGTTGATGCGGTGGCTTCAGGGCAAGCGAGCGCTCGGGGCTCGTCCTGCTTGATGGAGAAGACGACGGCGAAGCTGTTGGACATGGCAGGGCGACGCAGAGACGACAGTGGCCACGTCTACAACGGCGGGGTGGCAGCGACTACGTCAGTCATGGCGGAGGGGAGCGAGGGAGAGGCGATGGGGGCGAATGGATGTGTCCAGGGGGTCGAGGGCGCGACGTGGAGGTCTTCCAGCTCATCCAGGGTGAAGCGGCAAGCAGGTGGCGCCGTGGCGAGCTCGCGCTCGTCGGCGTCACCTCCTTGCCTGCCTGGCGAGGACGAAGCAGCTGGCTGGTATGGGCCAACATAGTGTTGGGTCGCCAGGTGGGCTGGGTGGTGGGTTGCGGCCAGGTAAGTCCCTTACCCATTTATTTCTGTTTTATTTTATTTCTGTAAGTTTGTGGCATTTCTAAAAATACTTAGACATCTTCGAAAGTCACCAAACTGCACATGGCCACTATTTGGAATATATCCAACATGGAACATTTTAGTTTGGGATTATTTGAGCATTTGAAATATTTTATAGTATTTAAATGCCCAAATTCAAATAACTAATGATTTAATCCAGTGACCTTAGGATGACCTAGAAATTTGTGCACCATTTTTGTCAGAGGTTTAAAACCAAGGCAAAGATGATGAACATTTTAGAAGGGCATTTCAGGTTCATTGAAAATATTTTTAGTAAACCCTAGTTGGTTTCAGGGGTGCTGGGGGTTCTGTCATCCCCATTTCAAGTTTCTGATGAAGGATAAACATGATGCAAACACTCTAATGCATGAACTAGCTAGGGTGTGACAACTCACCTCCACTCAAAAAAATCTCGTCCCGAGATTTAGGATCCTCCGAAAAGTAGGCGGGATACTCGAGTCGAAGACGATCCTCCCTTTCCCAAGTTGCTTCTTTTTCAGAATGGTGCGACCATTGAACCATGAGAAACTTGATGTTATGGCGTCGAGTGGTACGCTCATCTTGAACAAGGATACAAATGGGGTATTCTCGATATGTGAGATTATCTTGGAGATCAAGCTTTTCGTGGTCCATTCCATGGATAGGATCCGAGAAGCAACACATGAGTTGAGAAACATGGAAGACATCGTGGACTCTGGAGAGGTGCGGAGGTAGTTCCAATTGGTAGGCCACTTCTCCTCATTTGGCAAGAATGCGAAAGGGTCCAATGTAGCGAGGAGCCAATTTGCCTTTGATACCGAAGCGATGGGTTCCCTTCAGAGGAGTAACCCGAAGGTAAGCCTTCTCGTTAATCTCAAAGGTCATAGCCTTAAGTTTACGATCATATTGGCTCTTTTGACGAGATTGGGCTGTTTTCAACTTTTCACGAACGATGCAAACTTGCTCTTCCGCTTCCTGGATCATATCCGAGCCAAAGAATTGTCTTTCCTGGTTTCTAACCAGTTAAGAGGCGTTCGACACCTTCGTGCATAGAGAACTTCAAAAGGGGCTTTACCCAAGCTAGTTTGATAGCTGTTGTTATAAGAAAATTTGGCATATGGAAGGCATTTCTCCCAATCCATTCCGAATGAGAAAACAGAAGCTCGAAGCATGTCTTCTAGAATCTGATTGACGCATTCTACTTGACCACTTGACTGAGGGTGGAAGGCGATGCTAAATGAAAGACGGGTTCCCATAGCATTTTGGAAACTTTCCCAAAATCGAGAGGTGAAGAGACTTCCTGATCTGAGTTGATTTCCAATGGAACACCATGGAGAGACACTATTCGGGAGATATACAAGTCTGCTAGCTGACTAGCGGTTATACTCTCGCGAACAGACAAGAAATGGGCCACTTTGGAAAGACGATCGATAACGATGAAGATAGCATTATTCCCTCTCTTGGTCCCGGGAAAACCAGTGATGAATCCATACCAATTTTGTCCCATTTCCATTCAGGAATAGCTAGAGGTTGAAGGGTGCCAGCAGGCCGTTGATGCTGTGTTTAACACGATGACAGACGTCGCAATTAGCAACAAATTGACCAATGTCTCTCTTCATCCTAGTCCACCAGAACCTCTGGTGTAGGTCCTGATACATCTTTGTACTACTGGGATGAATGGTGAGAGGGGATTCATGAGCTTCCTTAAGGATCAATCGCCTCATGTTTCGTACCTTGGGAACCACTAAACGATTTCCGAAGTATACGACTCCTTGATCATCAATGGAGAAACAATCTGCAACTCCTTTCTTGATGTTTCTTTTGATATGGGATATTCCCGGATCTACCTTCTGAGCTTTGATGATCTGATCCATAAGGGTAGGTTTCGCCACCAAGGTAGAAATGAATCCTTGAGGAACAATGTGAAGGTTAAGCTTCCGAAATTCCTCATGGAGAAGCAGTTGACTTTTTTGTAACATCAGGTTGTTACAATAATATTTACGACTTAGTGCATCGGCCCTGACATTGGCTTTTCCTGGGGTGTAAGTTATCCCTAAATCAAAATTTGTGATCAACTGGACCCAACGTATTTGCCTGAGATTCAAATCCGGTTGGGTGAATATATACTTCAGACTTTGGTGATCGGTGAAGATTTCACAATGATTACCGAGGAGGTAATGTCGCCAGGTTTTGAGTGCATGGACTACAACTGCAAGCTCTAGATCATGTGTAGGATAATTTTCCTCATGTGGGTGCAATTGCCGTGAAGCATAAGCAATTACATGACAATCTTGCATGAGAATGCAACCTAGTCCTTGTCGTGAGGCGTCGCAATAGATAACAAAGTCCTTGGAGAAATCTGGTGGTACCAGTACGGGAGCAGATGTCAGGCATCTTTTCAGTTCCTGAAAACTGTGCTCGCACTATGGGGTCCACTTGAACTTTTTATCTTTCTTGAGGAGCTCAGTTAGAGGTTTGGCAACTTTGGAGAAGTTCTCAACAAAGCGGCGATAATAGCTCGCTAAACCAAGGAAACTCCAAACTTGCTTGACCGATTCAGGTGGAGTCCAATTAAAAACGGCTTGAACTCACTTGGGATTGACAGCAATACCCTTACCAGAGGTTACATGGCCTAAATAGGTCACTTCTGGCAACCAAAATTCACATTTAAAGAATTTGGCATAAAGGTGATGCTCTCGAAGTTTCATCAACACAAGCCTTAGATGCTCGACATGTTCTTCCTCATTCTTGGAATAGATGAGTATATCATCGAGGTAAACCGCGACGAATTTATCCAAATACTCCATGAAGATTGAGTTCATTAATCGAGAGAAAGTGGCTGGGGCGTTGGTTAACACTACAAAAAAAATACACTTCCGTGATGATACGTGTTTGTCACAGTAGGTCGCATTTTTTGTCATGCATGTACATCCATGACAAATTTATGACAGAATCAAGATAGTCATACCTGTGTTGTCGTAGAAGTGTTCCATGACATTACCAAAATTATCATCACGGAAGTGTCCACTTCCATGACGATAAATCGCGCATCACAGAACTGCTTTCGTCAAGGGTGACCGACACGTGGCATCCACCGTAACGGAATGCCGTTAAGCTATCGGGTCGGGTTTTGGATCCGATAACCCGTTAACAGCCCCGACCAATGGGGATTTTCCACGTGTAAAATCATCATTGGCTGGAGGAAACACGTGTCAGCTCACCGTTGGGACAGATTTCATCCACTCATTGGACAGAGGGCGCCTATGATACGTCGACACGTGGCACGGCCCAACAGAGGCCCATTCCTGTGAAAAGGCTGGCCCATTTGACTTGGTCAAAAGGTGGCGGCCCGACCCACGGAAAGCCTGTTAACGGCATGTTCGCATATAGCCCATTTACAGCCCACTAACCGAGGGCCCATTACGCCCTATCCGAATTAGGCCCAGTAGTGTCATCTGGGCCGTCCAATATGATTCAACCCATTTTAACTTCCGACCCATGTGTGGCCCATGACTTCTTTCGGCCCATATGAGGACCTTTGTAACTCTTGGCCCATTAACGGCCCGTTGTGAAACTGGCCCGTAATGAACAGTGTATCACTTTATACCCATTAACGACCCGTTATTCCATTGGGCCATTTCCAGCCCAAGCTATCTTTCGGCCTTCTCAGGGCCCATTGATTCTTGGGCTCATTTGCAGCATTCGGTTACATATGGCCCGTTACCATCATTTTCTGCTTGTGGGCCAAATTCAGCCCGTCATTACAGTCGGCCCGTTTGCGGACCGTTAATACGTTGGGCCGTTTTCATGTCCAAAAAAACCATTGGGCTGTTTTCATAGAGTTATCAAATACGGCCTATTAACGACCCGTTATGGTCCATGAATAGTACGACCCATGATTGGCGAAATGATGATATGCCCTGTAGAAGGCCCATGGATCCTACGACCCGTATGAGGCCCATGGATGGTACGGCCCGTAGAAGGCCCATGGACCCTACGGCCCGTAGAAGGCCCATTGATCCCTAAGGCCCGTATAGAAGGCCGATGGATCCTACGGCCCGTATGGAAGGCCAATGGTCCTACGGACGAACGAAGGCCCATGGATCATACGGCCTGCAGGAGACCCATGGTTACAACAGTCCGTGTGTTGCCATGATTATTTTGGCCTAGTTACCAAAAATAGGCTATTGTGTCCACTAGAAAAACACAGAAAAAGAACTGCAGTGACTACAAGCAAACAACTAAACAAGACAATAAGGAAATAAATAAGCAAGCAATTAAGGCTAGCCTATTATCGCTATTACACATATTACATCCACTAGGCATCAAAGTTCGCCACCAGTGCAAATATAGGGAACAAAGCAGCATATTACATACACTTGGCCATCAAAATTGGCCACCAGTGCAAATAAACACGGCAGCAAAACAAGAGCATAACTGAAACAACTTCAGAAGAGCTCAAGAAACGTTATCCTGGGTAGCCACCATACTGGCAATAAGCTTAGCAAGCTGATTAGCTTTGTCCTGTTTGGCGCTAAAATCCTCCAACGCTTGCTGTTGCACTAGAAAGTATGCATGTGAATGCTCCAGGGACTTCCGTAGTCCTTTCACTTCTTGTCGCAGCACAGCTGATCGATGTCTTTTAGCTTGTAGTTGAGACTCAAGAAACCGAACTGATTCAGACAGTGAGTTTGAATAGCTTGTGCATGTGGTTGTGGCCAGTAACTCGAACACTAAACCAAGATAGGACTTTGGGGTTGTCTCGCTGTCTTTAAGATAGTCTTCCTTAGCTGTTTTATCAGCTTTGTTGGAGACCAACAAGGATGTGTCACTATCCTGAACCTTATCTGCATTACTTCCTTTACCATTGCTTAATAAGGCACTCTTCCCGAATATTCTATCAGCATTCTAAAAGAAGAAACAAGCAGACACATAACAAGTTTAGCATGTACTAGTATATGAAACTCATTTCGGTGAACCAGTTCATTAGTAAGGTGGATAGGATTAAACTACCAAGTCTTCTATTGCCAAGTACTAGTACATAATAAAAGCACCAAACAAACATATATCTATGTCCTATGGTCACTGCATTGTCTTGCCAAATCAAAATAGAGACACGGTTCAAATTGTTGGGGAACGTTGCAGAAAATTAAAATTTTTCCTACGGTTTCACCAAGATCCATCTATGAGTTCATCTAAGCAACGAGTCAAGGGAGTGAGTTTGCATCTACATACCACTTGTAGATCACGTACGGAAGTGTTCGAGGGAGCGGTGATGATGGAGTCGTACTCGGCGTGATTCAGATCACCGATGACCAAGTGCTGAACGGACATCACCTCCGCGTTCAACACACGTACGGCACGGGCGATGTCTCCTCCGTCTTAATCTAGCAAGGAGGAAGGAGAGGTTGAGGAAGACAGCTCCACCGGCAGCACGACGGCGTGGTGTTGGTGGAGAAGCAGCACTCCGACAGGGCTTCGCCAAGCTCGTGACGGAGAAGGAGAGGTGTTGGGGAGGGGAGGGTGCCACGACCGGTTTTTTTTTCCGGGTAATAAATTTCCAGAAAAGACCGTCATGCTCATCAGCCCCAGGATTACTGTTAGCTGATGAGGCTCCAACTGGATACAGAAATTCCAAGCAGAATACAACATATGTAGTACAAGACCATTCTGGCCTGAGAGTACAACAAATGGTTTCTAGTGGTTGATGGCGGAAGCGGTTTGTGAAAACATCAGTGTCTATGGGACTCCATTTCCCACGGGAACAGCTGACCAGGTTAACTCCTATCTTCGCGAGGTACTATCTCCATTGTGCGGGTTCCGGGGCTGACATCGCGTCGCTCCTCTCCGAGCAAGAAAATCTGGCCAAGACAATAGCCAGGGACAAGCCAGTGAGTACTTTGAATGTACTCGCAGACATTATGAACACAGGTATAATATAACAATGATGTGCTAAAAATATTTTATGCTCACGACGTCAGTCACAATGATAAATGAAACTCTGATGCGTGCAAGCAAGTTATTTATAAAAATGCAATAACATGGTAGTATTAAAATTTATGAAAAAAAATAACAAGCAATGCCACAGTCGGGCGTCTGAGAGACACCACATAAAGGGCTTTAAAAGAAATGCCACAGTCGGGCATCTGAGCGACACCACATAAAGGGCTTTAAAAGAATTGCCACAGTCAGGCGTCTGAGCGACACCACATAAAGGGCTTTAAAAGAAATGCCACAATCGGGCGTCTGAGCGACACCACATAAAGGGCTTTAAAAGAAATGCCACAGTCGGGCGTCTGAGCGACACCACATAAAGGGCTTTAAAAGAAATGCCACAGTCGGGCGTCTGAGCGACACCACATAAAGGGCTTTAAAAGAAATGCCACAGTCGGGCGTCTGAGCGACACCACATAAAGGGCTTTAAAAGAAATGCCACAGTCGGGCGTCTGAGCGACACCACATAAAGGGCTTTAAAAGAAATGCCACAGTCGGGCGTCTGAGCGACACCACATAAAGGGCTTTAAAAGAAATGCCACAGTCGGGCGTCTGAGCGACACCACATAAAGGGCTTTAAAAGAAATGCCACAGTCGGGCGTCTGAGCGACACCACATAAAGGGGCTTTAAAAGAAACAATTGTAGTGAATATCCCGGAGGTAGAACCATCCCAGAGATACTCGATAATAACAATAATATCACGGGTTAGTCAACAATAATAATAATCATAGTTCTCACAAGTCACAAGTAGTAATTCCATTTCTGGTTAACCGGTTCACCTCTGAAGACCGACACTAAGACTGACACCTGACCCATCCCAGACTGAAATCCTTAACCATGGACACGGCTATTCGAATAGGTTTATTCTCTGCAGAGGGTGTACTCTTTACCCACAAGTAACGGATTTCTTTAGTCCATCGGGACTAATTCCGTCTACGGCCTTTTTGTTGAAAACACACCTAACTTGCACACACCAGCTTAACTCACACGTGTCTGGAATCACCCACGACACCTGTTAAGCAACTCTAAGTGGGGAGGCTACAACCTCGCGTAGCATGGGATCAAATTTATATCGCGCGCTCTAAGGGGTGGCCTCCCCTCTCGGTCCCAACCGGAAACACCCATGCCCCCGGACCAGGTGGCTTGCCTACCAGCTACAACCGGTACCTTCCACCATGGCCTCTCTGTACGGTGTGTGCTAGAAAGAGGTTGACAACTTACTGAACCGTACTCTACTTGCTGTAGAGACGAGTGGTAGTACGAAACAAGTATGGGGGTTACTGGCACAAGACTCGATCTACGGTCGACTCAGGAGGTTTAAGTATTCCCTGCATGATTAGTATAACGAATATATTTCAACCAACAGAGTCATCGCTCATGTCACTTTACCATGCCATACCAGACATAACCGTCCCGACGGAGACCGGCGACAAACTCATGCCTACCCAAGGCTGAGGTTTTCCCGGGTTCCTGCCGGTATGCATGCAAGGTACATGAGGGTGAATATTATGACAAGTGTGTTCATTTCCAACAGCCTGGAAATCACTAATATGCACTCATGCATATGATCATACCACATGAAATAACGAGTCCTTCGAAATGCGGTGGTGTTATAAATGTATCCACGATCACACCAAAACATTATGCCGGGATTCAGAATGCTTGCCTTCAATGTTGTGGAGGGGTGGGGTGCTCTCCAAAACTTTTTGAAAGTTTCTTCTCTCTCCCCAAAATCCTATTTGAAAATATATTTGAATTAACACACATTTCAAAAACAGTACAAAAAAGTTGTTTAATTTTTTTTCAAATAAATCTTAAAATAAACTAGACCAAATGTGAGGAAGGTGGGAAAAAGAATCAACTCATTTGGAGTTATATTTAAAAAGTTATAGCCAGTCAAAGATTTGGTCAAAATCTGTTTTTAAAATAAAACAGAAAAGAAAACGTTTCGGAGGTGAATACGCTTTCGGAGCGGGGAAAACATACTGGGGAAAATACGCCTTCACTTAATCCCACGTGGACAGGCACGGGGTCGCTGACAGTGGGTCCAGAGGGCCCACTGGTCATGTTTGACCAGTCTTCTCCCTCCTCTTTCTCTGTCTCGAGCGGAGGCGAGACTCCGGCGATCGCCGCCGGCGATTGGCGGCTCCGTTCGAGATACCGAAGTCATCCACGGGTTCAGGGGGTCGAGGCGGTCCCGCCGGTGGGTGTTACGGCCTCGGGAGTGGACGGGGTCGTCGGCGGTGAGCTTTGCGGCGGACGGAGTGCTTCGGGAGAAGAGTGGTTTTGGGGCTACGATGGTCCTCGATCAAAATCGAGTAGTGGGAATGGTTTACGGGAGGATGAGGGGGCTCTTGGTGGAGAGAACGGAGAGTGGGAAGCCCTGGTGGTGCCGAATTGGCCGGGGCAGTGGTGGCGGCTGCAGTTGCCGGAGGTGGGGAAGAAGACCTCCCCCGGTCGATTGGCTGCCATGGGAGGACTAGGGGTGCATTCTAAGGCTTCCTCTGTGCTCGGGGAGGCTCGGGGGTCTCCTTTTATAGCTCGTCGAGGTCGGTTCCGCGGCGGCCGGATAAGCTCTCCGGCGAACCGCCTCTCTGTAGCTTGCAGGGCAACGTGGCGTGGCTGGGGATGACGGCAGGAGCTAGCGGACGATTGGGCACTGCTCCAGGGGCGAGCTGGCGAGCGGAGGTGGCTTTGGCGGCGCCGACATGGGCAGAGGCTGTCGGGCGGCGGTGGCGGCTAGCTCTTGGCTTGCCGAGCGTGGCGAGGGGCGGCTTGGCGCATAGCGGTGAGAAAGGGAGTGCGTGGCGAGGCTCTGCAGTGTGGGCCAAAACCGTGGGGGCCAGCGTGTCGGCTCGGTGCGCGTGCGTGCCAAACGCACGCTCTGCTCACGCTCTGGGCGTGCACGGGACGTGCTCGACGCAATGCCAGAGCATGCTAGAGGTCGCGGTCGAGGCTGGTAATTAACAGACCCAGGTTAGGAGTAACGGGGAGTCTAGTGGACATGCTAGTTTGATCAGAGGTGCAAGTTCACAGTGCAATGCCACAACTCATGTCAAAACTGGTCATGCACTCCAGGTGTTCGACAAAATGCCAAGGGCACTTAGGCAAGTCTTGGAGTGGCCAAAAACTCCAGATGGGGGTCTCTTTAGATGCAAGAGAGAGTGGTGAGGTTAGTTGGCCAAAAGCAGAAACTTGCTAGAGTAAGTTTAACAAAACTTCAATTCTGGACAGAAAACAAATGGCATCATTACATGAACCAAAAATGATCCAAAAGGTGCATGCTCCTGGACTTAAGGGTTTAACATGGGGGACTACAAGTAGGAGAAATAATCATGGATATAGGAGCAACTAAAATGGTGGTTGCTGTACAAATCATCAAGTTGGTCCAGAATGGAAATGAGGTTGATTCACTCAAAGTTTTCAAAGAACAACACTAGGTTTTTGCATAATGTGGAATCATAGGCTATTACCAATATCCCATAATTTTGGTGGAGGCCAGGAAGAATTATTTAAAGGAGTTGTAGTGCAAAATGCACTCTGGACCAGAGTAGAAAAATTGAGTGTAGAGCTCAAAATATGCAATGAATTAAATATATTATTGCACAAAAGTGATTTAGAGACATCACATGACATCTCCAAATTTTTGTGGGAATTTTAAGTGAATTTATCAAATGGTTGTAGTTCAAATATGGTCATTTAACCTTGAAAAACCATTTTCAAGAAAGTAAAGATCAAGCAACTTAATTATTTAATTAGTTATATTGATAAAAGGAAAGTTTTTCTTGAGAGGTTAAACAATTCCAATAACACATTTGAAAAGTTTTCTCTTTGGGAAAAACTCATCATAACAGGGAAAGAAATGATTTAAAAAAATCAAAATGGAGCTCAGAAATCCAAAGTTTTAATTCCTGGCAAAAATTTTAATTCATTAAAACAAGGCCAAATTTTTGGGGTGTCACAGAGGGGCTGCGCCTTGGCTTGTCTATGCAGCCCTCCCCTCACCCCTCTATTTATAGGGGAAGGGGCAAGGGGGGCCGGCCCCTCTAGATGGGATCTAGAGGGGGGGCGGCGGCCAGGGAGGGGGGACTTGCCCCCCAAGCAAAGGGGGCGCCCCCTCTAGGGTTCCCCCCAACCCTAGACGCATGGGCCCAAGGGGGGGGGGCGCCCAGCCCTCCAGGGGCTGGCTCCTGCCCCACGCAGCCCATGTGGCCCCCCGGGAGGGGTGGCCCCTCCCGGTGGACCCCCGGAACCCTTCCGGTGGCCTCGATACAATACCGATATGCCCCCAAAACTTTCCGGTGTCTGTTTGACAATTTCCCATATATAAATCTTTACCTCCGACCCTTCCGGAACTCCTCGTGACGTCCGGGATCTCATTCGGGACTCCGAACAACATTCGGTATTCACATACAAGTCTTCCTAATAACCCTAGCATCACCGAACCTTAAGTGTGTAGACCCTACGGGTTCGGGAGACATGCAGACATGACCGAGACGGCTCTCAGGTCAATAACCAACAGCGGGATCTGGATACCCATGTTGGCTCCCACATGCTCCTCGATGATATCATCGGATGAACCATGATGTCGAGGATTCAAGCAACCCCGTATACTATTCCCTTTGTCAATCGGTATGTTACAAGCCCGAGACTCGATCGTCGGTATCCCAATACCTCGTTCAGTCTCGTCACCGGCAAGTCACTTTACTCGTACCATAATGCATGATCCTGTGACCAAGCACTTGGTCACTTTGAGCTCATTATGATGATGCATTACCAAGTGGGCCCAGAGATACCTCTCCGTCATACGGAGTGACAAATCCCAGTCTCGATCCGTGTCAACCCAACAGACACTTTCGGAGATACCTGTAGTGTACCTTTATAGTCACCCGGTTACGTTGTGACGTTTGGTACACCCAAAGCACTCCTACGGTATCCGGGAGTTACACGATCTCATGGTCTAAGGAAGAGATACTTGGCATTGAAAAAACTCTAGCAAAACGAACTACACGATCTTGTGCTATGCTTAGGATTGGGTCTTGTCCATCACATCATTCTCCTAATGATGTGATCCCATTGTCAATGACATCCAATGTCCATAGTCAGGAAACCATGACTATCTGTTGACCAACGAGCTAGTCAACTAGAGGCTCACCAGGGACGTATTGTGGTCTATGTATTCACACATGTATTACGATTTCCGGATAATACAATTATAGCATGAATAAAAGACAATTATCATGAATAAGGAAATATAATAATAATGCTTTTATTATTGCCTCTAGGGCATATTTCCAATAGTCTCCCACTTGCACTAGAGTCAATAATCTAGTTACATTGTGATGAATCGAACACCCATAGAGTTCTGGTGTTGATCATGTATTGCTCGCGAGAGAGGTTTAGTCAACGGATCTGTGACATTCAGATCCGTATGTACTTTGCAAATATCTATGTCTCCATCTTGAACATTTTCACGGATGGAGTTGAAACGACGCTTGATGTGCCTGGTCTTCTTGTGAAACCTGGGCTCCTTGGCAAGGGCAATAGCTCCAGTGTTGTCACAGAAGAGTTTGATCGGCCCCGACGCATTGGGTATGACTCCTAGGTCGGTGATGAACTCCTTCACCCAAATAGCTTCATGCGCTGCCTCCGAGGCTGCCATGTACTCCGCTTCACATGTAGATCCCGCCACGAGGCTCTGCTTGCAGCTGCACCAGCTTACTGCTCCACCATTCAACATATACACTTATCCGGTTTGTGACTTAGAGTCATCCAGATCTATGTCGAAGCTAGCATCGACGTAACCCTTTACGGCGAGCTCTTCATCACCTCCATAAACGAGAAACATGTCCTTTGTCCTTTTCAGGTACTTCAGGATATTCTTGACCGCTGTCCAGTGTTCCTTGCCGGGATTACTTTGGTATCTTCCTACCAAACTTACGGCAAGGTTTACATCAGGTCTGGTACATAGCATGGCATACATAATAGATCCTATGGCTGAAGCATAGGGGATGACACTCATCTCTTCTTTATCTTTTGCCGTGGTCGGGCATTGAGCCGAGCTCAATCTCACACCTTGCAATACAGGCAAGAACCCCTTCTTAGACTGATCCATTTTGAACTTCTTCAAAATCTTATCAAGGTATGTGCTTTGTGAAAGACCTATGAGGCGTCTCGATCTATCTCTATAGATCTTGATGCCTAATATATAAGCAGCTTCTCCAAGGTCCTTCATTGAAAAACACTTATTCAAGTAGGCCTTAATGCTGTCCAAGAATTCTATATCATTTCCCATCAAGAGTATGTCATCTACATATAATATGAGAAATGCTGCAGAGCTCCCACTCACTTTCTTGTAAACGCAGGCTTCTCCGTAAGTCTGCACAAACCCAAACGCTTTGATCATCTCATCAAAGCGAATGTTCCAACTCCGAGATGCTTGCACCAGCCCATAAATGGATCGCTGGAGCTTGCATACTTTGTTAGCATTCTTAGGATCGACAAAACCCTCCGGCTGCATCATATACAGTTCTTCCTTAAGATGCCCGTTAAGGAATGCCGTTTTGACGTCCATCTGCCATATCTCATAATCATAGTATGCGGCAATTGCTAACATGATTCGGACGGACTTAAGCTTCGCTACGGGAGAGAAAGTCTCATCGTAGTCAATCCCTTGAACTTGCTGATAACCCTTAGCGACAAGTCGAGCTTTATAGATGGTGACATTACCATCCACGTCCGTCTTCTTCTTAAAGATCCATTTGTTTTCTATCGCTCGCCGATCATCGGGCAAGTCAGTCAAAGTCCATACTTTGTTTTCATACATGGATTCTATCTCGGATTTCATGGCTTCAAGCCATTTGTTGGAATCTGGGCCCGCCATTGCTTCTTCATAGTTCAAAGGTTCACCGTTGTCTAACAACATGATTTCCAGGACAGGGTTGCCATACCACTCTGGTGTGGAACGTGTCCTTGTGGACCTACGAAGTTCGGTAGAAACTTGATCAGAAGTACCTTGATCATCATCATTAATTTCCTCTCTAGTTGGAGTAGGCATCACAGGAACATTTTCCTGAGCTGCACTACTATCCTATTCAAGAGGTAGTACTTCATCGAGTTCTACTTTCCTCCCACTTACTTCTTTCGAGAGAAACTCTTTTTCTAGAAAGGATCCGTTCTTGGCAACAAAGATCTTGACCTCGGATCTTAAGTAGAAGGTATACCCAATGGTTTCTTTAGGCTATCCTATGAAGACGCATTTTTCCGACTTGGGTTCGAGCTTTTCAGGTTGAAGTTTCTTGACATAAGCATCGCATCCCCAAACTTTTAGAAACGACAGCTTAGGTTTCTTCCCAAACCATAATTCATACGGTGTCGTCTCAACGGATTTAGACGGTGCCCTATTTAAAGTGAATGTAGCTGTCTCTAGAGCGTATCCCCAAAATGATAGCGGTAAATCGGTAAGAGACATCATAGATCGCACCATATCCAATAGAGTGCGATTACGACGTTCGGACACACCGTTACGCTGAGGTGTTCCAGGCGGCATGAGTTGTGAAACGATTCCACATTTTCTTAAGTGTGTACCAAATTCGTGACTTAAATATTCTCCTCCATGATCCGATCGTAAGAATTTTATCTTTCGGTCATGTTGATTCTCTACTTCATTCTGGAATTCCTTGAACTTTTCAAAGGTCTCAGATTTGTGTTTCATCAAGTAGACATACCCATATCTACTCAAGTCATCACTGAGAGTGAGAACATAACGATATCCTCCGCGAGCCTCAACGCTCATTGGACCGCACACATCGGTATGTATGATTTCCAACAAGTTGGTTGCTCGCTCCATTGTTCCGGAGAACGGAGTCTTGGTCATCTTGCCCATGAGGCATGGTTCGCATGTGTCAAATGATTCATAATCAAGAGACTCTAAAAGTCCATCAGCATGGAGCTTCTTCATGCGCTTGACACCAATGTGACCAAGGCGGCAGTGCCACAAATATGTGGGACTATCCTTATCAACTTTACATCTTTTGGTATTCACACTATGAATATGTGTAGTATTACGTTCGAGATTCATTAAGAATAAACCATTGACCATCGGGGCATGACCATAAAACATATCTCTCATATAAATAGAACAACCATTATTCTCGGATTTTAATGAGTAGCCATCTCGCATCAAACGAGATCCAGATACAATGTTCATGCTTAAACTTGGCACTAAATAACAATTGTTGAGGTTTAAAACTAATCCCGTAGGTAAATGTAGAGGTAGCGTGCCGACGGCGATCACATCGACCTTGGAACCATTTCCGACGCGCATCGTCACCTCGTCCTTCGCCAGTCTCCTCTTATTCCGCAGCTCCTGCTGTGAGTTACAAATGTGAGCAACGGCACCGGTATCAAATACCCAGGAGTTACTACGAGTACTGGTAAGGTACACATCAATTACATGTATATCAAATATACCTTTAGTGTTGCCGGCCTTCTTGTCTGCTAAGTATTTGGGGCAGTTCCGCTTCCAGTGACCCTTCCCCTTGCAATAAAAGCACTCAGTTCCAGGCTTGGGTCCATGCTTTGACTTCTTCCCGGCAACTGGCTTACCGGGCGCGGCACCATCTTTGCCGTCCTTCTTGAAGTTCTTCTTACCCTTGCCCTTCTTGAACTTAGTGGTCTTATTGACCATCAACACTTGATGTTCTTTCTTGATTTCAACCTCTGCCGACTTCAGCATTGAAAATACTTCAGGAATGGTCTTCACCATCCCTTGCATATTGTAGTTCATCACGAAGCTCTTGTAGCTTGGTGGGAGCGACTGAAGGATTCTGTCAATGACCGCCTCATTCGGGAGGTTAATGTCTAGCTGGGACAGGCGGTTGTGCAACCCAGACATTTTGAGTATATGCTCACTGACAGAACTATTTTCCTCCATCTTACAACTATAGAACTTGTCGGAGACTTCATATCTCTTGACCCGGGCATGAGCTTGGAAAACTAGTTCCAGCTCCTCGAACATCTCATATGCTCCGTGTTGCTCAAAACGCTTTTGGAGCCCCGGTTCTAAGCTGTAAAGCATGCCGCACTGAACGAGGGAGTAATCATCAGCACGAGACTGCCAAGCATTCATAATGTCTTGGTTCTCTGGGACGGGAGCGTCACCTAGCGGTCCTTCTAGGACATATTGTTTCCTGGCAGCTATAAGGATGATCCTCAGGTTCCGGACCCAGTCTGTATAGTTGCTGCCATCATCTTTCAGCTTGGTTTTCTCTAGGAACGCGTTGAATTTCATGTTGACATGAGCATTGGCCATTTGATCTATAAGACATATTATGCAAAAGTTTTAGACTAAGTTCATGATAATTAAGTTCATCTAATCAAATTATTTAATGAACTCCCACTCAGATTTGACATCCCTCTAGTCATCTAAGTGTTACACGATCCGAGTCGACTAGGTTGTGTCCGATCATCACATGAGACGGACTAGTCATCATCGGTGAACATCTCCATGTTGATCGTATCTTCCATACGACTCATGTTCGACCTTTCGGTCTCTGTGTTCCGAGGCCATGTCTGTACATGCTAGGCTCGTCAAGTTAACCCTAAGTGTTCTGCATGTGTAAATCTGTCTTACACCCGTTGTATGTGAACGTAAGGATCTATCACACCCGATCATCACGTGGTGCTTCGAAACGACGAACTTTAGCAACGGTGCACAGATAGGGGGAACACTTTCTTGAAATTATTATAAGGGATCATCTTATTTACTACCGTCGTTCTAAGTAAACAAGATGCATAAAACATAATAAACATCACATGCAATTATATAAAGTAGTGACATGATATGGCCAATATCATATAGCTCCTTTGATCTTCATCTTCGGGGCTCCATGATCATCTTGTCACCGGCATGACACCATGATCTCCATCATCGTGTCTTCATGAAGTTGTCACGCCAACGACTACTTCTACTTCTATGGCTAACGCGTTTAGCAATAAAGTAAAGTAATTTACATGGCGTTCTTCAATGACACGCAGGTCATACAAAAAATAAAGACAACTCCTATGGCTCCTGCCGGTTGTCATACTCATCGACATGCAAGTCATGATTCCTATTACAAGAACATGATCTCATACATCACAATATATCATTCATCATTCATCACAACTTCTGGCCATATCACATCACATGACAATTGCTGCAAAAACAAGTTAGACGTCCTCTAATTGTTGTTGCATCTTTTACGTGGCTGCAATTGGGTTCTAGCAAGAACGTTTTCTTACCTATGAATAACCACAACATGATTTTGTCAACTTCTATTTACCCTTCATAATGACCCTTTTCATCGAATCCGCTCCAACTAAAGTGGGAGAGACAGACACCCGCCAGCCACCTTATGCAACTAGTGCATGTTAGTCGGTGGAACCGGTCTCACGTAAGCGTACGTGTAAGGTTGGTCTGGGCCGCTTCATCCCACAATACCGCTGAAGCAAGATAAGACTAGTAGCGGCAAGAAAGTTGACAAGATCTACGCCCACAACAAAATTGTGTTCTACTCGTGCAATAGAGAACTACGCATAGACCTAGCTCATGATGCCACTGTTGGGGAACGTTGCAGAAAATTAAATTTTTTCCTACGGTTTCACCAAGATCCATCTATGAGTTCATCTAAGCAACGAGTCAAGGGAGTGAGTTTGCATCTACATACCACTTGTAGATCGCGTACGGAAGCGTTCGAGGGAGCGGTGATGATGGAGTCGTACTCGACGTGATTCAGATCACCGATGACCAAGTGTTGAACGGACATCACCTCCGTGTTCAACACATGTACGGTACGGGCGACGTCTCCTCCGTCTTAATCCAGCAAGGAGGAAGGAGAGGTTGAGGAAGACAGCTCCATCGGCAGCACGACGGCGTGGTGTTGGTGGAGAAGCAGCACTCCGACAGGGCTTCGCCAAGCTCGTGACGGAGAAGGAGAGGTGTTGGGGAGGGGAGGGGCTGCGCCTTGGCTTGTCTATGCATCCCTCCCCTCACCCCTCTATTTATAGGGGAAGGGGAAAGGGGGGCCGGCCCCTCTAGATGGGATCTAGAGGGGGACGGCGGCCAGGGAGGGGGGACTTGCCCCCCAAGCAAAGGGGGCGCCCCCTCTAGGGTTCCCCCCCAACCCTAGGCAAATGGGCCCAAGGGGGGGGGGCGCGCCCAGCCCTCCAGGGGCTGACTCCTGCCCCACGCAGCCCATGTGGACCCCCGGGAGGGGTGGCCCCTCTCGGTGGACCCCCGTAACCCTTCCGGTGGCCCCGGTACAATACCAATATGCCCCCGAAACTTTCCGGTGTCCGTTTGACAATTTCCCATATATAAATCTTTACCTCCGGACCCTTCCGGAACTCCTCGTGACGTCCGGGATCTCATCCGGGACTCCGAAAAACATTCGGTATTCACATACAAGTCTTCCTAATAACCCTAGCATCACCGAACCTTAAGTGTGTAGACCCTACGGGTTCGGGAGACATGCAGACATGACCGAGACGGCTCTCAGGTCAATAACCAACAGCGGGATTTGGATAGCCATGTTGGCTCCCACATGCTCCTCGATGATGTCATCGGATGAACCACGATGTCGAGGATTCAAGCAACCCCGTATACTATTCCCTTTGTCAATCGGTATGTTACAAGCCCGAGACTCGATCGTCGGTATCCCAATACCTCGTTCAGTCTCGTAAACGGCAAGTCACTTTACTCGTACCGTAATGCATGATCCCGTGACCAAGCACTTGGTCACTTTGAGCTCATTATGATGATGCATTACCGAGTGGGCCCAGAGATACCTCTCCGTCATACGGAGTGACAAATCCCAGTCTCGATCCGTGTCAACCCAACAGACACTTTAGGAGATACCTGTAGTGTACCTTTATAGTCACCCAGTTACGTTGTGACGTTTGGTACACCCAAAGCACTCCTACGGTATCCGGGAGTTACATGATCTCATGGTCTAAGGAAGAGATACTTGACATTGAAAAAACTCTAGCAAAACGAACTACACGATCTTGTGCTATGCTTAGGATTGGGTCTTGTCCATCACATCATTCTCCTAATGATGTGATCCCGTTGTCAATGACATCCAATGTCCATAGTCAGGAAACCATGACTATCTGTTGACCAACGAGCTAGTCAACTAGAGGCTCACCAGGGACGTATTGTGGTCTATGTATTCACACATGTATTACGATTTCCGGATAATACAATTATAGCATGAATAAAAGACAATTATCATGAACAAGGAAATATAATAATAATGCTTTTATTATTGCCTCTAGGGCATATTTTCAACACAAATCATATCAGTTCAAGACAAAGCAGCAGTGAAAGAATACATAGTGTGGGAAACTACACGGCATAACAAGATTTCAGATGGGTACCACGGGTCTACATGTACAACAACACTATTGGCTCTGTTGTGATGCTAGTAATGTGCATGATATGAAAGTCAACTGTATACACAATTGAAATTGAAATCAACAGAGCTATTGATAAGAGCAAACCTGTTAAAGAAACATGCATGAACATACCTGCTGTGCCATTGGAGTTTCGATTGGATCCTTCAATTTAAAAATAAGTTTGTATCAGTAAATATAGTGATACAAGAGCAAAGCAGTCATAGTTAAAAAAGGCGCGCCTAAGCGAGCGCTTAAGCGCGCCTAGGCTCTAGGCGTTGGCAAAACGCATTGCGCATAACTACACATAATCTGTGCATAACTGCGCATAAGCATGCGCTTTGGTCAGTAAAGCGCAAGGCGGTGGCAAAATGCACAATTAACGCCTAACGCTTTTTTGAACTATGATAGCAATGGAATCTTAAATTAGAACAGTTGTTCTTCAGGTTTAGGCACTTGTTCTACATGAACAGAGTATAGTAAGACACAAGAATAAAATACTTAAAAATAGAAAATGAGCTCATAGACCTTACCACATTCTTGGTTCGGGACCAGTACAGAACAAGGCGTTCCCAGTCATCGTCCAGTAAATGTGTCTCAGGAGAATGTAAGGGAATTTGATGAGTTTCTTTGCCGGTGAAGTACGTTTTCTTAAGGTAATTCTGATACTGCCACCAAGCATTCTTGAAGATAGCAGAGGTATTAGCACAGGTTACCTCTTCCTGAGTTTCCAAATCGGTCCTTCTCTATAGAGAAAAATGGGAAATTTTGCTGTATTATAACCATCATGGAGGTAGGATGTATGGGACGAAGCAAAGTAATTGCCATGAATAACATTACTTACACATAACTCCTGGACAAACACCTGCAACTGGCATTTTCCTTCATCTTCAGTATAATATTTCCAAGATGGGAAGATACACACATATGATTTAACAACATCAAATGCGATAGATGCTAAACTACGACTGGCTGGTTGTGCTTCCTCCACAGGAATAGGCGTACTAACTGGTGGAGTTTGGGTTCGCTGTGATAGTACTGGCCCTTTGGGCACTGGAGCTGCCTTACTAACTGCTGTTGTTTGGGAGCTCTGTGGTGGAGATGGTGCTGTGTCAACAGGAACTGGGTTACTATCGGCTGGGGTTGGGGTTAGATTGGGTGAAGCTGGTTCTCTGTCCATCGCCGTAGGGGTACAATCTGCGAGAGTTTGGGTTATGTGTGGTAGGGCTGGTTCTTGTGCATGTACAACCGGGGTGCTATCTCCACCAAGAGGTAGCACTATTTTATTTGAAGACCGTGTTTTTATTCTGCTAGATACTGGCATCACCCGCTCCAATTCAAATGGCTGATAAACAGGAAACATAGTTGAATGTACAGACATTGTATGAGAGACAGATGCAATAGATAATGTGGAAAAAAGAGGGCTTGAAATAGTTGACATGCATATTGTTTAACTAAAATGGACAGCATGACATAATTTCACATATATGATGTCTATCTAAACTGGATAGCATAGCATAGCATAATTCAAAGATATGATGATTAACTAAATAGGATCACATGACATAATTCACCTACATGTTATCTAAGTAATCAGGATCGCATCATTTAATTCACATATGTGATTTATATGCTAAACAGAGGGCATTCGATATGATGTCTGAACTAAGAACATGGTGTTGAATATTGTGTATATGATGTCTAAACTATGCAATGCAAGACACCGTATGCATGATATGAGCAGTATAACCGTGCCAAGTTAGAGCATACACCTCAGTGGGGGAATATGACTGGTCATCTGTCTCTGAATCCATCTCTGAGGAGCTATCGGGACCCAACAAGAGATCTGCTTCGACAGGTAGCACTGTCTGCTCTGAAGGCCTTGTGTTCACTCCAGATTTTTCCATCTCCCACCCAAATGGTTGATTCATAGGAAGAGTAGTTTAATGTACAAACATTGTCGACAAATGGAAATGTAATGAAGAAAAGGATGGGCAAGATATCATTCAAATATATGATGTCTGGTTAAACAGGATGGCATTGCACATTTCACATATATTATGGCTAGCTAAAAGACATGAGACTGCATAATACCCATATATGATATAGAAACTAAACAGGTGGCATTACAGAACATGTCTAAACTAAGCAGATGACATATATGATGTCAAAAGTACGCATTGCAAGGCAACATATGCATGATATGACTAACATCATCATGCGAAGGTAGAGCAAACACCTTGGGGGGTAAATAGGAGTGGTCAGCGGCGTCTGAATACGCCTCAGAACATATATCTTCCTCTGGATTACAATCTGGAGAGGGGTGGGGAGGGTTTGCCATTGAACCCACCATGGAGCGATGTCTGCATGACATTGTATTGCCGTGCAAAACTCTTCTCTTTTTCTCTACATGTTCAGCATGACTGTGTACAATATCTGACATGCATATGAAAAAAATATGGTGAGATTATGTAAGGAGAGCATGCAGAAATTTAGAGTGATGGTAACAACCAGTGGATCGACGTTTTTCCGTTGAACCAAAATAGCCCTAATGGATCGACATGAATGTATAGTAATAACTGACGCAACAAGTGTACAACCTCTTTGCCGTAGCCGTGTCGACCTCAACATCATTGGGTTGGTCGCTGAAGCAGTTGAGGCAGAGGTGGCTGTCGGAGGTGTGGAGGAAGATCTGAGGAATCTGGAGACGGTGTCCAGGGCACTGCTCTGTTGTGATGGATCGTTCTATTGTTGGAGCAGCTCCAGTGAGCCGTAAGACGTCAATGCTGAAGCAGCACAAGACAGACATCGTCAATCTCAAGTGGGATTCGAATAGCATCTCCAATAGATGATGAAAAATGGATGTAAAATTGACATCACCAAAAACCACCTGACTACAACAGATGAGGTAAAAACTGTTAACTATGAACTTAACTGTCGAAACTAAAATGAACTATGGAATCTGAATGCTACTGTCGAAACTGAACGCAATGGTAGCAGAGAGACACTTGACATGTAGTTTAGGGAGGGCCTACAGTTCATCTTCAACCTGCACACCCCTGAGCCGCCTGCTACCACCGGCCGAACCGCCGGCCCCAGTGCCGCCTCGCCGCCCCGAAACAACTCGCCACCGCCGCCCCGGCCAGCCCTCTAGCCCCCCCACCCTGAAACCTAAGATAGATAGTGGGGTACCTCTCCGGTGAGCCCCCATCCCCGTTGCGGGTGGTTCTTCCTTAACTCCGGCAAGCCCCCCCAACCCCTGAAAATTGACTAACCCAAAAGTCGATTCAGTCGACTAAAGTGTGGCTTAATCGGAGCAGAGCAGCAACACGAGCGAGGGGAGAGCAGCAGCAGCAGCTGGGCGAGCGAGCGAGCGAGCGAGCGAGAGCCGGAGCAGCAGCAGCAGCGCGAGCGAGCGAGCAAGAGCCAGAGCAGTAGCAGCAGATCCAGCTGGTATGGCCATCGCCGCCGAAGGGTCCTCGCACTAGGGGAGAGCCGCCTGGAGATGTCGCCCGCGGCACCGGCTTCAAGGTAGCCGCTCCATGGCGGCGTGGGATGGAGCACCGTCGGCACCGGGAGGTCGAGTTAAGGAGAAGGTACAATGCGATGAGTGTACAACCTCTTTGGTGGCGCTGAGTAGGCCTCGGCTTCGTCCGAGGAGTCGGTGAGGATGCTGTGGTTCCAGTGGAGCAGGTTAAGGTGGCGCTGTTGGGATGGAGCAGCCGCGATAGACGAGGCGATCGTCGGAGCAGCTCCTTGGAGGTGGAGGACGGGCTGCTGAACCGGCGGGACGACGAGATGGACGACGGATCCTCATCCGGGGAGGTGGACGAGGGACGTCGAGCTATTGCGGTGGATGACATCGTCGGGGAAGAGGCTCCGGCTGGGCAGCGGTGACGTGGCGGACGGAGGAGGGTGGGGTTTCGCGGCTGGAGCGGAGAGGTTATGGTGGCCTGGGATTTCGAATGGCGAAAAGGGGGCAATGGGAGGGCGTGAAGCATGACTTAGGGACACGCTTGTCCAAAATGTCGGGTGTGTTACAAAAGTACCCCCCACCGATTTGAACTAGCGGCCCTTTTGGCTCAGGGTTAGAAGGGGGATTTCGCGTGTCGGGATTTGGCAGCTGGAGGGAGTTTTCGCGCGCGTTGTAATTTCGGGATAGCAAGGCGTGGGTTGTGAAGGCACCAGTTTTGGGAGCACGATATCTGAATTTTCGGGATATAACAAGATGCAGGTTGAATTTTAGGGACAAGCCTAACGTGTAGTAATATTGTACTTTTTTTGACTGCATAGTAATATTGTACTTGTACGTACCAAATCAATTCGCACTTCCCTCAACCAAAAAGAAAATGAAAAAAATAAAACTATTCACACCACACAAAGAGAGAGTCTTACCCCGTTTTACTATACAAATGCTATTCAAAGCTACTCCCTCCTTCCATCTATATAGGGCCTAATGCGTTTTTCGATGCTAACTTTGACCAAATATTAGAGCAATGATATATGACATGCAACTTACACAAAGCACACCGTTAACTTCGTTTGTGAAAGGTTCTTTCAATGATATAATTTTCACATTGTGCATGTCATGTACTATTAATCTTCTCAATAGTCAACGGCGGTCTTAAAAATCTCATTACGCCCTATATAGATGGAAGGAGGGAGTATGAATCCATGTTATGTCCGATTAATTTTTTCCACTTTGCTGTATAATGCATGTAACCTACTCATACCAACATTTTAGTGCATTCCAAATGTCTATACCACCGCTGCAATTCGAACTAAATTTGAATTCGTTTCTCTATTTCAATAAGAATCTACAATCATGATTGTTGCCAACTTCAACCATCATAGTTTCCTTGCTATCCGCCAGATATAAATCGGACGGCCTATAATGCAGGATGGCAGGCACACCATCATCAACAACTCCATTTTTTTATAAGAGTAGAGATAAAATATATTAAATGTAGTATAACATGTTCATAAACACACCATGTGTATCACCGTTATATATATTCACACATACGTCGGTTTAAAACACTATGATAAATTCTTCAAATATCTGAATTCGCTTTTTATAATGAAGTATATATGATCTCTATTCGTCTTTTACACCCACACAACCCTCTTATCTTTGTAGCTAGCGCTAACTTTCTCTTGTGCATGCACATGCCCGCATCTCTCTCACCCTCCCTCAACATTCTCTAGCTCCATCGCGAAAATTCGTCTTTTCACTTTAGGTCATTCACCCACGGTGTGTGTAGGCCCCCAGCTCCTTGTTTACGGCACACATCGATCGATATGCCTCTCTAGCCAGGTGTGCCTAGCACAAACACAAGCTTCCCCTCTTCTCTTGTCACCGTCCCTGCCTCACTCCCACCACTCTTTTCATCGTTCTCGTACTCGCACACTCCTCCCCGCTCGATATAGTATGCCTCTCGTACCACCTCCTACATGCATCCCTCTATCTCTATCCTTCTCCTCGTGCCTCGTTTGCTTCTAACACACACATGCATGTATACCGATCGATCTCCCAACATATACCTGGATCGACTTTAACTACCCCCCATCGATCGACGTACCTCACAAGTCATGTCTCTCCTTTCTCTAACAAAGGGCGATTGATCTTCCTATGTAGTTATGTCTGCTTACCACAGCCACATCGTCCCCCCTCATCATTCGTGCATGCCTCCTGACCCGTCTCTCACACGCACGTGCATAGACAACAAACAGCCATCTCCTCTCTTATTGATATTGCGGGCGTGCCCTCCGTTTGTCTAGCAAGCCTATCCCACCATTTGTTAGAAGCAACTCCACTACCACCCCCTCCAACACTCTAGCTCTGTCTCTCTCCCAACCTTATTCCTCTCATGCACATATGCATGGATGCCGATCGATCTCCCTTAATACATGAGGCAGATCGATCTCCTTAATACATGAGGCAGGCCTCTCTCCTCCTCCACACATATACCAGCCATTGTACCTCTATAGTTAATTGGGCCTCCCTCTTCCCCCACCACACACCGATAGTCGAGCGCTGCAGGTAGGTATCCATGCCATAGAGACAAACCACACATGTCCCCTCTCACGTTCCAGTAGGCCAGCCACTCTATATCTTTGACGTGGGCACACACAAATTCGATGGCACTCTTTATCGATCGCGCGCGCGCGCACACACACACATCATCCCTCTTTTCGATTCTATGGACACCTCAAGCCGGTGATACCTCCACTCTCTTCTCGTGGATCGCCCCCTCTATATATATGTTATATCCATTACTCTATTTCACACACATTGCATATGTTTCATTTTTTGATTGACCCCCCCCCCCAAAAAAAACTCTCAGGAACCCACACACTATATCTCTCTAGGTTTGTATCTCTCTCACACAACCCCACGTAGGTGGTGTACGTATACAAGAAGAGAATAGGTGCACCGTGCATGTACTCACGCTTCGTGCCCAGCCACACCCGCGCGGGTACACGGTGGAGCTCATTTCTTTACGAAATGGCATCCCACGTGCTAATTTGAACGCCTGTAGCGGTTGTTTACCTAGGGAGGTCGTGTACCACGCCTGCACGAAACAAAGTTCGACTTGACGCGTTGTCGTGTTATTTTTAAATAAAGTTATAGCGCTCAATGGCACGTACATAGAATATAAAACGATTTTTATGGAGAAAAAAGTAGTCCGCTCACTATATACAATGGAGCCTTGCGTGCCTGGTTTGTTGCTCTTCAGAGTATCTCACACAAGGCTGCGGTGGCCTCTCTCTCTCTCACCGTTGGTCACTGATCCGGCCGCATCCCGTCCGCTGGGGGAAACGGAGTGCAGTGGCCTCTCTCTCTCTCATCGTTGGTCACTGATCCGGCCGCATCCCGTCCGCCGGGGGAAAGGGAGTGCGGTGGCCTCTCTCTCTCTCTCACTGTTGGTCACTGATCCGGCCGCATCCTGTCCGCCGGGGGAAAGGGAGGAAGTGCATCGTTTCTCCATTCGACGGCGCCGAGGCAGCACGTCCCGATCTGTGGTACACGCCGTTCTCTCTGACCAAGCTCCGGTGTGGCAGGGCCTACGCCACCTGCTCGCAGATTCCGCCCGCTGCCGCTCACCTAGTTACATCCCGACGACCTCCAGGTATCCCCTCTGGCCTTGCTCCACTGCCCATCTTCCCATGTCGCTGCATGTGGATCTTCCATAGTTCTTTGCCCAAAACGTAGCTCGTCCAGCGTACTTTCCATATTGCATTCTCGTCCTCACACCGTCTTAGACAAACACAACCGTGTTGTTATCTTCCCTTAGGGCAAGGAATATGCTTCTTTTTTGTCATCGCGTGTTTCATCAACTGTTATTGGCCAGTAATTGTTTCCTTTCTACCTCTTTTTTGCAAACAGGGCTATCCATTTCACCTTGTTGCTATTGCGACCTTTTGGTGAACTGCACAAATCACTTTTTTCTTAAGAGTGTTTTGTGCAGTTGTACTAAAATGTCACATGGGCAACGTCTCTACATTTCAGTGCAAATGCACAAAGGGAGATTGGTTTTGCTCTATCCTCCTCATCCAACTCCGAGCCTAATCTTCTCCAACTAGTTAGTCTTAAAAGAGACTGCAAAGGTGACTGGCTTCTATTTATGTGTTTATTGTTTCATCAGGAGTCCTCTATTATCGTAATCACACTTAATATCTTTGGAACAGGGACGCTCAGCTCTATTTTAGTGGAACTGCACAAAATGATCGGAATGTTGCATGCTCCAGACATCTACTTTTTTCCCAACATGCCTTGTTGATTTAGACAGAGCTGGGGGGACGTTGCTGCCAATGAAAGCATGGATCAATTTTAATTTAACACCTTCTCACAACTCTGTCTTCAGTTGTGATGTAATTATTAGCTCTGATCTGCTAATAATTGACATGCATTAGCAAGGAAGTTAGTTTTTTATTGTTTCCGAAAGAGCATCGATGGCAAGACACGCGAAACAGAAGCTGAAAGCTCACACCATTGTACAATTTCATGTCTCGCTGGAAAATTATTTGTATAATATGTCAATTATGTAAACAAATGATGGAAGCTTGATAGCATTGCCAGAAGCCTCTTCATCATCTGGGTCCATGTGCCATGCACAAAATTATACTCCTTCGTTCCTAAATATTTGTCTTTTTACAAATTTCAAACGGGCATATTTTAGAGTGTAGATTCACTCATTTTGCTTCGTATGTGTACTCCCTCCGTTCCTAAATATTCTATTCGTCTTTCTAGAGATTTCAACAAGTGACTACATACGGAGCAAAATGAGAGAATCTACACTCTAAAATATGTATATACATCCGTATGTGCCAGTCCATTTGAAATCTCTAAAAAGACAAATATTTGAGTAGTCACTCGTTGAGATCTCTAGAAAGACAGATATACTCCAGAGTATATTTAAGAACCGAGGGGGTAGTGCACAACCGCATGGGAGACTCAGCCCGGTCGTTGCGCCGCACTAATAGTGAGCAATGAGCAGTCAAATCGTAAGCCCCACCTTTCCCACTGTAAGTTGCTCTGAAGAAGCAACCATCAATACACTCTTCTTTGAATCCGCTCATATTACTCCATCCGACACTGTTTATATAGCGCGCTTCAGAAAAAAGAAAAAAGATCTGTGGGACCAAGGCGACTAGCGATCGGCCTGAAAAATAGCATTGGTAGTTATAGCACGGCGTCTATTACTAGTAGAGGGAATAATGCGTACACACATGCATGCAGTGCTTCCACCCCGGGTACACACATGCATGCACTTACTCCATTCCGTAGTTACATGGAGAGAAAATTGTGGACTTGATTGCGGTTACCACGCCCTAATTAATTGAGCATTAAACCAAATGTGTCTAAAGTCTCTCTGGTGGTGGAAATGCATTGAGAGAAATGCATCATAATGAAGCGCGCCCTGTAAACTGTGACGGAGGGAGGAGTAGTACGTATGAAGGTTCAAAACCAAGTACGCGTATGGCCAGTCGGTCAACACACCTCCTCTTGGCATATCACTGACATGTGGGACATGAGTGTGAGCAAACCGATCTCAATTGACGGCAAAGAGCCAACCCGCCATTCCTTGAGAGAGACGAGGAGCGAGAACACACAGACGGGTTCACATGGAGGCCAAGATATATTCGGGCATGGTTGGTTGATTGATATCACTCATTACATGTTGATGTTGGGCTGCCGTTTTCCTCCCTTCTCCGGAATAAACGTGTACTTTATCAGAGATAAAAAGAAATAAGAGTACAAACGCTCCACCATGCGGTTCTAGTAGTAGTACTACTCGTACTACTGCGCTTGGCTCTTCGCCTCTTCGTGAAGTCGAACAATGATGGTACTCCGCATGTTGGGTACTACAGTGTATGCCTCTGACAATCTGACACCGAATGGACTGTTGCATGTCCACCGAGGGTAGGTTGCATTAGTCAAAAGGCGTAAGCGAGCTTCACCTTGTCCTGCAAGCTTCTCCTCGTTCTGCGAGTTGACGGGACACACCAAAAAGTAGTCCTAGTCCATACTCCCTCCTTTCCGGTTAATATGGCTCAATCCTTTTTGCGGGTAAATTAGAGAGCTTTATTCATATATAAGCATTCTTAGGACGATCAGCCAAGACACTGGTCACTAGGAAGCGAGGTACCCTGCAAAAAAAGAAGTAGGAAGCGAGGTGTTTCATCAAGCCAGCTCTCGGCCATATTCAAAGTGCAGCAAGCACGGTTCGCACGAAGATGCGCCGCAAGGTTTGCTGACCTGTTTACATGCTGAGTAACAAAAAAAGAGGAAATATTACCGAGTTCTACTATTTGTAACAGGATATGAGCCAGAATTAAGCAAGAATTGTGGCGAGTGTTCCATGCAATCAACTTCCATTATCACATGCTAGAACCCTCGAAGATAACCAAATGTGTTGAAGATTGCTTTATCACATTTTAAAATTATAATAAGAGTGCAGACGCTCCTCCATCCGGTTCCTAGTACGTACTAGTATAGTATGTACCTTTATAGACTATATTAGTAAACTTTGCGCTTGGCTGTTCGCCTATTCGGGAAGTCGAACAATAGTAGCACTAGTAGTATACTGTATGCTTCTGGCAATCTGACACCGAATTAACTGTTGCACGTCCACCACCTGAGCAAGGGAGAGCTTGCATTAGTCAAAAGTTTCTCCTTGTCCCGTGAGCCACCGCGCGCAAGTAATGCTAGTCCATACTGCCTCCTCTCCGATTAATATGGATTAATCTCAAACGAGATAAATACACTGTCTGTCACTGTATATTTTTAAAAATACGGTCAGTGGACTTCATAATACGCTCATTGCGCTCAATATATATATTTTCCGGTGTTTATACGGTCACTAGCTCACCCTGACTGAGTATGTGTGTGCATGCACGTGTAGGTTGAGCACTTAGCGTGACCGTGTGTGTTCCGTCGTGTGCTCGGACATGCATGCATTAGGGCATCGCGCGCGTTTTTGCGTCCATGTGTATGTGTGACTGTTGCATACACGTAGGGGGAGTACATGTAGGGGCCACTAAGGAGCAGTCAAATCACACAATAAATCACGTCTGTCGTGTTCGTGTCTCACCCTCCTCCACGGCTCGACCCCACACGGTCGCTCGTCATGCCACTCACCGCAAACCGAGTATACGATAACTTTCCCGCCTGCTTGTCGATGGATCGCGCCATGGAGTACTACTAGCACTACTGGAAGATATTGACGAGTTGGGGGAGGACAGCTAGCTGTAGCACGGACTCCCAAAAACTTTTTACATGCATGTTGTAGCCGGCTATTGCAACCTTTGAACGCGGAGCAGCAGCGTGCACCCGGAAGCGGCGCGGGCGACGCTCTCTCGGCCGGCGTGCCACTTCAATGCCGGCGCTAGTGAGAGGTTGCGTCCGCTCTGGCCGGACATGAATGCGGCACTGACCGTTTCGGGCGGGAAGCACGCGCGGGTGATGAAGAGGGTTCGGGTTGGTCAGGACCGGCCATGGCAGCGGTCCGGCCGTGCGCAAACAAGAGATGTTGTACGTTAATATTGCTGCGTATATAATTAACAACATGAATAATGTGCCAGTTGGACAAATATGATTGGAGATGGAGATGGAAATGGAATTTTACGTAAACACGGATATGCATGTCTATGTCTATGTGTGTGCGCGACGACTCTCGCGACCTGGAAGCGGGGGCGTGTTTTTGATCGAGTTTTCTTTCTTGGTACGTTAGAAAATCAGTTTGTCCAATTCACATCTAGATGTTATTTAAGGATATCACATCTAAGCTCCCACAAGTATATAATGTAGCAACAAGAAACAAAAAAAACTAGGACAAAAAAAAGACCACAAACTATCGATGCTCATGGTCGCGCCTCATGGTTGCGTCGGCTGGTGAAGCTGATCGATTTTCAATGAAAAACAAGCTGTCTTCCATCAGTGCTCTTTGCTTGTTACACACAAAGATGATATCCTTCGTCAGTTCACCTTGGTTGCGTTGGAGACGCAGTCGTCTTTCACGTTGGTGCAATTTTATCACACAATTGGCTATGAACCAAATGTTTCCTCGAAGAAGGATCGACGTTGGTACTAAGAGCATAAGTTTTGTATTGATTTCTAAGCCTTCTCACAACTTTGTCTCCAGCTCCCCTGTAATTTTATTTGTCCAGCTATTAACTTTGATTTAAAAAATGGTGTGGACTAAAAACCCGGATGGACGTAGTAGCCCTCCATTTTTATTTACTCCGCATATTAGATTTGACTGAAGTCAAACTTTGTAATACTCTCAAACCTTTCCGATAATTGAAATTAAAATTCTTTATTTGTACACACTCTCACACGTTTCCGATAATTTGGCGCATGTGTGGTTGTTCACTTAAGGGAGGGTAGTGTACCACACGTGAAGGACATGAAGTGCGACCAGGACGCGTGGGCGTGGATTCTTAGTTCATCGGAAGTAGTACTCCCTCTGTACATTAAATAAAGAGTTTCGTTTCGTACTTACACAATTTAAAATGATTGTTATGGAGAGAATAAGAAAACCACTCCACTATATATTAGTCGTATACACACGAGAGTACTATATGGACGTAGCTTCATTGACTTAGTGCACCTGCCTTTGGGTTTATGACAGGTGGGCCCAAAATGTGGCTGGCTCACCTGTCATACAGCCAAAAGCAGATGGACTGAAGGCACCGGAGCTCAGTCTGTACTACATTAGTATATATATATATAAGCGGGAGCCTCAATGCTTGTTCGCTAGGGTTTGCAATCTCCACACGCTCGCCGCAATACATATATATTACACACTGGAGGCTCAGCGTTCATTTGCTAGGGTTTGCTATATTCAGTCTCTCACCCTCTCTTCACCAGATCTAAACAAGACTGCATTGGCCTCTTGTCTCTCTCGCCCCTCACAGCTGGTGAAGGAGGCATCCGTATCCCGTCGCACCGGGAAGAGGAGGAGGTGCAGCGTTAACTCTATCGCCTTCGGCGAGGGAGGCAATCCACTGCCGGCTGCGCTATTCTCTTTCACCCAGCGCCTGTGCGGGAGGGCCACCGACCCCTTCTTCCTTGCTGCCGTACATAGTGTGGGCAGATCCGGCCTCCGGCCGCACGCCTTGCCACATCCCAACGACCCTAAGGTATAAGTTTCTTTGAAACCGTCGTTGCTCTAGCTGCATGTGGATCTTTTTCTATCTGTAGTCAAATCTAGGTCTTGGTTCAAAGAGGAAAGAAAGGTGCGGTGGGGTGGAGCATGAATCTAGGACGTGGTTCAATGAGGAAAGTAGGGAGGAAAAGTAGTATAGACTGGCTATCCAGCCGCTTTGTTGGTCGAAAAGGGAAAAAGGGGGTAACCCAGTAGACACATCTGTAAGGAACCAATCTCTTTGTTGAAAAGGGAAAGAAACTGGGGGGGGGGGTTGGGTAGTTTGTGCAGGACTAGATTTGCTGCCCTCACATAGGAAAAAAGTTCAAAGAGAACAAATATGGGACCAACACAGATATGCTGCTTGGATACATACTCTGCATCACCCATTTATACATGTGGACGCACATGGTGCTAGCATGTCCCATACAACTATTTTGCTGTTGTTAATCTAAGAATGCCGCCGGAAAATTGAAGCAATGCCACTGTTAAAAGTAAATTACATTTTTAACGAATGTTGTTTCAAGAGTGGCTCTGTTAATATGAATCAATGCTACCGTTTTAGAAATGCTACTATCCTACTTTGTTTTCCATCCAAGATAAGTTAGATGCTTCTTTTTGTCACAGTTTGTTTCATCCTCCTTTATCGGCAAGTAATTGTTTCCTTTTTTGCCTCTGTTAAAACAGGGGTATCGATTCAACTTGTTGCTATTGCGACATTTTACTTCGCTACTCGAAACACTTATGTTTTAAGAGTGTTTTGTGCAGTTCAATTTGAATGTCACACCGGTGACTTTGCTTAATTTTGGTGGAACTGCACAAAAGGAGATCGAGATTTGTTTCCATTGTTCCTGTCGAGTTGTTTCAAATCTTAGTCTCTACCACATGATATCTATTCAACTTGTTGCTATTGCGACATTTTGCTTCGCTACGCGAAACACTTTGCTTGATTTCAGTGCAACTGCACAAAATGAGATTGGATTTCCTATTCGTGTTAGCAGATTCATATTTTATCCTGGTGTTCTCATGAAAGGTCAACATGCCTTCATCCACATGATTGTGCAGTGTGCTTTGAGATGTTGTGCTACTTGTATTGGTACTGTTTTAAGTAAATGTTGAATTGAAGCTATTGTATTGCTGTCTTTTCCCATTAAGTAGTGAAAAAAAATGGGACCAACCCAGACATGATGCTTGTTGCTTTGTTACAACAAACTCTACATCACCCCCTTTATAAGTAGATGGAAGCACATATTGTTATTGCGCCCACTCTCCCCTGGAACTGTTTATGCTTTTCGTTAATCTAATGCCGCTGGTAAAATTAAGCAATGCCACTCTCAGAATTAATTAACTCTGAATCTTAGTTCAAAACTGCAACACTTGTTAGGAATGTTACTATCCTGCTTTGTAGTTCTTTATACATGTTTAACCAAGGTATTGTTAAGATAATGTCTCTTTAAAAATGAATCAGTTGCATTGTTTTAGGAATGGTACTTTTCTGCTTTGTAGTTCTTTATACATGTTGAACCAAGGCATTGTTAAGATAATGTCTCAGTCAATAAGAATGAATCACACTGATGGAGAATTGCTCCTCTCCTGCTTTGTTTCCCATTAAGACAAGTCATCAACCGTTATTTCTCAGTAATTGTTTCCCTTATACCTATTGGTGCTTACAGGGATATCAAAATTAAAGCTCGGTTTTATTCCGACTTTGATTTTAGTTGAACTGCACAAAAGGAGCCAATGTGTCCAAGGCAAACTGCCGCGTTAGTGCTTCCAGTTGGTCGTTCCACTTTCCAGAAAGAAGCAGTCACTGGATGCGGTACATTACAGAAGGAATGACCGAGAAGCTTTACAGAGTATTATTAGACACCGGTGACAAGACTAGTCTGCAGAGACCATTGGCAATTTAACAACACGTGGAGTGCCCTGGGCAAAAAGTGCCCAAACAAGTACAAGAAGCTAAGACAGGACATGATCATAGGCATTACATATTTTGAATGGGAAAAGCTTGTCAAAGTTTAATCATTGATGTTAGCAAGAAGACGTTAGTTTAATATATTGGAATTGGAAAACCTTGTCAAAATTTGCTCATTGATGTTAGCAAGAAGACATTAGTTTAATATATTGGAATTGGAAAACCTTGTCAAAATTTGCTCATTGATGTTAGCCAGAAGACATGCATTTGATATTTTTGAGTGGGACGCCCTTGCTGTGAGCAGCGTCGAGTGTTTTTTCCTATTCCTGTGTTCAGTTTAGAAGTAAATAGTTACTCTGCTGAGATATTCCTGTGTTAAGAGTTTGTTCTGAATATTGTCTATGTAATGCCAGGCCTTGTGTTTGATTGCAAAGTTGAGCTTGGAATGTTGTGGTATGCAGCATCACGAGCTGTTCACCGTGCCTCCTGAGAATAATGCTTCGTATTGTTTTGCATGTCGATCTAATGCCAGTGATTTGCTTGTTAAGAAGATCATCGTCTTCTGTTGTTTCCGTGCGTAAGAAGTTCATCGTCTGATGTTTCATTCATAGCCTATATGACATGTCGGGTAGGTTAGACGTGAAACCATATGATCTTCCGACCAACTCATGATATTAGGCCGTGATTGGATCGTCGTTTTCCAACCAAAACCGCTTGTAAAACTGACGCTTGTAAAGTAAAGCAGATGGTCTCGGGCAAAGGCGCTTGGTTGGTCGATTTCGACTAGTAAAATATCGGAAGTACTTCTCACACAATAAAAACGCTGAACGACATTCGGACGATTGCTAATCTAGCCGTTAGCTGCTGTTTTAGCCTTGCCCATGGATGGCATGATACACACGTCGCGCATGTATCGTCTGGTAATGTCGTCTATATAGCAATGCTCGTAAAATATACACTGGTCTCTCAAATTACACGCGTAACCAGCCGATTTTACTTACAAACCTCGGGCCTTCCGATGACGAGTAAATTACACTTGTATGTTAATACAAGTTTAAAATAAACCAGAGCTCCCAAGCGCGGCCTTACCGTTTCATGTCGTCTCAGTTTCTCGAAGGTGCTCATAGGTGTCCGATGATCCTGGCTTCCTAAATGAGCAGCGGGCGCTGTATCAGACCTCCGTAGGGACCGCGAGGCCCTCTCTATTGTCCTTTGAGTTGTTGCGCTCACCGTGGCGTCGAGCATTGTTAACATGGTCAACGAACATGAGGATTCAGGAGATGAACTTTATTTTGACTGGATGACACTAGGGACCCACTAGGGCCATAGCCGTACGTACGCAAGTGCCTCCTTATTATGTACAACTATATTTTTTTGCTTTCTTCTGGTTTCCTGACATCACAATCCCACACCATTGTCAACCAATGTAGTCAATATAAACAAGATAATTGCACAAGGTGCGGCCGACAGCTGGGACCAAGCAGCTCGAGCAGTATTTGTGTTTTTGAGGCGTGAGAACTGCAGAGTTTTTCTTGGCGATGATTTCGTTGTTGTTCAGAGGAGAGCAGGGTATTAACTGGGCGGGCTGTGGCCCGTCTAGCCCAGGCCAGATATCCAGCCCAGATACTACTTTTTTGAAGATGAAAATGTCTAGCCCAGCTATACGTCTTTTTGAGGAATACCTAGGCAAGGTCAACTTGTTATTCTCCGCCCCGCTGTGCTGCAAATCTTTCCTAGGAGGGATGCATTAGGCTTAACAAAAAAATGGGATTTAAAAATAATAAATGCGATGTAATTATAAAAACTAGGCAGTAACTATAAAAAAATGCACCAAACACGAAATTAGTTTATAAAATATTATTTATGGATTTTGAAAATCTTAAATTTTCATTGTTGTGCGTGCAATGTTTTGTTGGATTTTTACGTAATACAAATTTATATTTAATCTGAATAGAAATTTCGAGATAAAAATATTTCGGATCCCATCAAAATGTGGGAATTTTTATTGAATTCTATCTTCAATGATTGGTTGAAATTATTAATCGTTGTCCTAGCTAGAAAATGGGCTGTACTTTTAACAAACTGTAAATGGGCTGTTGTAAATTCCATTAGAATTCAAAAATGGGTTGTACATTCTTACAAAACGCAAATGGGCTATAAGTTCTCTGCCACACACTTGTGGGCCTACTAAGTGACGTGTCTCCTAAAAAAATAAGTTGACGCGTATGCAAGGCTTTGTCAACTTATTATAGTCAACACGCGGTTCTAGGAGGAATGGCCGTTGGATGTCTATCCAACGGATGCCGTGCTTCTTCTTTAATCTCGGATATTCTTAGCTTCGGCCGCCCAAACAATGATTCCTCCCCCTGGCATCTGGGGCGCACCATTTCGGAGGCTGACCTGTGGGCCTACTAAGTTGGAGCATACAAAGGGCTTTGTCAACTTAGTCAATATAAACGATTCTAGCTTCAGTGACCGTACGATGTCCATCCAACGGTCGTAGTGCTTCTTCAACCTTTGGTCTTCTTGGTCCAGCCGCCCAAAGCAGCGCCGTTCGTGCCGCCTGCACCTGCCTCCCGTGGCCGGCTGTGCTGCCGCGGAGGCCTCACCACCCCCATACTACTCCCACCACTGGCCAGGCCATCCCTCCACTCACCCACACCCCCTGTTATTCTGCAGCAACGGCAGCCTCACACCGCAGCCGAACCAGTGAACCCTCGTACTCCTCTCCGTGCGGGCTTCCACTGTTGCGTCTTCCCCGGCTCCGCGTCGTCCCCTTCATAGGCGTCGCCGTCGTCCACCGCCCTGGTGCTCTCGGCGCGGCGTGGTCAACAACCGACTTCCATCGGAAGAGTACTGCACGTGGAGAGGCTGACAGCTGGGTCCACGGCAGCCGCAAGGAAGTGCCTCCGTGCAAAATAATTATTCCTCCACCTAACAGCAGGGACCCGCCGGATGGGCCACCTTATTTTGCAAAAAAACGTTTCCCCCCTGACTGCTGGTACCCACCGGACGGGCCACCGTATTTCGTGAAAAAACGTTCCCCCCGCTGTCAGCTCGGACCCATCGGAAGTGCCTCTTTATTACGCACAAAAAAAATGAATACTCCCCCTGCTAGCTGGGACTCGCCTTGGTGGGAAGCTGACTTGTGGGCCTACTAAGTTGACGGGGACGGAGGGCTTTGTCAACTTAGTCAATATAAACAATTCTAGCTCTAGTGACCGTACGATGTCCATCCAACGGCCGTAGTGCTTCTTCAACCTCTGGTCTTCTTGCTCCAGCCGCCCAAAGCAGCGCCGGTCGTGCCGCCTGCTCCTGCCTCCCGTGGCCGGCTGTGCTGCCGTGGAGGCCTCACCGCCTCCATACTACTCTCACCGCTGGCCAGGCCATCCCTCCACTCCACTCACCCACACCCCCTGTTATTCTGCGGCGACGACAGCGCAGCCGAACCAGTGAACCCTCGTACTCCTCTCCGCGTGGGCATCCACTGCCGCGTCTTCCCCAGCTCCGCGTCGTCCCCTTCCTAGGCCTCGCCGTCGTCCACCGCCATGGTGCTCTCGGCGCGGCGTGGTCAATGTGGTCAATGACCGAATTCCATTGAAAGAATACTGTACGTGAAGAGGCTGACAGCTGGGTCCACGGCAGCCGCAAGGAAGTGCCTCCTTATTATGCGGAAAATAATTATTCCTCCACCTGATAGCAGGGACCCACTAGACGGGCCACCAGTATTATGCGAAAAAATGTTTGCCCCTAACTGCTGGGACCCACCCGATGGGCCACTATATTTCGCGAAAAAAACGTTCCCCCTGCTGTCAGCTCGGACCCACCGGAAGTGCCTCCTTATTACGCACAAAAAAATGAATACCCCCTGCTAGCTGGGACCCACCTTGGTGGGAGGCTGACTTGTGGGCCTACTAAGTTAACGGGGATGAAGGGCTTTGTCAACTTAGTCAATATAAACGATTCTAGCTCCAGTGACCGTACGATGTCCATCCAACGGCCGTAGTGCTTCTTTAACCTCTGGTCTTCTTGCTCCAGCCGCCCAAAGCAGCACCGGTCATGCCGCATGCTCCTGCTTCCCGTGGCCGGATGTGCTACCGCGGAGGCCTCACCGCCCCCTACTATTCCCACTGCTGGCCAGGCCCTGCGGCGATGGCAGCCTCACACCGCAGCCGAACCAGTGAACCCTCGTACTCCTCTCCGCGCGGGCTTCCACTGCCGCCTCTTCCCCGGCTCCCCATCGTCCCCTTCCTAGGCCTCGCCGTCGTCCACCGCCCTGGTGCTCTCGGCGCGGTGTGGTCAACATGGTCAAGGAACGATTTCCATCGGACGTGGACTGTATGTGGAGAGGCTAATAGCTGGGTCCACGGCCGCAGCAAGGAAGTGCCTCCTTACTACACGGAAAATAATTATTCCTCCACCTGATAGCAGGGACCCACCGGACGGGCCACAGTATTTCGTGAAAAAATGTTTCCCCCCTGACTGCTGGGACCCACCAGCTGCACCTTCGCATGCAAGGAAGTGCATCCAGGCAAAAAAAAACGATTCGCCCCCCTGACTGCTGGGACCCACCAGCTACATCTTCGCACGCAAGGAAGTGCGTCCAGGCAAAAAAAACAATTTGCCCCCCTGACTGCTGGGACCCACCAGCTACATCTTCGCACGCAAGGAAGTGCGTCCGGGCAAAAAAAATGATTCGCCCCCCTGACTGCTAGGACCCACCAGCTACATCTTCGCAGGCAAGGAAGTGCCTGACAGTCGGGACCCACCTGGTCGAAGCGTACGTACCATTGTCATTCTGGTCGTGAACGTGTACATACATATATACTGGTGGATGTAGAGGCGCGCACGTGTCGTAGTAGAGGCGCGCACGTAGCATGTACATGTACGTACAACGGCGAGGGTGCAAGAAAGAAAATACGGCCACGTACGTACATACGGGCAGGGTCTCGAACGCCTACTCGCGCATACATACATGGTTGGGTCAGAACGGAGAAACAGCGTCGTCGTCGTGTTCATGGGGAGCCAACCGACTGGGTCAGAACGGAATGCATGGTCGTGTTCATCGGGAGGGCTTGGACAGAACAGGCGATGGAAACGAGGCCTGGCGTACCGCACAACGGAGGAAACGGCCTTGTGTTCGACCGGCCACGTTCAAAACGGGGTCCTCTTGATCGGGAGGGGCCTGGCATACCGCAAAACGGAGGAAACGGACCTCCTATGGTTGAAACGGGGGTCCTGTTGATCGAGAGGGGTGTGGTGTACCGCAAAACGGACGAAACAGACTTGTGTTGGAGCGCTACGGTCGAAACGGGGGTCCTGTTCATCGGGAGGGGTGTGGTGTACTGCAAAA